>NC_041399.2:40799060-41122560 GCF_900747795.2 Erpetoichthys calabaricus
GTAGCTCTGTTATATCACCTATGTCCATATATTCAATCTCTTTTCGCTGTTCCGTTATGTCACCGAGTAATAATTTCCATTTGTTAGCGCTAATGTGATCTTTACTATCAGTTTTTTGAGACTTTCAAATATTAGTACTTTCATAATCTCTAACCTGCTCTGCATGAGTATCGCGTCAATGTTTTTGAACCTCTTTACGACATTCTACTTTGTCTTCTACGCTTTGTCTTTTGTTCTTCTACTCTTTGTCTTTTATTTCTGCCCCCGCTTGGACCTGTTAGGTGTTCAGTTCATCTCTTGGCACAAAGTCTTGTTTTGCAGGATGTGAAATTATCTCTCTGAAAATGTCTTGTCACATCTCCCTGAAAAAGTCTTGTCTTGTCCCAATTTTTTTTAATTTAATAGTGAGATATGGTATATATATGCTGTATATAGTGACCATTGCAGCAATCCCATCCACAACCTCACAGACACAAGTACAAAAGAATGGTTTATTTTCTTTTTGACAAATACCTTACAAGCAGAGGCTTCTTTAATAAACACAATCACATACAATTCTTTTTCTTCTCTTTTCTTCTCTCGTTCCACTCCTACAGGCATGCTTTGTCCTTCTTCTACCCAACTCCAGCCTGCCTGGATGAGGTCAAGCAGCTTCTTTTATGTAAGACCCGAGAGTACTTCTGGTGCTAAGGCAATGCCCGATGGAAGTACTTTTTGGGTCAATTGAAAGTCTTATAAAGTAGGGATGATGACTCCCTGTAACACTCCTTGTAGACACCTCCCAGAACCCAGCAAGACTGCAGTGGGGTGTCTACAGTTCCTAGCATGCCTTGTTGGAGTCCCTACAGGTAGCGTTGCCCAGGGATGCTGCCACCTAGTGTGTCAGGGGAGCATGTAATCCTTCCAAGTTGCCTCCTCCTGCCTTCCATTACACTGGCTTCCTGGTTGCGTGTTGTTCCCAGGTCCAACCCTGCTTAATGCCAGTGTACCCACTGCCTCACTGGCATCTTCTGCCTATCTTCTGGCTGAGGCAGGATGAACTTTGCCCTGTTTCTTGTGCCATTGAAAGGCTGGCCTCCTATCCATGTAAGAAACCTTGCCTCATCATGGCTGGGACACCCACCTATGCGTGCCATCCATCACAATATATATATTAGTACTCTTAATACCAGATATGCCAAACAGAACCTCTGGCTCAATGCTTTAGCTGAAAGCAACATGACAACACAGCTGCAAGTCTGAGCCTATGCTGGGAGCAATTACCTAATTGTACGGCCCTTTTGGGTTTTAAAGATATCAGTCAGAATGAGTTTTGCCTTGTTTCAAAATAATCGTAATGCTTAATATGGCATATTTATTCATTTAAAAATAAATCTACAACACAATAAAACTGTGTTAAAAGTGAAGGGGCCTGAATAGATTATAAATCCACTGTATGCCTGACTAACTTAAAATACCCTTTTGCCTTCATTATGATTTTTCTTTGAACGTCTCTATCATACTGTGGGTCTTAACAAGAAGAGGGAATTTGTCCTCACTGATGAATTTAAAGTGTGTGATCCACTGATTTTCACACTTTACCAAAGTCCTTGAACCAGATGTGCAAATTGCTTATGTCGTTTATTGTGTCTGGGTAAATTTACACTTCTCAGTATGAAGGAATGAATACTTTCTAACCTGACTTTTTCTTTTAGTATTAACATATTAATATTTTATCTGACATGTTGTGCACTAAAAAGGGGAATCTTAATTGAATCTATTTCAAGTTAGAAATCTAAGGCAATAAAAATCTGACAAGGAGCCAAACTATTTTTACGACATTTCTTACTATGTACACATTGCATGGATTTGTATTTTTCTGTTACTATTCAAGGGCAGGACAGTGGCATCGTAGTCAGAGCCCCAGGAGACTCTAGGAACCTCAGCCCTGTCACTGTCTTTGTGGCCATTCTGTTCTTTTCATGTCAGCACCATTTTTTCACAATAGTTTTCCTTCTGCATTGCAATGGAGTGCCTGTTAGCCTTGTTGGGTGCAGTTTGCCTCAGCGTTGACTCTGCCCTGTGATGGACCCTGTCTTACACCCACTACTACTAGAATAGGAACCAGTTCCCCCATGAACTTATAATTGAATTAAGCAGAGTGAGAAGATCATTAGACATTAATTTTCTCATTTTCTATTTTTAGAGAAGAACGTTACATAAGAGTGACATTACATCATTAGAATGTTGTTACCACTCTGCATGTGTCATCTCTAAACTTGAAGTTTGTTTACAGAGCCATTTCAAAATGTCTATCTCGGCCAGAGTGTAAGGTCAGACAGAGTAGAATCATTTCTTGATGCTGTGCGTCCTGGCCTCACCTCCATACTGCACAGATGTATACTTTACAACTTACAGTAAAGACTCTCCACAATTGATCTGGCCCTCACATCCCTTTCCAACTCCAGGATGTTGTTAGTATGTGACACCACTGGTCCAAGAGGTGAAAAAATCCTTAATACTGTGGTAGTAGGATATGGCAATATTTTGAACCATATCTCAAAAGCTAGGTATCGAAACAGGGTCACTATTGGAATGGATGGAGGAAGAGTAACCTCACAAAGGAGGTTTGGGGAGAGAAGGGTGGATTTGGCCCAGTTTAGCATGTTGATTTTGGAAGTTGCCTTAAGTAAATCCATCTGCTAAATAAAGAGCCATAATTATGAGTTCCGTATTTACAAGAGCTGCAGTCAGGGCATGCTACTGAAAACAAAAAAATCCAGGCAACGCACGACAGGCACGTTTATAAAACAATGAAATTTGCAGTTAAATACCAAAAAGAAATGCATTTGTTATCAGTTGTGGCATCAGTGACATTTTTGTGTTGTTTCTGTCAGTGATAAAGAACTGTTTTTCATCTGATTATAGCAATCTTCAATTCAATTACATGTGCTTGAGCAGTTCCTAAATTAGTTTATAATAATTACAATGCTGCTTCAAGTCACACGTTTTAAAATACGCATACTATAAATGCCTATTGGGTGGCGCAGTGGTAGTGCTGCTGCCTCGCAGTTAGGAGACCTGGGTTCGCTTCCCAGGTCCTCCCTGCGTGGAGTTTGCATTTCTCCCTGTGTCTGTGTGGGTTTCCTCCCACGGTCCAAAGACATGCAGGTTAGGTGGATTGGCGATCCTAAATTGGCCCTGGTGGGTTGGTGCCCTTCCCGGGATTGGTTCGTGCCCTGTGTTGGCTGGGATTGGCTCCAGCAGACCCCCATGACCCTGTGTTAGGATTCAGCGGGTTGGATAATGGATGGATGGTAAATGCCTATATCATAACAAAGACCCCTTTTTAATAAATGTTATTTTGCGTGAATCTCCAGTATAACATTCATTTTGAAACATAATGCATGTGTCTTGTAAATGTATTTTTATTTTTAGCCCCCATTTCAGAAATTAAGCACATTAAAATATTAATGTTAAACATGTAGTCCTGTTAAGAATGAATTTAGCAAATTATCACTTGTAGCCTTGAGGGGTGAGTGCAATACAGTGACGTTGACTACATGAATATTTAGTCATATTTATTTGGCGATACGCGGTGTCTTTATACCTTTTGCAATAAAGGACCACAGAAATGATTTTGAACAAACCAGACAGTTAATCACTGGGGTAGTGTCAGAATATCATACTGACTGACTAAGTGATCATTTTCAAAAAGCCCAAACCATCAGTTGTTAATAACAAAACCAGAACCAATAATACTGATTTTTTTTAGTAGTGTTGTTTTATTTTTGGTCATTAATGGGTGGCTCACTAGTACGGTGCTTTGCATTGCTGCCTTTATAACTCCAAGATACTCGGATGGTGTTGTGATCACTCATGGAATGTGTGGAGTTTGCTCCGTCTTACAAGGTCTGTGTTGGATTTCTCAAATATTGTTTTTTTTACCTCCCCAGGATCCCAAAGAGTGATATTGATCAGAAGCTCTAGCTTAGCCTGATATGAAGGAGTGCGATTGTGTCCTGTAATGGACACCCCATCCAAGTCAGGCCCATTTGTCTTTGAACTACTTAAATTCAGTGTCACTTGTGGGTTTTTGTGCATGAACTGCTCATTTCAAGTTATTTATGTTTGGATTTTGACTCAGCCATTGCAAAGCTCTCAATTTCTTTTTCTTCTCACTTTCAGATTGTACTTTTTTTTTCGTGCTTGGCTGTGTGGTCTTGTTGTATGATGCTCATCAGAATTCCTTCACGGGAGGAGTGTCATTCCAGTCTTGATGCAAAAGAAGCATCTCCAAACCATGACACAACCAACATGTTCAATTCTTGTATGGAGGTTCTAAATATGAAAGGAAGTGTTCAGGTGTCTTTTTGACCACAAGAAATGGGGCCAGCATCTCTTTTTTGACTCATTTGTTCAAGTATTGTTTCTGAGCTCTTGAGGCTTAACCTGGTAAACTCAGATTCTTGTTAGTGAATAGTGGCCATGGACCCCATTTTTGTCTAGTGTTTTTACATGGTAAAATATTGAAAGCTAATCTTAGTATTGTTTGAGACTTTATTAAACATTTGGTGTCATAGCCCTGTACAGATTTGGGTGGCAGAGACACTCATGGACAAGCTGAGTAACATGTTATACTTCAGATTTATTTTGAAGAGGTCTGGTCTAAAGCAGATAGATAGATAGATAGATAGATAGATAGATAGATAGATAGATAGATAGATAGATAGATAGATAGATAGATAGATAGATAGATAGATAGATAGTGTGGTACCCGGCGGGGGTTCATGCCCGGCCAGGATGCCCAGGAGGAGCGGAGGAGGGCTTGTGCCTCCTCCAGGACACGAGGGGGCATACTCCCTGGTTGCTTTGGGGACCACGGGTACAGAGCTTGGAAGCTCAACCCTGTAGGGGCCCGTGGTCACCGCCAGGGGGCTCCCCGATGCCTAGGGAGCCCTGGACCTCAGTACTTCCACCACACCCGGAAGTGCTGGGGGGAAGAGTATTGGGGACACCGGTGGACTTCCGGATACATCGACAGAGCTTCTGCCACACAGAGGTGTGGCCCCAGAAGCCCTTAGGATACATCTGGAGTCCATCCGGGGTGTATAAAAGGGGCCGCCTCCCTCCAGTCAAGGGCAAGAGTCGGGTCGAAGTGGACAAAGCTTGGTGGAGAGGAGTGCAGGCGGACCAGAGACTACGAAGGCATTGTGAGAGTGGCCAAGGACTTAAGGGGTGATTGGTGCTGAGGCACTGGGATTGTGCACCTGAACTGTAAATATTATGTACAATAAATGTGTGTGTGGTGAAACCAACATGTCACCTGTCTGTGTTTGGGCTGTACCCCACAATAGATAGATAGATAGATAGATAGATAGATAGATAGATAGATAGATAGATAGATAGATAGATAGATAGATAGATAGATAGATAGATAGATAGATAGATAGATAGATAGATAGATAGACCTGTAGGCATTGCAGACCCCCAAACCCCAGACACAACCAAACAGACACAACTCCCGAGTTTAAATAAAAGGATTATAATAACCAAGTACCTTACAAAGGCTGCTCTAAAGGTTGGACAAGCACAATTATTCTCTTCTCTCTTGTTCCTTCCTCTACTCCCCCAAAGTGAGCTTTGTCCATCCTCCACTCCTGATTCCCATTCACCTGGCTGAGTCAGAGTGGCTATTTTTATTTGAGACCCAGGAGTACCAATCAGAAGTCCCATAAATTAGGGGTTACAGACCCCAGCAACACTTCCTTGTGCCATCCAAGTAACCCAGTTCACAGTATACCCTGCTGCTGTCTGAATGGGTACCACAGCCCAGAGTTTCTTCCCCCTAGCATATTGGGGGAGCAAATAGTCAGCACAAATCTCCCCCCAAACCCCCCCATCCGTCACTCCATTATACTGGCATTCCATCAGGTAAGGACAGCCAGTATTCCAACTTCCATACAGGTATCTCCTGCTAGTCTGTCTTATTGTTCCTTCAGTCAGTTCACCTCCCAGCCAGGTAAGGAACCTTGACCCATCCCAGCAGGGATGCCCATCTATGGTGTCCCATCACAATAGATAGATAGATAGATAGATAGATAGATAGATAGATAGATAGATAGATAGATAGATAGATAGATAGATAGATAGATAGATAGATAGATAGATAGGCATACAAAGTTGTAGAGACTTAGCAAAGGTGACTTGATGCCACAATTGCAGCCAAAGGGGCTTCTACAGAGTGCTGAATGACCTCATATCTAGATGGTGTGCAAAGCTTGTGGAGACTTAACTACAGAGTACTGATTTCAGGGTCTGAATCCTTCTATGAAAGAGAGATTTCAGTTAACTTGATATTTTTGCACTCCTTTATGAAAATATGTTTTTGTATTTTGTAATTATGGGATATTGAGTGTAGACTGTTTGGCAAAACTGTCAAACTTATTCATTTAAAAGCAAACCTGCAACACAATAAGTCATCCAGAAAGTGAAGGGAACACTAAATAAATGATAGATAAGGCACTATACAATGGATAGCTAGTACTCTATTTGTCCTAAAGGAAAATTTACCTTTTACAGAAATGGAAGAAATATAGAATTATTATAACACTGGTGAGGCCTCATCTGATGTACTGTGTACAGTTTTGGTCTCCAAGCAAAAAAATTGTGCTAAGTAAATAAAATGTATTATTATTATTATTATTTATTATTATTATTACTAAAAAAGACATAGCAGTGCTGGAAAAAGTCCAGAGAAGAGCAACTAGGCAGGAGATGAATTACATACAAAGATTAAAAGAGCAGAGCTTTTTCCATTTAATCAATAGAAGATTAAGAGGTGACCTGATTGAAGTGTTTAAAATTATGAAGGGAATTAGTCCAGTGGATCGAGACTATTATTTTAAAATGAGTTCATCAAGAACATGGGGACACAGTTGGAACTTGTTAGGGGTAAATTTAACACAAACATTAGGAAGTTTTTCTTTGCACAGTTTTTCTTTGTTTATTTCTGTTCATCAGTTACTAAATTCATATAATTTTTTTGGGGGGGGGATCTGGGGGGCAGAACACTGGGTTCAAGGCGGGAGTCAACTCAAACGGGGCCCAGTCCATGTTAGGGTGCACTCGCACACACATTCACGTCTAATATACTGTACAGTCAGTTAATAGTCTCCAATTAGTGTGACACAAAAGTTGTTATGATTTTTTGGGGTAAAATCACAAAAATGTAAAGAAAAGTCCACTTAGACACCGGCATAATGTGAATGCTCCAAACAAATAGCGACCACACCAGGACTCTGGAGGTGTGAGGCAGCAGCAGCACTAACTGCTGTGCCACTCAACATCTTTATTATTATTGTTGTTGTTATTAATGCATCAACAATAAAAATAAGTGAAATAAGGAAAGCTGACAGCTATCCTGGTAGAGACCACCCCTAGGCTGCTGCATATTATTATTATTATTATTATTATTATTACTGCTTTATCAATAAGAGTAAGTAATGTTCAAGGCTTAGATTGGTGCAGTGCATTTCCTGCTGTCTCTGAAGTGTATTGCTGCAGAAGGAGTGCAGCAGAGTAATCACATTTTTATACGGTGTTCCAAATTATTTATGGTTTATGACCTGAACGCAAGACACCTCTGAGTGTACTAAATCTGTCTTCAGAGTGCTCTCAGAGTGACACTGCAGAAGTATTGCAGTTTCAGGACAGGACAGCATGAGTCACTTTCACTTTATATGCCCACTTGCATAAGCGTTCCTATTTTGAAACTAAAGCAGGACAACCGAAAAATGAAAAAATGAAAACTGCAAGCTGAATGCTTCAGTCTGTTCAGTTCAATAAATGCAAAATGACTCTAGACCATCTGAAAAAAATCACATTTTTAGAAATACAGTATAACAAAAGCTGTCCTATTTTCATAGAGTTACCCCATAATGTGTTTCTAAACTATGAACAGATTTTGGCAAATTTTGTACATCTAGTTCATTTGTTGATACTGCACTTTTCAGTCTTAAGGTTCCCTGCAATATTTAACTGTATCAGGTACATTTATGTGGAAGTGAATTTACTTTGCTCTCATATTAAGTTTTATTGCATTAAAGTATTGACCATACACATAATGATTGTTTCAAATTTGGCTTAATACAACAAGCACATCAATGTTTTTGAGTCACATAAAGCTCACATCTGAATTTTGCTCGAGCCTAAAGCTCATAACCAGTCTTTCAAAGTGGTTGGTATGTACTGGACGTGCCAATATGAATTTCACTCTTCATTCACACGTATATTTTATATACTGTATATGATGTATCTTATATAAGGATTCAAGCAAAGCAATCCATCCATCCAACCTTTACAGGGTTACTGGAAACCCGAGCCTATCCCTGGAATGTGATTTTGCGGTGATAACCATTGTCCCCATGCCTCCTGGGTTTAGGAAATGCTCTAAAAAAAGAAAGCCCAGCAATTCAAATAGTTATATATGGGCAGCCCATTGGCACAAAATGCTGCATTCCTACCAAACAGATTAGGATTCCTGTTTAGTTCCCCACTTGATTTTGTGGGTTCTGCACATGCTACTGGTATGAGCGTGGGCCTTACATTTATAAATACAAACCTTTAATTTATCTATTGTAATAAGTTAGCAGGGATGACAAAATTGGCATGTACGTGGCAAAGGTAAAAGAAGGGTCATACTGTACTAAAAAGAAGCTTACACTGCATGCCAGGGCTATAGTTGGGTTGGGACAATCTGGAAGTGCAAAGAGTACAAAAAGAAAATTTCATGCATTGGAGAACTGGCGGGATATTGGTATTGCTCCTCCCAAATAAGGAGATGGCAGCAACTAAGACCTATAACAAATAGCTTTGCTCCTGCTGCCAACTGCTGACATTTGTTGAAGGGGGATAATCAGTATGTAGTGTGATATGCGGCCGGCCTTTCATCCCGGCCAATACCCCCAGGCCGCCAGATGGAGCCCTTCCTGCAGCATGGAGGTGTCCCGAATGCCAGCAGGGAATACTGGACAATATAGTTTTTATTCTCAACCCTGTTGGATACCTGGGGGCCCGCTAGAGGACGCTGCAGAGAGGCACAGAGACTATTTGCCTTACACCCAGGAAGTACGTCAGAGTCACATGGACAAAGGGAACGATGTGCTTCTTGGGTGAAGAAAAGAAGGATTTTTTATCTGACCCGGAAGTGTTCCAGGTCACATGGACAGAGAGGGTGAAACGCTTCCGGGTCAAGGACTATAAAAAGGACAGTGAAACACCAGAACGTTGAGCTGAGCTAGGTGGAAGGGTGGCAACACGTCTGGGAGGAGGATTGTGATTATTGTATTATTGATTATTGATTTATGAGTATTGTGGAGTGGAGGGTGCTTTGTGCACTGTTTATTGTTCAAATAAATTATATTTGGACTTTTACCGTGTGTCTGGCGTATTGTCCGAGGGTTCAAGAGGACGATAGCGCCCTCTATCTGTCACAGTAGGTACCGGCCAATTTACAGTAGATAAAAATATCAAATGTTTCTGGGATTTCAAGGGCCTCTAGAGAGCCATGTCTGATAGTCCTGAGATAGTCCTGACCATCCCTAACCCTTAAACTGATTCTTGTGATGTAGAAGTAATTTTAAGGAGCAATTTAAATGTTGAAACTGGGTTTAGAAGGTAAGCTGGGCCAAGGCTGCCTTGCTGGGATGTAGAATGGCAAGTAATCTTCAAGAGACACCGAAAACAAGGGAAGTGGAAGCAGGAGGTACCTGATCAGGACAGCCAGCAGCTCAACTACCCTTGTGTGTAATTTGGAATGAAGTCCAGTATTGTAACACTGAAATAAAGACATGTAGTTTCATTAATGCCATTGACTATCCTTCTGTTATTTAGGACTCAAGTACTAAAGAGTCCTCTTCCAGTTCACACAACCTAAAATAATGTTAAAAAAGTATAAAGTTGTCCAATGGATGGTTTATTGAAATCAAGGCACACAAGTGTAGGATGATCACTAGGAGAAAACTAAGTAGCAATGATAGCAAAATCTAAATCTACTCTCCCTCTATTCTTCATAATAGTGATAATAATAATCTCTCTATTATAAACGTCTACGCGCAGAAGTGTGTGTGTGACTGTATGGCCCGGAAGTGAGAGGTGGAGTCGGGGTAAGGGCTCTGCCTCCAAGGAAACAGAAAACTCACTTAGCCACTAATAACACAAGCGAGGCGAACACGTGAGCAAAATAAAACCTCATAGGAAAGACAAAGTCGCTTAGCCACTAACATTGGGAAAATGGTATCTCTTTTACTTTTCCTCCTGCTGCTAATGCACAAGCGATGCGAGCACATCAGAAAAACGAATCCTCCTAGGAGAGAGATGCCCAAAGCAGTTCCTTTCAATTACCTGACATCTCTACATTTCAGCTTTTCAATAGTTTCTAGGACCCCAGGTTTTTTACAGCACGGGCTTACACGGCTAGTTCTTTATATGTATATAACACTTTCCTCACTACTCAAAGTGAGTTGGGAGCTGCTTCAACCATAACTAATGTGTAACAATTATTATTATTATCATTGCAGCAGTGCACTCACTGCATATGAGCTGTTTGGTGGTGGAGGGGTGAGAGACACTTATTCAATTAGAGATAGAGGATAATTAGGGGGCCAGAATGACTAGGCCATGATAGACAATTTAGCCAGGACATGGGATGCACCCTACTCTTTACAAAGGGATGTTTTACAACCACAGAGAGTGTCCTCATCACTGCGCTGGGGCTTTGGGATCCACATTCAGAAGACAGGATAAGTGCCTCCTGATGGCCTCGCCAACACCTCTTCCAGCAGCAACCCAAGCTTTCTCCTAAGTGGTCTCCCATCCAAGTACTGGCTGGGCCCAAACATGCTTAGTTTCAAATAGATGACTTGTTCTGAAGTGCATGTGGTATGGCTGCTGGCCACAGACAGGCTACTTTGGCCTTGATCATCTGGTCTAGTGTCTTTTCACTTTCCCACCTCCCAAAAATCACTTTAAATGAAGTTTGAATCTCTGTCTCCTACTCATTTTCCATTTTTCTCTCTCATTCTCCAAATACAGTAATTTCTACTTTCCTCTAGTTAGCATTTACCCAACTCTCCTCTTGACTCCATGATAGATAGATAGATAGATAGATAGATAGATAGATAGATAGATAGATAGATAGATAGATAGATAGATAGATAGATAGATAGATAGATAGATAGATAGATAGATAGATAGATAGATAGATAGATACTTTATTAATCCCAATGGGAAATTCACAGATGACTGGAATGCTGGTAGGGTTGGCGCACAATGCACACCTTGGGTTGCTTCCAGGCTAACCCCTAGAGAAGAATCCAGGGAGTAACTTCCACAATTAAGGGTACCCTCAACAAAATTATGGGTGACAGCTCTACAAAAGGGACCGTCTGCCATCAGAATGTTCTGGGTGCATGCCCAGGGGTCCATGACGGCAAGGGGCCTTTTCACCAAGGGCCTGATAAGACAATTCAGTATCCACGAAGCAAAATGACCCGAGGAGACCCCTTCCATCAGGGGCAACGAAGTCTCATGCCATAATCAAAAGTGAGAATTACAACACTGTTTTAAACAACCATGATGTCCACATACGGCATTGTTAAAAGTACAATCAACTCTCTGTTGAGGAGTTATGTCACCCAGGAGCCTGTGGGGGTCTTAATCTGGTCTTGGCTCCACAAGCTACTTAGATCTAAACAGCCTAGATAAAGGTGAGGTGTACAAAGCAACTTCTGTGTTGCCTGTTGTTTCCAATGAATAGCAGGCACGGACATTTCCTTTCTGGCGTAAGCTGGCTGCCACTTGCCAGACTAAAGACATTGCACTATCCTAGGAGGCATCTTCTGTACTATGTGTAATTCTATCCTGGGCCACAGGTTGGTGCTGTCATTTGCACCTTTTCTTCTTTTCCTCCCAGAGTAAATACAGATGGCTGAAGGAACTGTGATGTTGCTTCTGCTTTCACTGGAATTTCCACATCTTCCTAAACTAAGGGATATATTATAAGACCTGATCCTACCAGAAGTCTCATGTCTAAATAAGACATTGTTGGAGGAGCAGTGGCCATACTGTTTTACCTATTTTTAATTTTTTTGGCCAAACAGCCTACCAATTAAATGGGATTCACCCTGTGGTGTCCTAAAACTTTATCTTGTTCCTGCCAACAGTGCTCCTTACTCTGAGGTAATAATGTATGTGTCATCCCACGTCAGCCTTACTGTCATTAATCTTCAACTCTCTCCTTAGAGTTTGCTTTAGAATAATTACCTATAATGACAGCATGTTACACCCCTCTAGTGACCTCAGGCTGTACACACAAACACACCGCTCAAATCTCCTTCAGCTTAATTCATTTCAGACCCCAGTTTTTCACATACAGAGACAGGGCCTGTTTCAGAACTACAAGCAGTCTTGGATTGGATACTAGTCCATTACATGACACGTTCCTTCACATGCCTACAGTCACTTGAACCAGGCCAGTTTACCATCTTCAGTTTAACTCCCATGTGTGCTTTTGACATGTAGGAGGCAACTGAAGAACCTGCACAAAACATATTTGGACACAGAAGGAACAGGCAAATTCCATATTAGGACATGAATTGAACCCTGGACCTAGGATGTACGAGATGGAAATAGTGATGTATTAAGGTACACTAAGTTATGGGTAAAAAAATAAAAGGGGAAACTCGGGCTGAAATTGAACCTGTGGCCCAAGCAGGCTACAGTGCCACCCTTCCTCCATTTTTACTTTATGCCTGCCAGGATTCACACTTTGCTTACTTTAATAAAAATACACTGAATGTTTCAGCTGATTTCATATATTTGCCTAGGAGATGCTTTTATCCAAAGAGATTTATAACAGAGGTTAACATAACTGAGTAAACTTCAGTCTGGGGTACCGTTTAGGAACAAATGCTAGAGGACAAGGATACAAGATTGATCATCAATGAAGAGCTCAGAACAAAAAAATAAACTAGGTACAATTCCAAGGTTACAAGAACCTAATAACGGGCATCAGTTAGACAGAAATTCACCAGAGCTTCATAAGCAAGTTGAAAGAGTAAGAATTTCAACTGAAGGTGGGCAGCTTCTACCAACCTGGAGCTACACATGAAAATTCTCTGGATTGGGATTTGATGCCACACAGAGGTTGCATCACTAGATGTTGTTCATTAGCAGAGGTGAGTAGTGAATACATCAATAAGTCCTCCCAAAATATATATTTGATGGCCGGCTGACTACTCTGAAGACAAGCATCAAGGATTTAAACTTAATATGTGTGATTTGAAAAGAGGAATGACATGTGCCAACCTTGGCTAGTAGAACACCAGATGTGCTGCTACATTTTTGAACCATCTGCAGCTACTTGGTGGCACATGCCAGTACTCCTGCTAGCAGAGAGTTGCAGCAGTCCACATGTGACAAGACCAAAGCCTGGACCAAGACCAGGAGG
The DNA here is from genome assembly GCF_900747795.2 of Erpetoichthys calabaricus. Lineage (NCBI taxonomy): Eukaryota > Metazoa > Chordata > Cladistia > Polypteriformes > Polypteridae > Erpetoichthys > Erpetoichthys calabaricus. The sequence continues at coordinate 40,812,550 of NC_041399.2, forward strand.
TGTGCTACATACTCTGTTAGATACAGTCTGATCTTGTGGATGTTGTACAGAGTGAATATGGAAGACTGAGAGACCATTTCAGCACGGTCAATGAAGGACCATCGATCACCAACCCATGGTTTCATACAAACTTGTTGAGTGTTAGCAAAATTGAGCTGAGATGAACAGAGGTGGGGTTCTGAATAGACTGACAAGCTGAGATAACAAGAAAGTATGTCTTTGCCATGTTGACCTGGAAATGGTGCTCCTTCATCCAGGCTGCAATATTAGTGAGCCATGCAGAGATTCTAGCTGATACTGTGTGGTCCCCTGGAGGGCCTGATAGATACAGTTGTGTATTATCAGCATAGCATTGATAAGAAAAACCATTAGACAGGATGATAGGGCCTAGTGAGAAGGTGTAAAGAGAGAAGAGGAGAGGGCCCAGGAGCAATTCTTCGGGCACCCCTGTGCTTGCCTGGTGTACCCTTGACATCTCTCCATACCAGGACGAACAGTAGGATCTGCCTAAGAGGTAAGATTCAGACAGCCTGAGGGCAGTTTCAGTGATGCCAGGTCAGAAAGGGTGACAAGGAGGATCTGGTGGTTAACTGTGTCGAAGGCAGAGGAGAGATCCATATCAAAATGTAACTGACAGCAATCATTTGGGTGTAACTGCTCAGATGATTAAAAAAAGAAGTAGTTTACTACATTAGTAAGATTGTTTATGTAAAAGCAAAGAATGACTGAAAACAAATTTACTGAACAGTATAAAATAAAATAACAATTTCAGTGTTGTCTGGATTGATCATTTTCACGCATACTCAAATACCAAAGACTCTGCAAAGCAAAACTGCGTACTGCTGTGTGAACTCTTATTAGCATAAGGTGGCCTTTTGCTTGTAAGTTGCAAATGTAATCTGGCATATGTCTTATAATTATACATTTACATATGGTAATGTTAAATTTACAGTGAAGTTACAACTAAGCATATTGTGTGTTGCTTATTTTGCAGTAAATGCAGGTGCACTTGTTAAATTCTGGATGTGACTTAGGGTGTAAATAGGCCTGCTTCACTTAATATAAGAAGGAAGACACACAGGACACAGTGGGTCAGTAGACAGTTTTGCTTCTTGACAAATTCATGGGTCATGATTTTTCAAGACTTAATATAATGTTCAACTTAAGGTTGTGTATGCCATGCCTGTACATGACACAGGTCCATTGTATGGACCAATCATACACACACCCACATTCACACTCACAAGATTGGCAAATTGCAATTGCCAGTTAGTCTACCTTGTCTGCCTAGGATGCAGGATCTGTGAAGCTGAAGTGCTGACTACTGCAGCCTAAAAAAATTCCCTTTCAAAACAAAGTGACAAGTAAAAGGGACATGGTAATTGATTTGCATCAATCGATCCATTCTATTCCACACACCACATTCTTTCCTTCTGAATTGTGTGAAGTGGGTTAGAAAATGTATGCATAAGGACAACATTTAATGTCAATTTGTATAGCCTTCTGTGTAATCTGTTTAATGCAATTTACTTGTTTTTTCCAAGGCTATGGCATCGTAAAACATCTCAGAAAACATCATGTAGAGATTGAGACACCAGGAACAAGCTCCTAGAATCATCGTAGGAAAAACAAAACCAATAATGGAATACTTCCCAGAGTCATTATTCACGCTAGTACTAAAGAAGCAAGTACAAAAGCTGGCTGTTGGCATTTAAGAGGCAGAACAACAGAAGCAGAAGAGGAGAAGTTAAAGCAGTTAGTAAGGCTGTAGAATCTTTCAAGACAAACATTCAGATTTATTCAGGCTTTCAAAAGTTTCTGAAGTTGAATTTAAACCAAATAGCAAAGTGTCCGTTACAATACATCAAACACTACACAAAGTGGGGGGATTGAAGGAAGCAATGAGGAAACATCTACTTCCAGAGTCTAATGATAGCTACTGCACAGAGGAACAAGAAGATGCCACTCCACAAAAAATGGAAGAACTTTAAAATGTTTAAAAAAACACTACTTGAAATTAATTTGTAGCAAACCAAACTGTTTCTACTGAATTTTCTTGTAATTGGTCTGTTCTCCAAGTATTTCTAACAAATACTATCAGTTTTTGTTGCATAGATGTATGGTAGGTCAAGTGACGATAAAGGCGTTTAAAAGGGGGAATAAAATGACATCACTGGAAGATGGTTCATCCGATGGGAGAAAAACCTGAGAGGCCCAACTTCACTCTCAATGGAAAACTGCTCGATATTGACATAGTGTCACTCTTTTAAGGGTGACCCAAAATAGACTTCTGTAAAGATGAAAGGAGACACCCTGTTTGAGTTCCTGGCACTCATTCTTATTTGATTGCTGCTCACACAGAACATTTCTTCACTTTTAACTTCACAGTTCTCATTTGATATTTACTACTATCACTGAATTTTGCACCCAGTGTGACTCCACCAAGACTCTTACCGTAGAGTTAGTGACCCACTCCAATCAATGATGATCATCAGATTCAGGTTGTCCTTTAGAGAAGTTCCACCAAACGATCGTCATAGAGCAATGTTGATTACCCACCATGACACACTTCACAAACCATATGCGACCTAGTCCCATTAAATATAACACTGACTCACCACCTTATGTGACCTGACAGTGGCAACCCACAATCAACCCATAGTTTATAAAAATACCTCACTGAAAGATTGTTCTTCATCTAACGGGAGAAAAAATGGAGTGGCTGTTTTGCCTATTACTCTACTTTCCCCTTTATATTATTAATATGTAGCCTTTGGCAGAATGCCTCAAATCTCACAGACTTACCACTGTTTATAAGGTATTGTACCATATAACTTCTCCCCACCTTCCCTTCTACATTTATAACCTTAGGCAATTGGGTGTAGTAAAAGACAAGCAGGAGTTAAGTTACAATTCAAATAATGTATTATTGATAATATTCATAATGCTCTAGAGAGGAGAGGAATGAAGGTCAGTAGGAACAAGACAGAATACATGTGTGTAAACGAGAGGGAGGTCAGTGGAATGGTGAGGATGCAAGGAGTAGATTTGGCGAAGGTGGATGAGTTTAAATACTTGGGATCAACAGTACAGAGTAATGGGGATTGTGGAAGAGAGGTGAAAAAGAGAGTGCAGGCAGGGTGGAATGGGTGGAGATGAGTGTCAGGAGTGATTTGTGACAGACGGATATCAGCAAGAGTGAAAGGGAAGGTCTACAGGACGGTAGTGAGACCAGCTATGTTATATGGGTTGGAGACGGTGGCACTGACTAAAAAGCAGGAGACAGAGCAGGAGGTAGCAGAGTTAAAAATGCTAAGATTTGCTTTGGGTGTGGCGAGGACGGATAAGATTAGAAATGAGTCCATTAGAGGGTCAGCTCAAGTTGGACGGCTGGGAGACAAAGTCAGAGAGGTGAGATTGCGTTGGTTTGGACATGTGCAGAGGAGAGATGCTGGGTATATTGGGAGGAGGATGCTAAGGATAGAGCTGCCAGGGAAGAGGAAAAGAGGACAGGCCTAAGAGAAGGTTTAAGGATGTGGTGAGAGAAGACATGCAGGTGATGGGTGTAACAACAAGATGCAGAGGACAGAAAGATATGGAAGAAGATGATCCGCTGTGGCAACCCCTGATGGGAGCAGCCAAAAGAAGAAGAATAACAATATGCAAAGTACAAGTGAAAACTGGCAACCATACAACCTGATAAATTCTGATGTGTAGTTTCAGGCGGCACACAGACTTGTAGTTACTTTAACTGTCTCTAATTCATTTTTGGTCAGCTTTCATCAGAACAGGTCAAATGCCTGTTTTAATGTGGCTGCCAAGCTGTGCTATTCATTGTGATGTCCTTTTCAGTTCATGGTGTGTGAGATGCTCCTTCATCAGCTGGTAAGAGAGAGAGGGAGGGGTAAAGAAAGCAAATTTATAGATTCTCTGTCCAAACCCTACAACCAATAGGGCATCATGGTACTTAAAGGCTTCTGATACAAGCCAATTCCAAGCAGCCATACTTCAGACCAATGGGGCATAGAATACCTTCTCACCTGCCCCCAAAACCATTTGTTAAAGTGAAGCTTGCCAGTTAGATAGTTGGCCTCCACGCAGGGGTTGACTGAGAGAGTCCTGCAGAGTATCAATTGCCAAAGTTGTTTGAGACACTTCCTCCAACCCTGTCGTAAAGTTACAAAAAGACTTAGTCCTAAAGGGGGTTAGGGGTACTTAACCATCAAATAAAGGCATACAAAATATTTATCAACTTATATGCAAAATTTCACTCCATAACAGTGGCCCAACCTCACTCTGTATAGAAAGCTGCTCGATATTGACATTGTGCGATTCATTCGAGGGTGACCCAAAACAAACATCTGTAAACACGAGAGGAATCATCCTGTTTGAACAACAGACATTCTTTCTCATTCGAATACTACTCACACAGAATGTTTGTTTATTTTGAACTTCACAGTTCTCGTTTGATATTTACTACTATCATTGAACTTTGCGCCCAGGGTGACTTGACCAAGTCTCTCAAAGTAGACATGAACTTGCTGGCTCAATTTCAACCTTTGTATCCTTTCTTCACTATCTCAATGAAGGGTTGTTTAACTTAGATTTACTGGGTGATTTTGTTCTTCTCTCTTGAATTACTATCTACTCTTCAGTGCGTTCCTTTTAGTTCTTACTTGCTAATTTGTCTGTTGTGCACGTTAGGTTCAATTGAGATTCAAAACTGGCCTGGTGTGAGTGTATGGGATCTACGATGGACTGGTGCCCCATGTAGGGTTGGTTCCTGTTTTGCACCCAATGCCAGTAGGATAAGCACTGAGTCCCTGACTTGGAATGAGTGGGTTTGAGTGTTATGTACATACTCTTTGTATTCAGTCATTGTTGTTGTTTTAAACAATGGTCATGGGCCTGCTCATTTTGATGAGCGCTGTACAAAATGCATTAAATTGAGCTAAATCTCACCAGTGCAGTATTCCCACAGGCTTCACTCCATAGGCTACATCAAATTCCATTCACATCAAACAAGTGATTGTCGACTCCTGTCACATTACAGTATGGCATTTAGGCTTGTCACATGTAATAATTAATATGATGCCATGCTGCCTTCTTTATCGTGAAACCAGCATTAAAAGACTTAATGGATTGCAGATGCAATTTAAATACTTAGATGGAAAACACATACCCAGTTTATGACAACAATAAACTCTTCAATAAACTGCATTTTCATAGAGCGCCTAATTGCAACTAGTCATAAAGAGTCTCACTGTGCCTTTCACCTGGTATAAAAAATTAACAGACAATGAGGACTGGCACTCCAATTCACTAATTAATTATTCTGTAGATCACTGAACATCAAATAAACAAAATGGGAGAAGTTTAGCTTGTAATTTAATAAGAATGGAAGAAAGAGTCATTTTCATTTAGGCAAAGCTGTGTTCTAAGAGAAATTCTGACTCTCCCAAACTATTTGTTTTTGTGAGGTTTGCTCCAACTTCCTTTTATCTTTGTTCAAATGCCAGCTGTGCCAGGATACTCATCTCAGACTTTTAAACATTCTTGAAATAAACAGATTTTAAAGGCATTTGGTCTTTGAGTCCTAACTGAGATGCAAATTCAAAGTAATGGGAGAATCTGTAAGAAGCAAGTCAACAACCACCGTATTCCTAATAGTGGGGACATTTTTAGAAATTAGGAATGCACTTTGCTCTGTTTGTTTTAGTTAGAAGAAAACATGCTGTAGCTAGCGGGCTCCCTTGTGACCAGAGCCTGCCAGAGCCTGCTTCTGGTTGTGTGCCAGTTGTGCTGTTGGCTGCGAAGGGCCAGCATTCATTCCTCGCTCTTCTTGTTTTGGACAGGCACAGAGCCATGACCAGCCATGATCAGCTTCCAGAAATTGCCAGCACAAGATGATCGTAAAATAATTAACAGAAAGAAGAAACTTGAAAAACAAAGTCCGTGGAGACTTTTAATAAGCAGGCCAAGCAATATTTTTAAGTCTGCCATCTTTTAAACCTGCCAAAAGTCTGGTGTAGTGCCGATTTTGCAAGCTTTGCATTTTAACTGGTACACCGATGATTTTTGTGAAATTCCTCTCAGGAAGCTGACGCTATTAGAAAATTGAAAATGCTGCAGAGTTTATGTAACGTGATGCATTACCTGCCGTTGCCTGGTTGGTAGGTAGGACCTGGGTTTAGCTGCCATCTGTAAATTCAGATTTTATCTTATAAGATGTTGCTATGATGTCTGCAGATAATATTTAGAATCAAATGAATTGCAAGTTCTTATGCATATATTTGGAACCCATCACTGAGAATTCACAGTAGATTTAAATAGCTTATAAAACCTTTCAAAACTATCTACTTTTGGACTTAGATCCAGAAATATTACAGATATTTCCTTTTACTTGCACATTACAACAGAACAAATGTTTAATGTGAAAACCTGAATAATGAATTCTATAGATTCTTGTTGGATGTGCACTTCATATCACAGCCGTGATTCTGTCTGGACAGGTCTGCACCAGTGTAGCACATAGTGATGAGCAAACTCTGCTGAATTCTCTTCACTTTGAGTATGGCGAAAATTGTTAAAATGTGAGGGGACTTTGCCATACTCTGAGAAATGCATTAAAGTCAATGGGGAAGGAGAAACTGAAATCGTTTTGAGTGAATTATAATAGTGAAGCAGTCTTGCAAGTGTAGAGAAATGTCTGCCAGCTATGCTGGGACAATTATTGTGGTCAAAAATGTGACCTGAGCTGTAACACAGCAGTGCTAATCATTGTACCAGCATGTCTCCCTAAATTACCATTAATAAGATTAAATATCAGAACAGTGACATTTATTGCAGATAATGGTAGACAGGACCAGGAAGCATGCATTCAATGAGGCTTACACCCCACAGATTCAATAGCAGGTACTCACCTCACTCAAACTGAAGACCAAGATCAAGATTCTAGCCCTTGTGCTTTGCAAGTAATCACGTGACGGACGAACACAGCTCTTAGCATTTTATATACACCGGTCAAACTGAATAACGAAAGTAATGACATTTTCTGAATAACAAATACTTTTGTTGGCCCGGACAAACGTTCATACAACATGTTTAATGAATTTTGTTTTAATGAAATGAAAATTTCAGTATAACAAACATTTTTTCAACCAAAAATGGCCACCAAAGATGATGATGCAATGCAAAAGATACCTAATGTCGCACCTACACTTTCATCGAATCTCAGGATTCCTACAACAGGCTGTCTCTTTCTTGTTAGACCAAAAGTAAGTGACAGACTGTTACGAAATTTCCAGTCTCGGGCTGTCTCAGTGAGGCTCGTGAGAGTATAGGCCCAACACAATACACATAGCCAAATTCTGAGTTTGTGCTCCACCGAGCATCTGCTTGGGTAGTTGTGTTGTGTGCGGATACTGTACTGTTCGAGTTTTATAGTGCTTCTCAAAGTTTTCTTTGTGATGAACAAAAAAAAAAACTGAGAAACAGGTCAGTTTATGCTGAAAAAGAAAGTTACATCTAATGTTTAATTTTCATTCTGTATTCAAAGCTGTATTGCTATAATAAAAGTTACAAGTAATGTCTTATTTTCAAATAAAAAATCATTTGCAGTTTAAGACACTGATTTTTTATACAGGTATTCTCAAGCTTGATTAACAGAGTTGCAAGAGAAACAGGAAGGTGAATCTAGGTTTTCAAGGAAAATAATTTATTACTTCATTACTGTATAAAGAACGCAGGTACAATCCCAAGACTTCATTCAAAACAGGACCTGTTAGGAGCCATGACATAGTAATTGTCCTGCTTTAGCTCCCATCTTCAGATTAGAAGAACACCAGCAGCTCAGAAGCTAGGAGCATGGGAAAGGAACTATATAAATAAAATGTATTATTATTATTTTTATTATTATTATTATTAAATATTTTAAACATCATACAACAAGCATATTACATGGTAACCATGAACCTGTAGAGGACAACTAATTGCTTTGCCCTTGGTTTACTGCTTACCAGATGCAGCAGAGCAGCTATGGAGCTTGTTTTAGAGATGACTAATTGTTGCCAACCCCAGTCACAACAGTATACGTATTTTCCCCGTATTCACTGTAATGAAATTTCCATTTTAATGAAATATTTTTATGGTCCCATGAATTTCGTTACAACTGTATTCTACCTGTATATAGATAAGTAACAATATTAACATAAAAAATTAATAATGAAAGAACTAAAATAATGAACAAAAAAGACATTAAAAAGGACTTTAAAAATAAGCCAAGAAGGAACCATGAGTTAAACATAACACAAACAAAACCCAAAAAGTTTCAATGAGGTATTTCCTTTGTTTTTAATCCAAAATTCAAACGCATTACTGCAGGGATCTTCACTCAGTATCCTGGGGGGACGCAGTGACTAATTTAGCTGTGATCATTCATCCAAAACAAGTGTTAAATACATTGACCTTACAAGGAGATTCTGCCTGACCCAGAAGTGCCTCCAGGTGATCATCTTCTTCCACTGGAAGTACTTCAGAGTTTGGGTTGAAAAAGCAGCCGCTCAGGTAGTGAACAATGCCCGCTGGTGGAGAGTGGAGGAGGACAAGAAATAAAGAATAAGATGAGGAATTGTGGCTGGGATTGTGCTGTTTGAAAAGAAACCTGTGAAGAGGTATTTTTTGTAATAAAATGACTCTTTACAGTATTTGAACATGTGACTGTGTGGCTTAGTTGTGGCTGGGTGTTTGAGGTGCTGTTATGCCCCCTACAGATAACAATCTTTTTCTGATGGACTTACCTAGAGCTGGGTTTCTTCAACTTTATTTTCTCTCAACCCAATCTTGCCCTTCTAGGTGACCCATTCAATGACAATCATCAGTTTGGGGTGGTGGAGTCCCTTTAGAAAATCACCACTAATCGATTGTCATAGTAGGGGGGGTTCCCCTTCAGTAGCTGAAGCCAATCGTCATAGCTTAGTCAACCTGTGGTGGCCCATCGTGACATACTTCGCAAACCATACACAATCAATTCCCATTAAATACAACAGCGACTTGAGACCCTACATGACCCAACAGAGGCAACCTGTGAACCATTTTGGGTAGAAATCCATAGTTTAAGAAACTTTGGCCTAGGGTGATGTCATATGTTGATGCTATTTCTGATCCAATGATGTAGGCAGGTATTATAACATTTAAAACATCAGTTTGTATTTTTATGTGCTGTGGGGTGGTTTGTGGAATAGGAGTTTTTGCAAAATATTTGATTTCACTTTTACATTAAAAAGACCCTTTCTGTTGATCAGAAACAAATAAGCTGAATTAAATCCATTGTGATTCAGTGTAAAAACTTCCAAGGGGGTCATTGATCACTTTGGTATTTAGTACAGTTGTGATAAAAAACCACCATTAAATTACACAACACTCTATTTGCCCTCAGAAATGTGGTGGTTCTGCCAAATTAAAAGAAGATTTGTGTTTATCTGATGTAGTAAGTTAACTTACAGTTGATTAGAGGATCACACATATGTCAGGTACAGCACTGGTATGCAGGAACCAAGTCTTCTAGGCAGTGTTTCCTCAGTGATTTATTTCAGTTCTTCTTTTCCACCACTAACCTCTGTTTCGTATTTGCTTTCCGTATATTTTGGTTCCAAAGGTTTTTGGAACCAAGAATGAAAGTTTGTGGCTAAGTTGATTCCTGCTGTATTTGTGGAACCTGTGGCAAATCTGGATAGACGCGTTGAGGTTGTGGGTGTGTTGTGGTCACTGAGTGGTTTACCACCCATGTCACCAAACTGATGTCAAAAGTTGGTTTTTTTTTGTCAGTGTGCAATTTTAAACACTTCTTTTAATTTTCTTTGCTTGTTATGCGAAACTAAGTAACATGTACCGGATCAAAAATAAAGTGCAAACATTTACTTAGATCTATAATAAAACACAAATGCAAGAAATATTAAAGACATTAGCAGAAACAAGCAGCATATGCAGAGGAAAATGGTGGAGAGAAAACCAATAAGTCTAAAACAAGAGTATATAGTAAATAGTGCAAAAAAGATTATCAATAATCTGTCACTTATGTTTCACATGGCCAATGAACACATGATGCCTCCTTTAGAGTTTGTGCTTGTATTAGAAGAACACCAGGAACCAGGCCATTAGCTTCATTCTGTTTCCTGCTGGTTTTAGTGGTAGAGAAAAACGGGCAACATAAATTGACTCTCACAGTTAGCCAGCCCGTTCACCAGTTGTGTAGTCTGCTCTCTAGCCAACTAACAAGTAACTATGGGACTCATTTGTAAAACTGCGTTTATTGGTGCATGCCACAAAGTAGGAAAAAGCGTACAACTCCAAAAAAATCTGATTTATAAAATCTAGCAAACACAATTTAACTGTATAGATCTTACAAATGTGCATACGTGAATGTACCTTAAACCAGGTTGCCATCCTGAAAGAACGATATATGGGCTATGCAAATCAACGTCATAAATATGCAATCATAGTTCTTCAGACTTTCATTGGCTGAAAGAGCAGCCTCCCACGTAACGCACCCAGTCACTGTCAATTGCATTTAAGGAGTCTCTGCATGGCGTTGAAGCCCTCTAGGGGTCAGTGAAAGGCATCAGGCACTAGTGTTTGAGCGAGTAGCCACTGTCACCCATGATTGCTGTTAGAAGGAATCGTATAAGCCATAAAAAAAAAAACACTGGCAGTTACCCAGCAAGGCAGCCATCAAATACAGCACCACCAGCAAGTTGTTTGATCAACGCTACTTTGTCTCAAATTAAATGAATCATGGGCTGACCCAGGCCACCGAACCAAAATGTTTGTCAGTCTCATCTTGGCATCACAGATGACTTATGCATTAATGGAGTGACTGCTTATGGTTAACAAAACATAAATTCTAAGATGAAAGAGAAAAGCTTTCCTTTTGATGTATGAAAAGGTATTAGGCCTGGCTGATGAGCTCGGACAAATGGGACAAGGTCACTAAGTATAAGTTATATAAGGGCTGAACAAAGATGTTGACCAGAGAGAGAAGGGGGAAGTCAGACTGGGACCTACTGTACTTACATGGAATCGATACACATGTGGAACAAGTGGGTGAGTTTTATCTTTTTTCAAAACTCTAGAATGAGGTTGTATTCTGTGGATTGCCGCATTCTATTTGGTTTTGGTTATGGCATGAGTTATCTTCTTATATAATACGCTGCCATGGCGGTCCGTTTGTCTGTCCAGGATTTTAAATCACCTGTAGCTCACAAACCGTTTGAACTATTGACCTGAAATTTGGTACACAAATACTATGTGACGTCTACTATCCGCTTTCAGGGTGACAATTGACCTCCAAGGTTATTCTCTCTTTTTATTTTTATTTTATTGTAGAATCAACACTCGGCATATGTGCGGCGCATATGTACGGGCACCGTTCTCATTCCCTACCAACTTCGCCATCACTTCCCCTACCTCTTCATATCTTAAATCATTCTTGAGGTAGATTGAAGACTTACGTTCCAGCTTAAGTGAAAAATTTAAGAAAACGTACTAAGTAATTGCAACACAAACACTGACTTTATCAGTTTTAATGTGAAAAGATGCCGACCAAAGAAGAGAAGCAGCGGGCCACTAGGGTGGAGAAAAGAAGAGCTGCTCAGGAAGCAGCAAGCGCATCAACCTCTGAGCAAACGAATGCTAAACTTACAGAGAAAGAGGAGGGATACCAGGAATGCTCAAGTCAAGTGTGTTCACTGCACGTTATTGTGCAATGCATTGTTGCTGGTTTGATAATAATATTTAAAGATTAAAACTTATTTAGGCCTGTTTTTTCTGCTTGCATGTTTTGCTATATTTGAACTGCAGGAGCTGAGAACAGCTAGAGTCAATGAAGAGTAAGGGAGCGAGAAAACTACTAAGAAATAAATTGCAGTGCAGTCATACCTGGATTAGTGGACCGTAGTCCTGAGTGCAAGTGCATTACAACTCTGAACTACATTTACCCAACGGTTGGGGAGTCTAAGAATAGGTCAATTAGAGTAGCAACAGGTGGAATATATGACTTTGGGTCTACAGAAAAACATTTTTTGCATTTCACAAAAGGGGATTTATGTTTTAAGGAATGGTGATCCCCAAAGCCTTTCCCATGATATAGCACCAGCCATAATTGGTGGATTTTTCTTTTTTTGGCATGTTTGAGTATGCTGTTCTAGAATTGAGGATTTGCTCTAATTACTGTTACAACTGGTGTCTGTCTCTTCATGCAGATGTTTAAAATCACCAATTCTTTATAGTTTATAACAGTATAACAGTGTACACTATGTCTGAAGTCTGAATAAAGAAACTTTAGATACAGTAGCTTCTCTCAAAACTAAAGTGATTAGGCCACCTAGAACTCACCTTGGTTTAACAAAAACCCTCACATTGTTAAATTGGAATTCCAAAAACCTTTTGTATAGAGGGAGAACAATGAACTTGGAGGTCTTCCAAACTCCACGGACTGGCAATGTTAAAAAGAATAACAAACACCACTCTCCAGATTAATAGATGAAAACAGAGTAAGTATTGCTTCCTAATTTGATCAATGAGAAATCAGAACTGTCATGCAAATTCCCTAGAAACATCAGTGGCAAAAACATTAAAAGCAGATCATTTAAGACTCCAGATTTCAAAGTCAACTAACAAATCTAATATTGTTGTATAAACATCTACCTCTCCTTGTGCACACCACATTAGTAATTTTAATGAAGTTATAAAGCTTTAATTTTTAAAATGAAACCTGACACTTCCAGCAAATCAACAAATAAAAGTTGTTGAAAAAGACAAGCGCTGTGGCTGAATGGTGAAAAAATAGGCCTTCACCCTAAAACAGAACAGGTAACAATGGACTGGGATGCAAGAGGAATATACAAAGTGAGAGTGAAAACCAAATAAAACTTGTTAACAAAGAGGGGGCTGATCTGACCAACGTCGTGAAATGAGGATCAAAAATTCAGATTCAACCTCTCTGTCCTATTATACAGGCTTGGAAAACTACCTTTGTTATGACTGGGTGTCCCAAAACCACTTCCAAAAATGCCAACTAGCAGGATATCCCATCAAACCACAGGTAGAGATAAGAGCAAATGAAGGATCTTTATAAAATGGCAAAATTTATTCTCACAAAATGGTCTGTTACATTGTGAAGCTCTGAAGAGCACCAAAGGTGTAAAGAAGTTGTCAGCAGCGCAAGGCAATCCAAGTGAAGAAAGACCCAATACAGAAATCAAGGTGTAATCAAGAAGCAGAGCACAATTTCAAAATATCTCAAAAATTACAAGCACAAGAAAATCACAGTAACTCACTAAACACTCCTAAACACATTCAAAATGAACTGTCAGGAACTGCAGAAAACCCTCCTGATTTACAGTGAGGGGGGCAGTTCCTGGTGCTGATTGGCAGTAGGACCACCCCAAAACACATGGAACATTACAAAGGCAGCTTACATACATAGACAAAATCCAAAATAAAGAATTATGTCCATGATCAAATTAAATAAATGAATCAAAAATGAACATAAGAGATACAAAGTATGAATTTGAACCCCTGCCAGGGAAGGAACCACTTCCGAGATAGAGTATATCAGTCTTGGTCTGTCATGTATTGTACTTGTGTGGTTTAGTTCAAATTAATTTTGCACAGAAAGGTGATGACCGTACTCTATCACTAATTCAAAAAGTTAAATATGGTGCCCTGTAGCAGAAACACCCAAAAGTGCATCCTTGTGGTTTTATAACTTCAGTGTGAGTTTATGAGTGTTCAAGATGTGCCTTTCCTGTGTAACTAAGATATATCTGTACCTATCGTGCCCTGAACACATTACCAAGAGAACAATGAGAAAAACATAATTACATATATACTGCAATATAAATAAATAAATAAATAAATAAATTAAAGGGTTCTCTTTAGAGACAGATGTGCGTGTGGAAAAAACCACTAATGTCAACTATTTTGGAGACCTTATTATACTAAGAGATAGGTGTGTTTAAAGATCATGCCATTTATCCGTTTTCTGATTGGTGTAAACTGAACTGCTATGTAAATTAACCTTCTGTAAAATATTTAAGACCATTGCTTTGTCATTTTAATGTGTTTTCGCAATGCATGAGGCACCCTACTAAAACAAAGTGCTTTTATTTTTCTTCGCTCGTGTGGAACGTCTTCCTTCTCCCACGAGCCCACAACACAGTCCAAAGCACAAATCCCAATCACAATACTTCTCTTCTTCACTCTCTATCTTCACCACTCCTCTCCGGCAAGCTTAGTCCCTCTCCTCCCGACTCTGGCTCCCAGAGTGGTGGCTGCTGGCTCCGTTTATAGCCCACCCGGAAGTGGTCCAGGTGTTTGATGACCTATTTCCGGTTGCACTTCCAGGTGTGGTGGAAGAACCGCCCACATGGGCTCAGGAATCACTGCAGTGTCCCCTGTCAGCACCCCCGGACCCCAACAGGGTTGTAGAGAACTCCATCTTCCCTGCGGGAATCCGAGGCACCACTGCCACCCACGGGGGTTGCCATCTAGCATCCCGGGGGAGGTATTGTTCTGACCAGGCTTGCTCCCCCGGTCCATACAGTGAAGAGGCATCTCAGCCAGACAGTCTGTGATAACAGTTAGAAAGCATACAAACATCTTTAACTTACAGTATATGCAGATGAAACACAATTTTATCCTAATGTTTAAATAAACTAGAATATTAGATGAGCAATAAATTCCTGTCTTTAAATACAGACAAACTTACATATTGTTATTTGGTGGAACTGATACGGAGAGTTCTCTCACTGTCAACAGTTTTGCTGAATTGTGTGCATCTTAGACACTATATTTCAAACCATCCTATCTTATGCCACAGGCATCTCAACACTTTTCTAAAACATAATTTTTCCATGAAAATGAAGATATTTTCTTACTATGCAGCATACACAGAAACTAATTTATGCATTAATTTCTAGCAGAATTGACTACAGCAACACATTATTCACAGGCTGCTCTATTTGTTACATTTACAGCTTTCAATGAATTTAAAAAGCTGCTCTAAGGATTCATTACCAGCATTAGGATGTGATGCTTTCTCATCTTAAGTCTTTATATTGGCATCCAGTTAAGTACAGGGCTAACTTTGAAATACTTTTCATATATAAAGAAGTAAATATTCAAGGCTTTGTTTCTTCAGAATAAACTAGTAAAGCACTCGTACTGGAAGCATCCATTACCAGCACAGGGAGCCAGTCTCCTAAGTGTTTCAAAGAAAAATGAAACTGCTGTGCAAGACTGTGTTTTTAGCTACACAGCCCCAAAAGCATTGGCTCGTGTAAGAGACGTGGTAACAACTAATTCTAACATGTCCTGATTAGAGCTGCTGATTGGCTGTTCATATTGCATCTCTGTTTGTTAGTCATTTGCACAAAAATAAAAGCTTGACAGCCCATAACTGACCCTCATCAATTCTGTTTCTAATCTCAGACCACGTGGGCAATAAATGCAGATCAGGAAAGATGAAACACAGTCAAGCTTTAGTCGGGACCAGTCTATCAATCCTATCTTTCATCAGAGTTAATATGTAAAACAAACTTATTGTCTAAAACAGCCACTGGGTCGTTTGCCGTTAATCAAAAATCATAAATGTGTGTTAAAGGTGCTGATGGTGCTTGGATGGCAAGTGCTTCAGTTTTCTGACTTATAAATCGCTTGATGCAACTTCTTGTCAATGTTGCCTGGAAACCTGCAATGACGTCTTTAACTGCCAATGCTCACAATTACATTGCTGTAAATTCCAAACAAACAATAATTTATTTTATAAATGTCATAATGATAATCCATCCATCCATTTTCCAACCCGCTGAATCCAAACACAGGGTCACGGGGGTCTGCTGGAGCCAATCCCAGCCAACACAGGGCACAAGGCAGGGAACCAATCCCGGGCAGGGTGCCAACCCACCGCAGGACACACACAAACACACCCACACACCAAGCACACACTAGGGCCAATTTAGAATCGCCAATCCACCTAACCTGCATGTCTTTGGACTGTGGGAGGAAACCGGAGCGTCCGGAGGAAACCCACGCAGACACGGGGAGAACATGCAAACTCCACGCAGGGAGGAACCGGGAAGTGAACCCGGGTCCCCAGGTCTCCCAACTGCGAGGCAGCAGCGCTACTCACTGCGCCACCGTGCCCCCCTAATAATGATAATGAATAACAAAAAAAATCAATTATTCAGAATCCTCAAATTCAGAAACTTGAAATTTATATCTCACTGTAGACCAGTTTTGGAAGATATTTTCAGCTTTAGTGTATGGTTTTATAAGGAATTATTCTGTGTCTAATTACGCTAGTCAGCACTTACTTATGTGGAAGGCTAAAGTCCATGTCACATTCGACGACTTCTCCAGTGATTTCCACTTAAATAACCTTAGCAAGCCCCAAGCAATTAGCACTGCGCTATCGTGAAGATAGATAGATAGATAGATAGTCACGTAATGTGACCTACACAAGGACTCAGTTCAGCTAGTCCGTGACCCACCACGACAAAACCAAACAGGTTTGATATTATTTTTAGATGTCTTTACACAGTTCTGTTTGTATGAACTAACAAATGCTCATCATGAATTACAATTAATATAATGGAGCAATGGGGAATAAGGAATGCAGGTGTTTTTAATCTGTTAAACAGAAGAGAAGCTCATCTGTGTGAAGTTTTGTATTTTGCATACTATGACAGAATGGGAAAAAGAAAAAGGGATAGGATTTCAACTGAACTCATTGTACCTGCTGGCCCTTTATACAAAACAGACTGCATCAGGCAACATGCTGTTGGCTGTCAGAAAAAGGAGCAAAGAGACTTGATGTGACAGGCCCAGAGATTTTCAGCTGTGTAAACTGACATGATTTATTTTTTGTGGATTGCAGTGTCTTCTTCTCATACCCATCCAGAACTTTTATGCAAAGACTGCAGACATTGCCTAGGCTATTCTGCTCATTTGTCAGAGCGTGCTTGTCAAAGTCACGCCAGCAAGTCAGTTTAGGCCACGACAGTAGTGACTTTGCCCATTAAAACCAACCATTAACTCCAGAGGTTTATTTTCTACATCTTGTTTCTAAAATCAGCTGCCTTATCTCATGATTCTGACATCATAAATGGTAACAATGAGTGCACCGTGTTTGTATATCAAAAATAAATACCTTCTGAAACCAAAATGTGCATTATGGTGTAATTATGGTTCTCTGACATTTCTTGCTCTGTACTTGTGGATTTCTTTATTTGAGTTTCAACTGGCTTTGTTTATAATAAGTTGCCTTTTAGACACACTCTTTTTGCACTTTTTATTTTATCATTTTTTTAAATATGTATATATATATATATATGTGTATATTTTCTGTATAATAAATATTCACAATTTTAAGCAGCTAGAGTTTGTATGATTTCTCCATCTCATTCTTTTTATTAATTTTTAATTTACTGAGGATTTCAGGATTATTTGTGCGCTGGGCTTTCCCCATTTTGAGACCATGTAGGCCAAAGCCTAGGCTTAGATTTATTGCCCACTTCTGTCATGAACTTGGAAGTATCTTCGCATAAAGTCCCAAAAAAAAAACCAACAAGTTGAAGGATTCATCAACCTTCGGCTTCTAGACATTAAAGGGCAGACAGAAGATTCTTTATAAATAAAAGTATTTATTACAAAAAATTCTCTTCTTCACAAAAAACACCAAAGAGCACAAAGGGCACAGGAGGAGTTTCCTAAAATGGGAAATCCCACAGCAAACAAAGTCCTAAAACACAATCCAGTAGAAAGATCAATATACAGACCAAAATGATCAAAAAGTCCAAGAAATGTACACTAAACAATAATCAGAGGAGAACTTACTGAAACCACCAAGCACATTCAAATGAACCGCAAGGGACTGTTTGCTTTATCAGCAGTCACATGACAATGATAGGCCGGTGGCCCCACCTCTTGGGGAATAAACACTTAGAAACTAAATAGTACACAGAAAATGCATAAAGATAAAATATATCATAACTCAGCGTTTCTCAACCTTTAAGTATCTGCGACCTGAGTTTTCATAACAGTTTTGATTGTGCCCCCCTAACGTTTTTTTGAAACCCTAATAAAATTTATTCCTATATTTTTTGCTGCCGATACACCGCTACAAGTTTAAAATTTCCCTATGAATAGTGAAATTACACCACATATGGCAACATTCGCACCCCCTTTTTTGTTACTTCGCGCCCCCCTTGAGAACTGCTGTCATAACTTAAAAACAATGTAAAAATAAACATCTGTAAAACTGTGACAACTACAGTAAAACCTTGGATTGTGAGTAACTTAGTCTGCGAGTGTTTTGGAAGGCAAGCTAAATTTTTAAATAAATTTTAACTTGATAAATGAGCGAGGTCTTGTAATATGAGTAGTCCATATACACTTTGTCGGCCAAGCGTCATGTGATCACAACTGAGCCAATGGTTCTTCTCTCTCTCTCTCTCTCTCTCTCTCTCTTGCCGTGGGATTGTGGGCAATCGGCTCCCATGCTCGGTCTCAGTCGGCGTGCCTCACTCATATAGTCAACATTCGTACAAGCATATAATGTTCACTATAGTATTGTGACCACGTGTGTGTGCTGTAACATGCGAGTCCCTGTCATGCACCCCAAAACAGTGCATGTCTCAGTACTTTAGCAAAATCAGCTTTATTCAGCTTGAAACAGGACCAGCATGGTTATTTATTGTAGCGGGATCTACCGCTCTCCTATACACAGACACAGCAATCCGGCAGGGTCATGACCAGGTTAGTGGCCAAGTAATACTGTTCCCTTGCATTGATAATGTTCCTTGCGTCACCCATCGACGGCGGGTGCATATAGAGTGGCCGCGATCTTTTCATATTCACTTTTACGGCAAACTGCTACTGCGCTGGGAGCCTACGGTTGCTTCGGGACACTCTTCTGTGTGTCGTCCCATTGGGGGGGAATCCCAAAAGAGTTTAGAATCCTTACAGTGCATAAAGCATTTTTAAAAATTTTGTGTCCAAGCGTAGTGACTCTTCAGGCAAAAGCAATTGGATAGGTTCCATGGTAAAGCTGCAAAAAAGAAAAAGATTCCAGTGAGCCAACAGATAGCAGGAATTCCGTTAGTTAGAGTGAAAGTCGTCCTACACAATAACCCTCCTCCTCCTCCTCCTCTTCTCTCTCTTGTCTCCCTCACACCAGCCACGATTCTTTTCAAAGGTAAAGTGCAGGTTAATTTCTTTTACATATTTTTACTTTATATTTTGTATTAATCATTTTTATATGAATATTTTTGGGTTGTAGAATGAATCATCTGAGTTTCCATTATTTCTTATGGGGAAATTCGCTTTGATATACGAGTGCTTTGGATTACAAGCACGTTTCCGGGAACAAATTATGCTCGCAAACCGAGGCACCACTGTATTAGACAATTTATTGTATGATTTGATTTTTTTTATGTGGGCTGTGGTAGAAGTGTAAAAGATGAGTTATATTTAGCATATAGATTGTGATAAATACGTATTTTGCATGTCTTTGTTTGTAAGGTTTACTATACAGTATTCAGTATTTGTTAAAGGGCCAGAAAGTTTAACAAACCATTTTTTTCTACCCCCAGAGTTTTATTGGTAGGAACAGAACCATCAGGGCCAGTTTTATGACTGAATTGCCTCCTTTGAAACTACAGAAAATGCTGGACTGAGGGGGTCGTGTTCCTGAGCTGTTTTATTAGTGAATGTTACACCCCGACACTGCACTGGGGGGTTATGTGTGAGCTGTTTCTTTGTTGAATGGTCCAGGAAGTGTCCATGAGGTGTGTATGTGTGTGTGTGTCACGAGTTACAGAGACACAATACGAAGTCTATAAAGACACACTCCCTCTGCCATCTTCCATCCTGAAGAGAGCAGACCAGAAATGAGCTGACCAGAAGGAATTGCATGTAACTACGAGTTTATTTGCCACCTGAAGCTACACATTTAGCATTAACAGGTTATTTGGTATGGTTTGCCAACACTCACAACTATACTTTAACATTTTGGCTATATTACCTACAATACATAATAATTAAAAGTGTAACTCTTTCTCCTGTCTGTTCTTTTTCTAATTGCCTGAAGTTGTAGAAGGGAGGAGGAATTGCTGAATTACGGTACCTGACAGTGTAATAAGAGTGTGGAATATAATACATTTTGTTAAGGTCTATATAATAAAAAGCATAAAAGGGAACACCACAAAACAAGGGCACCATGTCATGATCAGGGCTGAATGTTACGGCCCTATTGGTATTTTCAGTTTTAGATCCCATTTTGTGCATCCGTTGTTAGGGTTGCGTCCTGTGTTTCTAGGGGTGTGGTCACTGAGGACGTGACCTCAAATTCATCGGTACAACGGGATTAAAGGTCAGCGTATGCATCAAGCTTTATCTAATCTGTGGATAACTCCCTAATTGATCTTTGCGTCTTGCCTAATTTCGACTTCTTGCCTGATTTTTGATAGTGATTCTTGCCTCTCGTGTCAGTTTCGGTCACTTTGGTTATATTTTATTTGTTTTGGTTTGCCTTTTCCAAGTTCATCTCTAAACCGAGTAATCTGTTTCCTGTCGAGTCAGAACACATCCCTTCTTTGTGACTTGGTTAATATGATGGGGTAGCAGTTGCCAGAATCATGCATCCCGTACACTGCAGCATGGGACTTCACTGGCGCAACAATATTTCAACTCTGTTGCATTATATGTGCCATCCAAGATTGTGAATATTTTCAGAACAGACTATCCTAATCATTATTCCTAATGATTTAGCATTACAACTTTATTTGGCTTGCTTTCTGACTTTGAGTGTCATTCACACATTTGCTCCTACCTCTCCATTTAGTTAGCTCCCTTATTATATGTCCATCTCATGGCAGAACAGTTCTAGGACAGAGAAGCTGTGTCTGAGAAAAATGGAATCTTTTTGAGTTTTGTTTGTAGAGTGAGATACATAATTAAACATTATACATTTTTGGACTAACCCTATTCAACATATAACCATTTTTGAAAATGTGGACTTATTTGTGAAGGACGTTCTTATGTGAAAATCAAAGGCCACGGAGTGCATTTGTCAAGGCCAGTGGCTAAAGAATCTTAGAGTCGATCCTTGCCATTGACTGGCAGTGTTACATTTATTTTAACATTGACTTTTGGCGTGATATGCCATTTTATATCACTGTAAAGCAGGCCTGGAAACACAGAGCAAACACCATCACTTTTGATATTTTCATTGCAAGCTAGACTTCACCATTTTACTATCATTTTTCCAGTAAGAAATCACAGAATTTTGAGCTCTTTTGTTTTGCAGTCCTTTTTTGTTTGCCTTGTTCTCTCCTCTTCTCTCTGTTTTTAGTTGTAGAACTACATTGTTTTACCCTTTAGGGATTACGTGAGCGCCTCATGGGCCACTGTTTAGTTATTTTAGTTAAAGTTAAAATTAGGGCCTGTCATATCTGTAGGAACAGATTACAGGATCCTCTTATTTAAGTCTCCCTTTAGATGCAGATTTTGCGTTTTTATTTTAATATTTTTCATAGTTTTTATAACAGTGTTAAACCCAAGCCTCATCTTAACCACTTTGTAAAATGTGGAAGATTTAAGAACGGTGTATCTCTTGTAACATTATAAGAACTGACTGCTAACATTTCTGTATTGCTTTGATTTGTTTGTAAAGTTGTTCATAATTGGTGTTTTCTTCTGTTAAAAACACAGGAGCTGCCATTTTGTGTGGGTCATGTGACATTAGTATGTCTGCACTATAAATGATGGTGGTACATTCTATGAAGTGTCTGAATTTCCAAAAAGCAATGGGAAACCCTTCAAAAGAGAGTTATTGTTCAAGCAACAAAGAGAAAAGCAAGCAAGTACAAATTACAAACTAATAGGGAAAGAATTATTGGTATTGAACAGCACTTCATTGTGTGATTAAAGAGCCTGACTTGGCTCTGGTTATGTGTAGCCAGGGCCAGAGTGGTAAATAATGCCACCTGAGGCAAGGCACAAATCCCCGTCTCCCATTTATAGCCTTACAAGAAACAAGTCTCACTTACGCAACATAAAATATGCATTTGTGTCAGCAAGATGACAAGTTTCTGAGAGCAAACCGGTGGAGGAACCAAAGCACAGGAAGAAGGTCAAAACCAGCAGTACAAAGAGAATACGAACAAGATAACAAAAAACACAAACAATTCTTGGTCAAGAATCATTAGTAAAAAAATCAGAACCTGTATAACAAAAACAACATAAGGTTTCAGCAAAAGGATATTTGGTTAAAGGGGTTTGCATCCATAACTTGAATGAGGAAATGAACTTTCGCCTGACCTTTCAGCCCATTGCATCCATTAACCTCAGGTCAGAACCTCTGAGGACATAATATGAATCCAAAATGATGCAATCACAAAGAAAAGTGTCATGGACTAGGAGACCCAAAGCACATAAGTCCCAAAAAGTTTTAAAAGCACTTCTAGTGATGTCCATTAGAGGGGGATTTCACTGTCAAACCCTGGCTAGTAATAAAAGCAAGGTTTCAATCTTTATTAAATTTGTTTTGCAAATTTCAAATTTCTCCTCTTGGAGCACTTCATTAGAAACAGGTGCCATCATCCTTTAAATGTGTTTCAGGCCAGAACCAGTGGGACGTCCTGGCAGAAACTGGGAGTGACATCCTCCATCAGGCAGACGATAAAGAAGGAGGCATCATCAATCCTCAAGCACTTGTGACAGAGGTGTTATCTTACCCAAGCATGGTAGATGCCCCCTATAATATACAATATGAAAATGAAAACATTAAGGAGGATGAGCAGCTGAGTAGGATTTCCTTCAAAATGCACATACACCATCTGATGCTCAGAAGAACACAGTGCAGCAAAGTGGTGCAGAACTGCGAACTTTTAAAATGAAAACCTTTCTTGCGATTTTTGAAGGCAGTATATAGATTAGGCACTTAATATATATGGAGCTCTTATGATTCATATTTCAATATCATTTTTGAATGATTAATTCCACATTAGAAAAAAAAAGACTATTGTATGAAAGTGCCACCTAAAGCCATCGCCTCGTCACCTTAGCCCACATGCCAGCCTCATGTGTAATGACTCTGATATTGAGACTGACATTGACAGATGTGCTCTGGAATCTTTATTTGTTGATATTGTGACACACATGCACATGGGAGGCAGCTAAACGGCTTGAGTAAGGGCAATTCCGAATCAGACCAGGATGTGACAGAGTGCACTGACTCTTTTTCTCCCTTTCCTGCAGACCATTCATGGGAGAGTCCACCTGGCTCTCTTGACGTCACTTCCGGAACTGAGCCTATGGAAGAAGACCTTGCCGGCTCTGGCCTCTGTGATGTCACGTCCGGGCTCGAGCCTATGGCTGAAGACCTTCATGAGCCCGACCCCTTTGACCTCACTTCCTGTCTTCCCCTTTAAAAGCCTCCACCTTTTCCCTGTTCCTTCAGTTCTGTTCTGGACTCGGTTTTGTGCACATCAGTGCTGTATACAATTTTACGACTTTGCAGCCAGGAAACCAATTATACTGGTGGCTGTCCCAAAACTTTCTATGTTTCGGAGTCAAGTTTGTGACAATATATATTTTTTTTGGGGTGTCCTATTTTGTTTTCTACATTTCTTGTCTGTGTTGCTGGATTTGGATTGTTGGATTTTGGGCTGACTTTGTTTATTCCGGGTTGTGTTTTTAAGGCTCTCCCTTTTACTCTTTTTCTTTGTAAATATATTTCTCTTGGCAAAAAATCTGTCCTGTTTAAGCCAGGGTTTTTCCCAGTCTTATGTTTACCTTTTTTGAATGACTTTTTTGTCTTGTTTGTTCATTTTTTTTATTATTGCTCATTGTTTTTTATCATTTGTGATAATATCCTTCTGCTCATTTATTGTCTGTCCAATTACGTATTCATTTTATTCTATTTCGTTTCTATGTATGTTTTCTTGTTCTCTGATGTTCCATTTATTTAGTGGATTGACTGTCCAAGTGGCAGGTCCACCTGTCCATCACCAATGTGGAGCCGCCCCCCAGTCCTATAAGGGCAGGCTGGGAAGTGAAGTCCTGTGGCGGTTCATTTGAATTCACTCCTATTAGGTTTGGTCGTCTTTTGGAGTTTTGCTTTCTTCTTTACATTTTTGATGGATTTTTGATAATTTTGCTACTTTTTAAGGATTATTATTAAGGATTGTGCTTTTGGAATTGTTGTTTTTGGATTGCCCGTTGGCAACCCCTTTTGTTTCCTTTACTGATCTTTTAAATTCTTTCTTCTTGTTAAATATAAGTTTGTATTTTGAAAGATTCCTACTGCGGTGTGTTGGCACCCTGCCCGGGATTGGTTCCTGCCTTGTGCCCTGTGTTGGCTGGGATTGGCTCCAGCAGACCCCCGTGACCCTGTGTTCGGATTCAGTAGGTTGGAAAACAGATGGATGGATGAAGATTCCTATGGACTGTTTTGTGCTCGAGTTAAAGCATATTTTTGAGTTTTTCAAACTGAAGTGCCTTTTGGACCAATGCGGGCCAAAACCAGCCAGGATAATGGGGGCTTTAGCTGCCTCTTTGGGCAGATTTTCTGGGCTGCCTGTTGGGGATTCTGGCCTGCTTCCTAGCTTTTTGGCCATGTCATGTCACTAATCACAACACAATCTTCCTACAATTTTTAGGAGCCTGAGTTTGTATGGTTATCTCTGTCTCTTTATTAATCTTTTGTTTAGTGAAGATAAAGAATAGTTTACTGGGCCTGTGTAGGCCCAAGCCTACTTATAGTTTGGTGAAAAGCCTTTTAGAAGTCTATCCTCGGTTCAGTTTGGGAATATAATTGGGCAGTAAGGCCTCACTCCATTTGATATTTTTGACAGAAATCACATCCTTTTATTGTTCTTCATTAACGTACTGATATAAAACTTCCTGAATGTTTCAAGACAATGCAATAGCTGTAAGACGTCACCTAGCCGTAGATGAGTACTTGTCTCCTGTCAGCCTGTCCTCTCCTCTCCTTTAAATGGGTAAAAGACCCCTAACTAAGAACCTGCGCCTGTATATATTAAGTGGTTCCGAATTACTCCTAGGATTTGCACTAAACATCTGACTAGAATAAGAATTTGTCCTATCTAAGGGTAGGTCATAAGAATTAATTA
This sequence comes from Erpetoichthys calabaricus, assembly GCF_900747795.2. Classification (NCBI taxonomy): domain Eukaryota; kingdom Metazoa; phylum Chordata; class Cladistia; order Polypteriformes; family Polypteridae; genus Erpetoichthys; species Erpetoichthys calabaricus. The sequence continues at coordinate 40,837,746 of NC_041399.2, forward strand.
TGAAGCACCCTACACTTGCTCCTCACCAGGAGTAGGAGTTCACATTTGGGAATAAATAACATCACGATTTTATGAAACAAATCTGCGCTCAAAAAGGCATTTTGTAGTTTCTTTGGCAATCACAAGGATGCTTTGTAGTTTTCTGATACTAACACTATGGCTTCACCACAAAGATAATAAGTAGAATAAGAAGAGGAAGAAGAAACACATAATAAGGTATTACATTGTGTTTAGCTGCACATAATTGTTGCCACTTTGCAACAACATACTGCAACAAATGAGAGTAAAGCCCAATAATGGGTACGCTTATTTGACAATGAATGCTCCACAGAACCCCCTGCATCTTCTTATGGCCACAGTGTAAAGTGACAGTCAGTGAAGCTAGCCATAGCTATAAGTCATGGTCACTCTTCCAGTGTTCTGTTTGTCTTCCACTGTGCTATGCTGTCCTTCTCTAGATGATCCCCCCTTATCTTCTGCAAGGCCCTGTTTATGCCCCAGAAATCATTGCCTGCGTTTCTGAACCTTCATGGGCTTGTAAAGAGCAATGCAAATATTGCAGGGGTTTGTGGAATGCAGAGTCTGGCATACCTGTGTGACATTTCTCTGTCAATTACCCATCCACCCTCACTTACAGTATCTTCAGGGTAATATGCTGGCTGTGGCACTACGGTGTGCATCCATGACTGCCTGTGTATTCATGTATGATATTCCTTGTGATTCACATGTGCATGCTTATCGACACTTGGGGAAATTATCTCTACGTGTGTGTCATCAATCACACCATCAAACTCTTATTAAAAGTGAGATTTGCATGAATTTCTTTTAATATTACAGCACACAGAGTTATGCGGAAATGTATAAATCTGCATATTACCTCACATATTGTAAAGACGTTCAAAATTCAAGACGTGGTTCACTGTGACATTATTAAAATCATCCTTATTGCAAAGCTACCTTTTCCCCGTGAGCAAAAAAGTTAAGTCACCAACACTTTCATGTTGGCTGAGAGCACGTGGCTTCTTTGTGTAGACTGAGAGTATTTACATGACATACCAGACTTGTTAGTATTGTTCCATCTCTGTCACTCTGTTATCTTTTAACAACTTCATTGTTGTCCTGTGTTTCCAAAACATTTCACCTTTCCCAGAATGTGTGCGCAGATTTCTGCCTGAACACCATTGTCTGGCAGCTCCTACCGAGCTAGAATAGCTTATGGGCTCTCCTAAATCCTGGTGAAGTTATTGAGTAGTTTCTTAAATTAGGAGAACTGATAAAAGCCTATTATTCCTACTCCTTGTGACGATGCGGGCTCTACTCCATGCAGCTTCTGGGAGCTCTTGAACCCGACACCGTCGGTAATGTCATCGATGAGCTAGGCAGTGAGGCACAAACAATGAAGCAAGGGGATGGTGCAAAAAGTGCAAAGTGCTTTTATTAAAACCAACAACAATTAAAAACAAAGTGTCCAAATAAAGTGCAGTGCTTCTCAATTCCTTAAATAAATAATTCAATAAAACGAGTGAAAGGTGGAGGTTAAAATGCAAAAAAAAAATCTTTTAAAAACAACAAGGTTAAAACAATGGCTGGACGCAGTCTCTTAAAATCCAAAGCACGGTGCCTTCTTTCTACCTGGCAGCTCTCCTGCTTCTCCCATCGGGCTTCGCAACAGGGGAGTCGTCCTACCTGCAGGTGCAGATGCCTTCTACACTGGTCCGGTAGTCCTCCGATCCCTGGCTACGTCGGGCTCCTTCCAGACCGAGACTTGGGTTCTTTCCCCAGTGGCCAGGGCACTCACGCTGGGGCTAAACCAGCTCAAAGCCTCCACGACTGCCGCTGCCTTTCGACGGCCAGTCGTCTTCAATACCGGTCACTCCAACTCCGTGATCGCTCAGCTGGAGCGACCGCTTTCTTCAGCCCCACCAAGTGTCGGCCAAACACTCTTCTGCAGGGGCTCACCTCCCAGCCTCCCATCGAGCCTGATCTCTCCCACTCGCTCGCTCTCGCACTGGCTTTCCTCTCCCTGCTTCCTGCCGCCTTCTTCCCTGGAACCTCCATCTCTTTCTTTTCCTTTTTTTCTTCCTTCCTCCTCTACTAGCCGCCTCGCACTTCTATATATCACGGGGACGTGGATCAGCTGTGGCAATCAGCAGCTCCCGGGAACAATTATGGATGCGGACAACTCCTCACCTGTGCACTTAAGTGAGAACCGCCTGCATCACGGAACTGCTCGGCCACACACACACCATGCCCCCTCGCTAAGCCGCGAGTACGATGATTATTTATTTTAAAAGTGGCCTTACTGACGTGAGCTGTGGACCCGCTACACCACACTCCAACTCCAGTTTCAGCCTCTTTCCTATCGCTTGATAAATACAAGCACTGGTGTTGCCACTTATACTGTAGGTCTAGCAGCCATAAAGCTACCTGCTGAGCTTCTTTCTTTCCCACTGGAGTTGGTTTGTCATTCCCTACTGACAGAGATACATTTTAAAAATATGTAAAAACTAAGGGGTTTTGCTTCCTGCTCGTTTCGCTCAAAGAGAGGGGCTGAATGCACCCCAAGGAGACGCAGTCACTCCCCCGAAACCCCTTTTAAACGGTGATACAATGGGAAACAAATAACAGTTGTTTTTTTTTACCTCCTCTTTGCTCGATCAGGCTGCTGGCTTGCTGCTGCTCCTGTGCAGTGTGATCTGCATTTCGAATGCTTAAAAGCCTGTACAGCAGCTGTCCTTTTGTCTCACTGCCTTGTCTCTCTTCTCCGCCAGACATCCTCAAACACTGTTCGATCTCTTTTCGCTGTTCTGTTATTTCACCGAGTAATATTTTCCATTTGTTTGTGCTAATGCGATCTTTACTATCATATTTTTGAGACTTTCGAATTTTCCTACTTCCATTATCTCTAACCTGCTCTGCATGTGTATCGCACCAACGTTTTTGAATTCTTTGCGATGTTCTGCTTTGTCTTTTTCTTCTCTTTTGGTTAAATCTCTTGACTCCAAAAATTTTTATGAGCTGAGAGCACAGGAGGTGTGTCTGCCAAAAGCATTCCAACAACTGAGAACTGATGACCGTGGTCTTGTTTGAAAATGGTTGTAAGTAGGCTGTGACTTGCAAAAAATATATTTTATCTTTTTTAGTGGGTTTTGTGTGCAGCTTACTGAAATTGTTAGCTTTGGTACCAACCCTTTTAGAGTTTATCCAAACACTGACAGGTAACAGAATAATAGCTATAAAAATTCCTTATTTTTCCATCCATTTTTAGACCCAGACGCATCAGGTGCAAGTCAGGCTGGCATCACTGGGCACACTTAGTGTACTTTTAATATTTCTATTGTACTATTATATTGTATTGAGGATTACTTGTGTTCTGTTCTGTGTATTGTATTGTATTGACCCCCTTCTTTTTGACACCCAACCTACCTGGAAAGGGGTCTCTCTTTGAACTGCCTTTCCCAAGGTTTCTCCCATTTTTCCCTTTCAAGGTTTTTTCTTAGGGAGTTTTTCCTTGTCTTCTTAGAGAGTCAAGGCTGGGCGGCTGTCAAGAGGCAGGGCCTGTTAAAGCCCATTGTGGCACTTCTTGTGTGATTTTGAGCTATACAGAAATAAATTGTATTGTATTGTATTGTACTCAGTCTCATGACACACCCGCATGCACTGAACTCTTCAAGTAACTAATTAACCTCACATTCACACCTTAGAACAGGGGTAGGCAACGTCGGTCCTGGAGTGCCACAGTATGTGCAGGTTTTTGTTCCAACCCAGTTCCTTAACGAGAACTCAATTATTGCTGATGAAGCACATATTGCTTAAGTGACATTTTAATGCTTCATTTTAGTGGTCTCGCTTGTTAAGGTTCTCCAACCTTAATTGCTTATTTCAATCTTAAACTGCTGCATTCAGTGTTTTAATTGCACCTTATTAGCAATAAGATGTAAACGACAAAGCAGCCAGCAATTCTCCAGCTAGCTTTTTTCCAATTACATCTGTGTGTGTTCATCATGCACGGTTTGATTTAATAAAACACTTAATAGAAAAATGTGACAGACTGAAAATGATCTGTTTTAGGCTTCAAATCATTTGGATGATATCCTTGGAAAGGAAAAAAATCTACGATATAAAAGCCTTACATTGCACAGACTAACAAGCCATAAAATTAAATACGGTCTGAGATTGGCAATGATTGGTTTCTAATTAAGCAATTGGGTTGGAATGAAAACCTGTAGCCACTGCGGCTCACCAGGACCGACATTGCCTACCCCTGTTTTACATCTTATTGCTAATAAGGAGCAATTAAAACACTGAATGCAGCAGTTTAAGATTGAAATAAGCAATTAAGGTTGGAGAACCTTAGCAAGCGAGACCACTAAAATGAAACATTAAAATGTCACTTAAGCAATATGTGCTTCATCAGCAATAATTGAGTTCTCATTAAGGAACTGGGTTGGAACAAAAACCTGCACATACTGTGGCACTCCAGGACCTGCCTTAGACCAGGGGTGGCCAACTCTGACCCTGGAGAGCTGCAGTGGCTGCATGTTTTTCATCCAATCCAGTTGCTTAATTAGAATCCAATCCTCACCAATAACAGATCTTATTTAATTTCATGGCTTGTTAGTGTTTTAACTCTACCATGTCAGTTCATTCTTAAATCATGGATTTTTTTTCCATTCTAATGATACGTGTATCATCCAAGTGAATTGAAACGGTGGAGTAATTTTCAGTTGTTGGCTTTCTCGTCAGTTTCCTTCTGAGTACTGAATTAAACCAAATAGTGAATGATGAAACACACGGGTGGAAGTGGAGACAAGCTAGATGGAGGACTGCTGGTTCCTTTGTCATTTGCATCTCATTGCTAATAAGGAGCAGTTAAAACAATGAATACAGCTGTTTAAGACAAAAACAAGCAATTAAGAGTTCAAAATCTTAAGCAAGACAACTAAAATCCATCCATCCATCCATTTTCCAACCCGCTGAATCCAAACACAGGGTCACGGGGGTCTGCTGGAGCCAATGAACCAGAAAAATGTCACTTGAGCAATAAGTGCTTCATTAGCAAGGAATGATTTCTGATGAAGCAATTGGTTGGAACAAACACCTGTAGCCACTGCGGCCCTCCACGACTGATGTCACTCGTCCCTGATATAAAGGGTCTGAGTCTTAAATAGCAAATAATTTAAATGGAGTTAATTTGTAGAAAAAGCTAGTCACTCATTAAGAAAATAGTTGGAATGAAAACCTGTAGTCACAGCAGCTCCCCAGGATCGGAGTTGGCCTCCCCTGCCTTAGAATGTTTGGAACACCTGGAGAAAAAGCCAAGCAGACAAGGGTGGAACGTGTAGAATCCACAACGACAATGACGGAGGAAAAGAGTCAAATCCAGTACTCCAGAGCTATGAGATGGCAGTGTGGGCCAGTGTGAAAAATAAGAAATAAAAGAAAACAGTAAGACTTGCCTTAATTAGATGCCACACTGCAAAGGACTCACATCTACAGCACAATTCCCATCACTTTCACTTGGCAGGAGGTGAACGAAAATCAAGTCGTCAGGTGTTCTGGAAGGCTTTCTCTCGAAAGTAGCTCACATTTTTGCTCCTGACTAGATGTGATCATTTCTGGCAAGCAGATGGACTGACTTCTCATGCCTTCACTGCTGCGTGTGTGGGGGGCTGATTACCACCATTCACTCCTACAGACAAAAGCGTGATAGACGGCCAAATCCCACATGGAGAGTAGAGACATCTGAATACTTTAATGCGCAGGGAAAGTAGTTTTCAATATTGAAGCCTCATTTGACTTCTTAAAGGTTACATTTCTTGGGTAAAAACAGCATATGTGGACATGTTATTTGACAATATCATTGATCCTGATTATTTCACACATCTCATGCTAAAATTACATGAGAATATACAGTAGCAACAAACTGAAGTGTCAATAAATAATAGCATAAGTAATACTGGATCACAGACCACAGTGCCAGGTTGACTTAAGAGAGGCAGAGAGAGAAGAATGGTGGAATGTCTGAACCCTCACATGTACCCCATAGCAGAGGAGTAAATGGAGAGGTGTTGGCCAAATTACTAGGCAGCAGATTCTGCTCACCTTTCCTGGGCTCCTGCTGACATTCCACATCCATTGCAGTTTTGGGTAAACACTCATCTAGACCAGTGATTCTTAAAGTGTGGTCCATGGACTACTGGTGGTCTGTTGTTTTCAAGGCAATCCTAGTCACCTTTCCCGGAAGAACGTTCTTACTGAAAAGGCCTCATGAAATGGCTGTAGGACCCCCAACCACTGAATGCCCTGTCTGACTTTCCTGCAGATGATAACATCTTTTTCTTCTGTGCTACTGCTTTGTGATCCAATTCTGAAGTCCAAGCCAACATGGAGTAGCAATATGAGAATTAGAAAGAGACTGAGGAGCAGTACAAGTCTGACAGAGTTCTGTTTGTGCTGCGCTCTTGTTGTCTTTCTTAGGGCGCCTTTCATAGGCATAGCAGCAGAAGTAGGACAGGCACTTAAATTAAGGAGGTGCTTTCTGATCAACAACACTCTTTAGGCCTCACTGTCTGAGTTTTTGTAACAATTTTTCTTCTTTGTACCTCAGATCATTATTTTTTCACACGGGTACATTAAGAAAAAAAAAAAATTAGAGAATCGTATGGTAATGTGTGGCTATTGGCCATAAGTGGTCCTCCACATCTTTGACTTTGGCAAAGTGGTCCATGGTCCAAAACACACAAGTGCAGACAAGGTCAGGTCAGGTCAGATTGGGGAACATGCACTGGTATAGCACATTGCTGCACCCGCTACATAATGAAACAGCTCGGGATCCTGGTTGGCAGCCCCCCTCCAGGTATACACTCGGTCCAGTCCCACCCGCCAGGAATGACCATCTACCTGCCGCAGCCAGGTTTTAAGTGGGCGTCCTCTTGGCCTGGACCAGTCGCTCAGGTCCTCAACAATGAAGATTCTGTATGCTGGATCACCTTAGTAGAATCGCGCCACATGGCTGTAGTGCTATAACTGACGCTACCTCACAAAGCAGGTGATGTGACGCATTCGTGCAGACTGGAGAATTGAAAGTCAAAAACCTAAAATGCCACCTGGTCTTGGCCTGCTTGTTTAGAAATTTGTTTGTTTATCCACCCAAAAGATGCTAAAACACAGAAACGCCACTGCCTGTGTTGTAAGGAGTTTGACGTTCCCAGTCACATGACTAGTCTCATACACAAAGAACAGGACAAACAAAAAGAAATGGACCTTTGCAAAGACCAATATAAATCTCCATAAACAAAAAATGATGCAAACATGCGCCATTACAAGAAGTGAGAACCACTGATCAAGACAACCTGGAACATTTATAGAAAGGCAGGCTGCCCAAAAGGAGATGTGGGATTCTGGGGGCCATTGGAGCTGGACAGTTTAACATCTGTGGAAGAGCGAAGGGCGCTCAGCAGGCTCCTATCAATTATGGAGAATCCACTGCATCCACTTAATAGTATCATCTCCAGACAGAAGAGCAGCTTCAGCGACAGACTGCTGTCACTGTCCTGCTCCACTGACAGATTGAGGAGATCGTTCCTCCCCCAAACTATGCGACTCTTTAATTCCATCCGGGGGGGTAAACGTTAACATTTAACATTATACATAGTTATTGTCTGTTTTTCACCTGCATTATTATCATCCATCCATCCATCCATTTTCCAACCCGCTGAATCTGAACACAGGGTCACGGAGGTCTGCTGGAGCCAATCCCAGCCAACACAGGGCACAAGGCAGGAACCAATCCTGGGCAGGGTGCCAACCTACCGCAGGACACACACAAACACCAAGCACACACTAGGGCCAATTTAGAATCACCAATCCACCTAACCAGCATGTCTTTGGACTGTGGGGGGAAACCGGAGCGCCCGGAGGAAACCCACGCAGACACAGGGAGAACATGCAAACTCCACGCAGGGAGGACCCGGGAAGCGAACCCTGGTCCCCAGGTCTCCCAACTGCGAGGCAGCAGCGCTACCCACTGCGCCACCGTGCCGCCCTATTATCATTCTTTAATTTAATATTATTTATTGTATCAGTATGCTGCTGCTGAAGAATGTGAATTTCCCATTGGGATTAATAAAGTCTGCGGTGGGTTGGCACCCTGCCCGGGATTGGTTCCCTGCCTTGTGCCCTGTGTTGGCTGGGATTGGCTCCAGCAGACCCCCGTGACCCTGTGTTCGGATTCAGCGGGTTGGAAAATGGATGGATGGATTAATAAAGTATCTATCTATCTATCTATCTATCTATCTATCTATCTATCTATCTATCTATCTATCTATCTATCTATCTATCTATCTATCTATCTATCTATCTATCTATCTATCTATTTAGGTAAAATGACAATAGAAATGATGAATAAGAGGTCCAGTGGCATCTAGGAGGTAGCACTTGGAAGTGGCTGTAATTTCGACATTATTCCTAATCCAGGAAGTTGTTCAGTTTTAAGGTTTTCAGGTTTCCTAACCACCCTCAAGCAAAGGAAGTTGGTAAATTTTGGCTCTTAGAGGGGTGATGTTGTTCCCAAAGACATCCGGGAGGAACTTTGGAGTGTGGAGAAATAAAAATGGAGGTAAGCTTTTATTCATGCACATAAACTGAAACAGACTGGCCACCTTTTTAATGTCCTCCTGTACATTGTTGCATAGGCAGGCCAGCGCGGGCACATGGGATTTTATGGTTCCTACATCATTTTATAATTCCTTTTGTGTTTATCTTTCATTGTTTGTGTGTTTCTGATTACTTTTTTTTCCTGAATAACTGCCTGTTTCTGTATTAGGAAAGTGCTCAAAGGGTTTTACAACAAAAAAATGAATGCGGCAGTTCGACATTGAAAGGAATTAAAGACGAGCTGAAAAGAAAATAATCTAACTGAAATGAATCAAGCGTTGTCGAAGCACAATACCAAGAGTAAAAAATGAATAAATTACCGGCAGTACAGAAATAGAATTCAGAGGAAAATGACAAGGATAAGAATGGTGTTTTATGAAAGGATAAGTTGAGTCCTCAGTTACATTTATACTTGGAGTCAGAAGGAGCATCTCAAGTGGATGTAGTGAGACAGAAGTGCGGTGCAAAGACGTGATGGTTCATCAATGAGCTTGTCGCAAGAATGAAGACAACTGAACATCAAATAATTGTCCTTGACAAAAACTTTTATTAAGCTGATACTTTATTAGTTAGAATGAAAGTAACAGAAAGATGGAACCAATAGCAATAACAAATTCTTCACGGTGGGAGCCGCCCTTCTAAAGAGATGAGAAACTCTCATTGACGTCACTGCAGACCTGCAAAGGTGATCTCACTGAGAGTGCAATGGCTGTCCAGTGGCACAGATATTTAAATGTCCGACTTACAGCAAAGGAACCCCATCCTGAGTTATTCTGATCAGTTCGTCGCGTCACTTGTTCATCAAGAACTCTACACGCAGATAACGCTGAGGAAGCCCTAACTGACAAAATGTCTTGATGGAAAAGACATTCGTTACTAAACACACTACAGAAGAAAATGGACTTTGACGTAGGAAAGATGCCATTGCACATCGATGAGAACAATCAGCCAGCCTTATACGGAGTCACTCATGGAGGAATATACAGTGGATTCAGAAAGTCTTTAGACACCTTCACTTTCTGCACACTTTATTGTGTTGTACATTTAATTTTAAATGGATGTGTCATTTTTGTCCATTGATCTATGCTATATAAGCCATATGAGAAAGTAAAAACATGTTTTCAGAAAGGTTTTAAAATTTACACAAAAATCAAAAACTAATAACTCCTATCTATATAAGTATGCTATGGCTCTCCAGATTGTGGTCAGGTGTGTCCTGTTTGCTTTAAGTGTCTAGAACTTGACTGGAGTCCACCTGTGGCATCAGTTACAAAGGCACACACCTGTGTATTTAGGATCCCACAACTCACACTGGATATCAGAACAAATACCAAGCCATGAAGTCCAAGGATCTCTCAGTAGAGTTGCACAATCATATTGTGATGAGGCATAAATCAGGACAAGGAAATAAAATGATTTGTAGAGCTTTCAATGTTCCCAGGAACCCAGTGAGTACTTTCTCCCTCAATATTCTAGGTGTCAGCATCCCTAAGTTTGGATTCCCAGAGTGCACACTTGTTGGGTTCTGTGGGTGCCACCGGGAGGTGCTGCAGGAAGGTTTAATCCCTACTTTGTGATATTTCCACCTGACCCGGAAGAACTTTTACCCTACGGGCAATGTCCTGGCCCTGGAAGTACTCCCAGATAAAAAGAGCTGCTCTGCCTCATCTAGGTGAGTTGGAGTCAGGCGAGGAGAACAAGAGAAAGAGAGAGATGAAGAACACTTTATTATATCTATTATTTAACAGAAGCCTGTTTTGAAAGGTCCTTAATAAACCTTATATTTGAACCCAGGGTTTGTGTCTATGTGGTTGTGTCTGGGGTTTGGGATGCTGCAATGTCCCCTACCTGTCACACAGGGCAGGATGGACCTTCAATTAGTTCTAATGAATTAGTAAGTTTACTGTGCCACCCTGAGTCAGTACAGATTCTAGGCCGCATCAGTAACCATGATGAGCCAGCATATAGACAAGAGGTCCAGCACCTAATGACATGGTCTTCCAGTAATAATCGGGCCTTGAATATCATGAAGACCAAGAAGAAAATCCAACTTCCTGGGTATTCACATTTCTGTGGATCTTTCACGGTCCCTCAACACCTCTGTCCTGGTCAAGAAGACACAGAGGTGTCTTTACCTTCTGACGAGGCTGAGAAAAGTCCATTGGTTTTGTCAGATTCTTATGAACTTCCACCACAGAACCATCAAGAGCATTCTGACTAATTTTATTACAGTATGGTACAGTAACTGGGCCAGACGTTCCTGCAGCAGGTGGTAAAAAGTGCCCAGCACCACACTGGTGCCTCATTACCTGTCACTGAGGACCTCGATCACAAACGGTGCCTGCAGAAGGCACGTAGTATCACTAGGGACCCATGTCTCTCAAGGTATGGTCTGTTTACCCTTTTACCTTCTGGGAGGTGGTACAGGAGCCTATATGCCTGCACCAGAAGACTCAGGAACAGCTTCTATCCTGCAGCCATCACCCTGCCGAACTCAAAATCCACTCTTCCCACCTCAAAACCAAACATGTGCCCCCAGGATGCAGTACCCATTGCTGGACTATGAATACCTCAGAACTATCAGGGCCCTGCTGTACTTGAACTTCCAGAACTGTCCACATGTTACCATTTCTATTATTAAGACTGTTTTCATATTTTACTGTACTTGTTTTATGTTCCATACTGTACTTACTGTATACTGTGAAGCCCCAAACCCACTGCACCACCACAAGTCCTGGGTTCAATCAATAATTTATTTTGACAGATACCTTCAAACAGCTTGTTTTTAAGCACTCACACAAACACAATTGCTTCTTCTTTCTCTGCCTTCCTCTCCTTCTACTCCTCCAGGTGAGCCTCATCCTCCTCCTTCTCCTCCCAACTTTGACCATTCAAATAGAAGTGAGGTGACTCCTTTTGTGTCAGGATGTAGCCCGTGGGAAGCCCTTCCGGGCCAGGTGGAAGCTCCCCAAAATAGGGATAGCTTCTTTTGGCAGCACACTCTGGTGGCACCCAGGGGCCCCGATAGGGTTGTCCTTCGATATTACAGGTCCCATGATACCATGCGGGTGTCCAAACTTGGAATCAACTGGAAAAAGCACTGCCACCTTCTGTGATGGGGAATACACTACCGCAGTCCATCCACTACACCCCAACTGCCCCGATTGGGTTTGGAGTCATTAGCCATCCTGGCCAGGTTGCTTCTTCCATTACACTGTCCATCCATTATGGCCTCTCAGCCGGGTAAGGCAGCAATTCTCCAACACAGTCTGGACGCCGGTCCTTGTGTGTCACCATTCATAACACTCAGTCTATCTGTATTTGAACTCTCACTATTTATACTTTTGCCTGCACAATCTTATATCGTTGCATTTAAATTTATATTTCTCTGACTACTTGCAGTTAACTTCTATTCGCACTTCTGGTTGGATGCAAAACTGCATTTCATCGTTATGGCATTTGTATTGTGTTCAGTGACAATAAATCTGAATCGAACAACATCTGGCACCAACAAGCACGACAATCACAGTGAGTTCCATCCCATGCCTAGAGATTTAATGTCTGGTGTGACAACAGCTGAACGTCTTGTTCATTTCTGCAGGCTGGATATATGGAGATGCAGCAACACAGTGGTCTGTTAGGGAGGAGCGGAATAGCTGCATTAGTGGCCAATTTATTAGGTACACCTGCTCATTGAGGTGGTGAGCGGAGTGGAGGTGGCGACTATCACAGTGTCCTGGCACCCTTAAGGCCAGTACTGGGTAAGGGGGCTGCAAAGATACAAGGCTAGAGCACCACCTAGTGGCTTCTGGTGTCCCTGTCCAGTATGCTGCCTACTAGAAGACTACAATAAGACACTCAATTAGTATAAGGCTATCAATTATCTGGAAAGGTCTGGAAATACTAAAAGCAAGAAAAGGGTCTTAGAAATGTAAATGATGGCACATCTTGTAAAAGCAACCCACCATCACTACCTGCATTTGAACTGATTTTAGTCAAAAGAAATAGAGAATATAGCATGAAAAAACTTTGGATTTTTGGAAAGTTCAAGACACTGAAGAGCCAAACTGGATTTCCACACGCGGCATGAAGTGAAGTCTAAAATTAGCTTTGTTGAGTTGGCTTTGTGAAAGCTCCAGATTCGCATGTGATCCATGAATAACTGCGACCTTGAGCCTGCGGAGGTCTCATTCATCTCTCAGCACAGTCCACGTCGAGTCATTCCTAATTCAGGAGCTGCTTTTACGGCGACCACAAAGACACGGGATGAGATTAACTCTGAATTTATACTTCTTGAAATGCTTTTAAAGCGGAAATGATGTGAAAATGCCATCACACTTAGACAGAGAGAGCACCGTAAACACACAGAGTGGATTCAGAAAGTACTCAGGCCCCTTCACTTTCGGCACACTTGTAGATTTAAATTTAAATGGATACATTTGCTATTCTTGCCCATCAATATACACTCAATATACAATCTACACTCATAATGATAAAGTGAAAATATGTTTCAGAAAGGGTTGCAAATTTATTAAAAATCTAAAACTGAAATCTCTCATTCATAGGAAGTATTCAGACACTTTGCTGTGGTACTCCACACTGGTGTGTCCTGTTTGCTCAAAACATCCTTGAGATGTTTCCAGAACTTGATTGGAGCCCACGTGTGGCAAACTGGATTGACTGAACACCACGTAATAATAATTAATTGTCACACACGTGCGAGTAGGAGGCAGCTAAAGGCTTGCGTAATTGTAATTCTACACCAGACCAGGGGGTGGCGAGGTGCGCTGACTGTCTCTTTCAGTCCCTTGCAGACCATTCTCGGGAAATCCCACCGGGTTCTGGCGCCTCTGAAGACGTCACTTCCGGTCCCGAAGATGCCACTTCCGGTTCTGGCATCAATGACGTCACTTCCTCCACCGGCTTTTAAATCCGCCATCTTACCTCTTCATCATTAGTTCTGTCTTGGACTCAAACCAGTGAACATCTCTGTTCAATTTACAACTTATTTTGCAGCCATGGAATAATAATCTTTATGATGTCTGTGTCTCATCATTATCACATAATACAAATGAATTGCATTTATAGAGTGTTTTTTTCACTACTCAAAGTGTCTTACATAGACAGAGGAGAACCACTTGAACCACCACCAATGTGTAGCACCCACCTGGATGATGCAACGGCAGCCATTTTGTGCTAGTATGCTCACCACACATTAGCTGTTAGGTGGTGAAGTGGTGAGAGACAGTTAGACAGTTATAGACAGGGGATGATTATGGGGCCAGAATGACCAGGCCATGGTGGGCAATTTAGCCTGGACATCGGGATACGCCCTGCTCTTTATAAAGGATACCCAGTGGTCTTTAATGACCACAGAGAGTTAGGACCTCAGTTTTATGTCTCATCCTAAGGACAGGGTCACATTTACAGTACACTGTTCCCACCATTGCACTGGGGTATTGGGGTCCACACACAGATCACAGGTAAGAACCTCCGATGGCCTTATCAACACCTCTTGCAGCAGAAACCCAAGCTTTTCATAAATGATCTCCCATCCAGATACTGTCTGGGCTCAAACAGGCTTAGCTGCAGGTGGATGACCTGTTCTGAAGCACAGGTGCTATGGCTGCTTATATGCACACCTGTGTATATGAACTCCCACAATTCACTGTGCATGTCAGGACAAAAACCAAGCCAAGAAGTCCAATAAAGTTTCAGTAGTTCTCTACGATTAAAATGGGGCAAGGCACAGACCAATGCAATGGTAAAATCCATCTCTAAAGATCTGAGTGTTCCCAGGAGCACAGCGGCCATATTAATTGTGAAATGAACTTTAGAACCACCAGGACCCTTCCTAGTGTTGGCTGTCTGGCCAAACTGAGCCACCAAGCAAGAAAGGTCTTGATTAGGTGAGGTGACCAAGAACCCAATGGTCACTCTGGTAGAGCTTCTGCTGAGATGGAAGAACCTGTTGGAAGGATGACCATTTCAGCAGCACTCCAACAATCAAGTGTTTAGTTTGTAGTGACTAGATGGAAGCCATTGTTGAGTAAAGGACTCTGAAAGAATGAAGAAAAAAAATCTCTGGTCTGATGAGACAAAAACTGAACTCTTTGTGCAGAACTTCAAGCACTATGTCTGGTAAACGGCAGGAACTGCTCTTCACCTGCCTAATAGCTGACATCTGAAGAAGCATGGTGGTGGCAGCACTATACTATGGGGGTGCTTCTCAGCATCAGGCTCAAGGAGACTGGTCAGAACTGACAGAAGGATAAATGCAGCCAAATACAGAGAAGTCCTTAAAGAAGACCTACTCCAGAGCGCAAGGGTCACCTTTCAGCACAGCAATGACCCAAAGCATACACCCAAGACAATGCTGGATTGGGTTCAGGGCAAGTCTTTGAGTGTCCTTGAGGGGCCCAGCCAAGGTCCAGACTGAGACCCCATAGAACATCTGTGGAGAGACCTGAAGATGGCACTTTACAGACACTTCCTATCCAATCTAGTGGAGCTTAAGAGGATATGCAAGGAAGAAGGGGATAGATAGATAGATAGATAGATAGATAGATAGATAGATAGATAGATAGATAGATAGATAGATAGATAGATAGATAGATAGACATACACAGTTGGGTTCTGTTCTACAGAGTACTGAATGAGCTCATATCTATGTGGCATACAAAGCTTGTGGAGACTTAACTACAGAATACTCAATTCAGGGTCTGAATCCTTCTATGAGAGATTTCAGTTTTTGATAAATTTGCACCTGCGGTGGGCTGGCGCCCTGCCCGGGGTTTGTTTCCTGCCTTGCGCCCTGTGTTGGCTGGGATTGGCTCCAGCAAACCCCCGTGATCCTGTAGTTAGGATATAGCGGGTTGGATAATGGATGGATGGATGGATAAATTTGCACTCCTTTATGAAAACATGTTTTTGTATTTTGTGATTATGGGATATTGGGTGTAGACTAATTGGCAAAACTGCCAAACTTATTCATTTAAAAGCAAACCTGCAACACAATAAGGCATCCAGAAAGTGAAGGGGCCTTTGTGGATGCCCTCTATTACTATTTTTTAATCTTTAGGTATATGAGCTGTGAATATTAAATCACCCTCCTACATATTCTGACTTTGTGGGGATTGCTGTTTTTTCGATTAGCAGTTTGCATTTGCAAATAAAGCTCCCAGCATGTCTCAAGATTTCGTACTGTACGTGTTAAATTTCCCAGAAGAATGAATGAGATGTCATTTTCAGCTCTTCATGTACTGAGAGCATTTTCTGTACACCGTGATTATTTTAACTTCGCTCATACACTCCATTCATATCCACTGCATACTTTTCATTTTTATCTTCTGTTAATGCAAGGCAGAACAATCCAATTGGAGTCCCCCAGTTTTAGAACTGGTCTCAGGTGGGAGTCCAGCGACAGTGAAATGACCCTAACGACGAGCAAACCCCGAGTGCCACTGGTGTCAAAGAAGGGTCGACCTTTACTGAAGACAGTGATTGGACCAGTGGAGAACTTAACAATGGCAAAATATGAGTTTGTTTCATGGCATCATGGAGATAACAGTGAAGGTAACTGACCAAGTGACAGCTCATCATGTCCAGTTATTTATATGCTCAGTCTGCCGCTGATAAAATAACACAATGGCTGTGGCTCAAACCCAGGAAGGAAACAAGCTGTTGTGGTCACAAAGACTGAAGCCAATCTTAGCCCCAGTAAGTGTGTAATTAGCCAGACTATGGCTGGCATGGTGTCAGTGTATCCCTTCAATGAGATGTCACAGATGTCACATGGGTGCCCAACTTTATACATTGTAAAGGAAGTTTACAGCAAGTGTGCAAACAGGGGAGTAAAACCTCTGCCTTCGCAGCAACCTTTCAGCTCCAGGGCCGCGATTTCTCTTTGAAAAGTCATCTCCAAACACGGTTACTGATGGCACTGAATGTTCATGCCCAGATGTGAATTGGTGTCTCTGTTCTGTTAGGTCTGTTAGTCTTGCTGAAGCCACTTGCTTGTATATATATATATATATATATATATATATATATATATATATATATATATATATATATATATATTGTCACACACGTGTGCATGGGAGGCAGCTAAAGGGCTTGAGTGATGGCAGTTCTGAGGCATGCCGGGAGCTGGCAGAGTGCACTGACTCTTTTTCTCTCTTTCCTGCAGACCATTCCCGGGAGATTCCATCTGGATCTCTTGACGTCACTTCCGGGACCGAGCCAATGGAAGGAGATCTTACAGGCTCCGGCCCCTGTGATGTCACGTCTGGGCACGAACCAATGGCTAATGAACATGGGCCTGATCCTTATGACCTCACTTCCTGTCTTCCCGTTTAAAAGCCTGCTCCTTTTCCCTATTTCCTCAGTCTTGTTTTGGACTCAGTTGTATGCACATCAGTGCTGTTTATTTGATAAAAAAATGACTTTGCAGCCAGGATACCAGATTATACGGGTGGCTGCCCCAAACCTTTATCTGAGTATGTCTCATTATTGTGACAATATATATATATATATATATTGTCACGCTTGGGTCACAGATTTGCACAGAGACACAGGAGGTTGTAGAAAAAAAGGAACTTTATTCAAAGCGCTGCAAACAAACATTTGTCTCTTTTCAAAAGTTTAAACGTGCTCCATGACAAGTCAGAGATGACAGTTCCGCCAAGAGCAGGGAATGTTTGAGAGAGAGAGAAGGAGAAGCAAACAATCAATTTAACAAACTGATAGAAGCCCGTACAGGCTTTTTAAGTAAGCGGAGTACCACGCGAGAGGCATATTACGCGACAGAGCCGGCCAGAAGGGAAAGGAGGAATGTGAAGGTAGTCTGTCAATGTTTTTTTAGGGGTTTTCCCAGGGGCGTCTGTATTCTCTGGGGGTGCGATCAGCTCCGCAGCTCACACCCCCTCCCTCAGCTTTATTCACGTTTTCGTGAATCAAGCGATTCTCCAGACCAGGTTCAAACAGATGTGACAGGACATCAGCATTAACATGCTCAGAGCCAGGTCGATGCCTGACTATAAAACTGTAAGATTGTAAGCTCAAGAACCATCTCATTAGACAGGAGTTTGTATCTTTTTGACGGTATAACCATTAAAGTGGAGCATGATCAGTTACTAATGTGAAATTTCGTCCCCATAAGTAATAACGTAGCGCTTCTACAGCCCATTTAATCGCCAAACATTCTTTCTCAATAGTTGAATAATTGCGTTCTCTGGGGAGTAATTTCCTACTCAAGTATGTGATTGGGTGTTCTTCTCCATCGAAAACCTGGGACAGGACTGCGCCTACTCCGAATGCACTTGCATCCGTCTGTAGTACAAAATCTTTAGAGAAATCGGGATTTTGCAAAACTGGATAAGAAGACAAGGCAGTTTTTAAATCTGAAAAGGAATGTTCACAGGGTTTTGTCCATAAAATAGGGCGTTTTTTTCTTCCTTTAGTAAGTTCTGAGAGAGGAGCAGCCCTATTTGCAAAGTCAGGGACGAATCTTCTGTAATAACCTGTAAGCCCCAGAAAAGCGCGTACCTGTTTATGCATTTTAGGACAGGGGTAAGTGAGCATCTCTTCTATTTTTCTTAATTGAGGACGAAGTAAACCCCTGCCCATGGAGTAACCTAGATAATGAGTCTCAGACATACCTAGTTTACATTTCTTAGGGTTAGCAGTCAATCCAGCCTGTTTCAGGCTGTCAAGGACAGCCTGAAGACGTTCTAAATGCGAATGCCAATCATTGCTGAAAATCACCACATCATCAAGATACACCCCAGAATATTCAGAATGTGGACGCAATATCTGATCCATCATACGCTGGAACGTTAGAAGGGCCCCATGAAGACCAAACGGGAGTCTTGTAAATTCATAAAGTCCGTCAGGAGTCACAAATGTTGTTTTCTCACAACTGTCAGCCTCTAGAGGCACCTGTCAATAACCCTTTGTGAGGTCTAGCGTGTAGATATAGGTCGCCTGATCCAGTTTTTCAAACAGTTCATCTGGATAAGCATCAAATTTAGAGACCTTATTCAAGCGCCTAAAATCGATACAGAAGCGAACCGAACCGTCTTGCTTTGGGACTAACACGACTGGACTACACCAGTCACTTTTACTTTCTCGAATTACACCTAGCTCCAGCATCTCCTTGACTTCTTCGCGCACAATATTTCTTCGTGCTTCCGGGATTCGAAACGGCCGCATCTGTACCCGGACACCAGGTTCAGTAGTGATTTTATGTTCTGCTAAATTAGTGACGCCTGGCAAGTCAGAAAAAACATCAATGTTCTGTTCAATCAAGGTTAATAATTCTGTCTTTTGTGAGCCAGTCAAATCGTTACCAATAGCAACATCGGTCTGAGAGACAGCTGCTAAGGAAGTGTAAATACCCTGCCGATCATACTATTCCTTTAAGAGATTAATGTGTAAAATCTGGAATGGTTTGCGCTGGCCTGGTATTCTAACTTTGTAATTTACTGGAACCATATGCTCCTTGATAATAGCCGGGCCCTGCCATTTAGCTAGGAATTTGTGCGGGTCAGACGGAACCAGTACTAAAACACGATCGCCGGGTTTGAATTCGCGAAGCTTACTGCGCCTATCGTAAAGACGCTTCTGTGTTTCCTGCTCGCGTTGTTGATGCTCCACAGCAATAGAAGAAAGTTTAGAAATTCTATCTTGTAACGAAACTACCCGATCTGCAAAGCTCAGCCCGAGAGCTGTTGACTCGTTTCCTATCCATTCCTCCTGTACAACATCCAGGATGCCTGTTGGGAGCCTGCCAAATAACAGCTCAAACGGACTCAAGCCAGTGGACGCTTGCGGCGATTCCTGCACCACGAACATTACAAAAGGCAGGACAGAGTCCCAGGATGTAGGATCATTATGAGCAACTCGTCTGATCATTTGTTTTAAAGTCTTGTTAAACCGTTCAGTCAAACCATTAGTCTGTGGATGGTAAACAATGGTACTAAATTTCTTAATAGCGAATCTATCACACAATTGTTTCATCATGCGAGAAGTAAAAGGTGTGCCTTGGTCAGTCAAAATTTCCCTAGGAATGCCAATACGAGTAAAAATCACGCACAGAGCTTTGGCTACAGCGGAAGAGTTGGCCTTTGTCAAAGCAGCCACCTCTGGATATCGTGTTGCATAGTCAACCAACACCAGCATATATTGATACCCATTCTTACTCTTAGGTAAAGGGGCCGACAATATCTAATCACACCCTCTGAAAGGGGACTTCTAAAATAGGCATAGGGCAAAGGGGAGCCCTAGGAGGCTTATAAGCGGAGACGATCTGACAGTCAGGACATGAAGTACAGAACCGTTCAACATCTTTTCCCATATTCAGCCAATAAAATCGTTTTGATAACCGCTCCCTGGTCTTATCAGCTCCCAGATGCCCTCCCAAGATGTGAGAGTGAGCCAACTGTAAAAGAATTTCCCTATGCGCTTCAGGTACAACTAATTGTTCAATAAATTCCCCCATTAGATGGTCTGTAATCACTCTGAGAAGACAACCGTCTTTTTTTAGAAAGTGTGGAGTTTTCAAGCCCATGGTATCACGCTCTTGGTAATAGGAGTCACTAGCAGTTTGAGCCTGTATAAATGACATATTCTAATGAGCCATCAGCATGCTGCAAGCGCACAAAATCCGACTGCTCACTAGTACTCGGTTTGGGTTCGGAGGCATTTGCAATCTGGGAGGATGTAGAAGGGCCTCCCTGCCACTCTGGGAAGTTGTGGGGGTGTCTCCCTCAGTCTCGCTGGAGAGATCGGGTTCAGTATCTAATTGGGGCTCTAGATTTTCCCCAACCACCACTAGTTCTCCTCCTTCTTCCCTCCCACTAAGCTCAACAGGGGACTCGATGACTGGTGAGCGATGTTCAGCCATTAGGCAGAAGAAATGCCCTTTTTCCTAGACTATCAGTAAAGGCCAGGGGCAGGAGTCTGAAACAGCAGACCAAACTTTAAAGTGACGACCCTTATAAGTTAAAGGAAGAAGTAATGTCTGATAGTCTTTAGCATCTCCATGTACACAACGTATCTTTACAGTTTCAGTGTTACTAAGGTATCCGTCGTCAAGACAGTCCAGTCTGACAACACAAAGGTCACTGCTCAAGTCCAACAACGCTGTCATCTCGCGGCCCCCAAACTTCACCGATATCAATAAGCCATCTTTCTTTTTTGATGAATCCGGAATATGTGAGCAACAAACCTCCGCCAAACCAACTTCCATTGATTGAGCTGGAGACAGGCGACATTCCTTTGCCAAGTGACCGGGTTGGTCGCACCGGAAACATTTTCATTCAGCACCACTGCCGAAATATCCTCGGCGACGTCCACGGCCACGGCCGCTTTCTCCAGGAACAGGCATCTCATTAGTAACTGCGTTCCCTGGAGGCTTTCCCGACGAAATCCAATGATCAGGTGCTGAAGGTTGACGATGTTCAGGTCTACGGTCAAGGTCTCTCGGAGGTTGTAACACAGCATACGGGGCACCAAACCCACCGCTTTTTCTCCAAGCGGTCTGCGAGCCTTCTAAACATTGAGATACAATCGTCAGTGATTCAAGATTATGATGAAGAAACTCATCTCGGAGATGTGCAGGTATCCCGAACAGTACTATGTTCATGACAACCTTTTCTACGACTCACTCCATCTTGTCCCTCTCAAACCAGCAATGCACTTTGTGAATCAAATCTTGTATTTGTGCTCGGATGGGACCGTCCTTATTCAGTTTCCAGTCATAAAGTGCAAAACCTTTAGACAAAATGGTCATGGTTTTACACAAAAGAACTTGCTCCTTCAGAAAATAATAATCACCAAGCTTATCATCAGGTACATTTCGTAAGGAAAGTAAGGCGTCATCAGACAAAAAAGGGGTGATGATAACGGCCCAGTGACGTTTGTCCCATCCCAACAAAGTCGCCACTTGCTCAAAAGCCAAAAGAAACATCTCTGCGTCATCAGAAGGATCCATCTTCGTCAGCACATTCTTAGCATTGTCCGGTAGCGGAGGTAGTGGAACAATTCGCCGAATATTTTGCGGAGGAGGTGGAGGCGGAACATACTGTTGGGGGATTGGATTATCCATTCGCCGAACATTTTGAGGAGGATGGATATTCTGTTAGGGAATTAATTCATCCTCCAGATAGTAAGTGAGCGGAACATTCTGGCCGATTGTAGAAAAAAATTAACTTTATTCAAAGCGCTGCAAACAAACATTTGTCTCTTTTCAAAAGTTTAAACGTGCTCCATGACAAGTCAGAGATGACAGTTCCACCAGGAGCAGGAGAAGTCTGAGAGAGAGAAGGAGAAGCAAACAATCAATTTAACAAACTGATAGAAGCCCGTACAGGCTTTTTAAGTATGCGGAGTACCGCGCGAGAGGCATATTACGCGACAGAGCCGCCAGAAAGGTAAGGAGGAATGTGAAGGTAGTCTGTCAATGTTTTTCAGGGGTTTTCCCAGGGGCGTCTGTATTCTCTGGAGGTGCGATCAGCTCCGCAGCTCACTATACATATATATATATATATATATATATATATACAGTGATCCCTCGCTATATCGCGCTTCGCCTTTCGCGGCTTCACTCTATCGCGGATTTTATATGTAAGCATATTTAAATATATATCGCAGATTTTTTGCTGGTTCGCGGATTTCTGCGGACAATGGGTCTTTTAATTTCTGGTACATGCTTCCTCAGTTGGTTTGCCCAGTTGATTTCATACAAGGGACACTATTGGCAGATGGCTGAGAAGCTACCCAACTTACTTTTCTTTCTCTCTCTCTTGCGCTGATTATCTGTGATCCTGACGTATGGGGATTGAGCAGGGGGGCTGTTCACACACCTAGACGATACGGACGCTCGTCTAAAAATGCTGAAAGATTATCTTCACGTTGCTACCTTCTGTGCAAGCTGCTTCCTGAAGCGACATGCTGCACGGTGCTTTGCATACTTAAAAGCTCGAAGGGCACGTATTGATTTTTGACTGTTTGTTTTTCTCTGTCTCTCTCTCTGCTCCTGACAGAGGGGGTGTGAGCTGCCACCTTCAACAGCTTTGTGCTGCAGTGCTTCGCATACTTAAAAGCCAAACAGCCCTATTGATTTGTTTGGTTTCCTCTCTGTTTTCTTTGAAGAGGAAGATATGTTTGCATTCTTTTAATTGTGAGACAGAACTGTCATCTCTGTCTTGTCATGGAGCACAGTTTAAACTTTTGAAAAAGAGACAAATGTTTGTTTGCAGTGTTTGAATAACGTTCCTGTCTCTCTACAACCTCCTGTGTTTCTGCGCAAATCTGTGACCCAAGCATGACAATATAAAAATAACCATATAAACATATGGTTTCTACTTCGTGGATTTTCTTATTTCGCGGGTGGCTCTGGAACGCAACCCCCGCGATGGAGGAGGGATTACTATATATACATATATATATGAGGGAGGACCCAAAAATAACCGGAATTTTGTTGTTGTTAGGTTGGTACTTGTAGTACGTGGTTGGGCCGCTAGGGCGATCTAGTTACACTCCTCACAAGTCAGTCTGCCAAGTGCCCTCAGTCTGGAAGGTTGTGCTTGTGTTCAGTGAATTTTTTTGTAAAAGTAGGTTGTGCAACAGTGTGAGAAGGAAACACCCTGATTTGTTCTTTCATCATGACAACACTCCATCTCACACTGCTCTCAGCATTCGCCAATTTTTGGCAAGAAACGGTATGACAACCCTGAACCACCCACCCTACTCACCGGATTTAGCTCTGTGTGATTTCTTTTTGTTCCCTCGGATGAAAAAAGACTTGAAAGGAAGGCGTTTTGCTGACGTCGAAGAGGTAAAACAAGAAATGACCAGAGCATTAATGGGCATTACTTCAGACGAATTTAAAAAATGTTTTGAACAATGGAACAAACGGTTAGATAAGTGTATTTCCGCCAATGGAGAGTACTTTGAAGGAGACTAATTGTAGTTTGTACAGAAAATTAAATTAAACACGTTTTAAAAATATTTCCAGTTATTTTTGAGTCCCCCTTTTTGTTACTTATGTGCCCATCTTCAAGAAATTTGGTATGCGGGTTCCCAACGCTAACTGAATCCTACTTACGTACATATATACATCCATAGCCTGCAGCTCAGTCGCCGCGTGAGGCGGAGTTGGGTCCCCCATCCCCACGCCTCTCACGTAGTTGGCTGCCTGCCTATATAAGGTCGTCCGTCTCTCCGGTCTCTTCATTCCCTTCCTTGCTTCGCCACGGTATTCATGTCTCCCTGCTGATAACTGCAGCCTTTTTATTTAATCCATGGCTTCTCCGCTGTTTTATTGTTCGTTTATTACGACTATAGTTATTGTGTAGGTATTTTACACTTAGTTTACATTGTTCAGGTACTCATTTCCTTTATGTTCCAACTGTACCCCCATTAACATGTCTATCGAGGTGATCACCATCGATCAAAGAACTGTCACTTACCGAGTGGTTTCCATGCCCGGAGATGGCGACTGCCTTTTCCATTCTCTGTGTTACATATTGCACGACCATATCAGGCTCACTCTTGATATCAGGAGGAAGATTGTGTCTTATGTATTGAATGACTGGGACATGTTCAAGGTGTGGACTGATGACGGTACAGGAGATAATTATACTACACATGAGCACTAGAAGAGTGAAATGCTTAAGCCCTTTACCTATGGTTCTGCATGTGAGTTGATGGCTGCCGCTGAATTGTTTGGTTGTCCCTTTCAAGTGTACCAAAATGGCCAAATATTTTACACCTTTGGACAACCGTCAATGCCTCTTAAACATCTTAGATTCACAGGTGACGATTTGAGTAGTGGACACTTTGATGTTTATGAATGTTTAAACTCTCAAAAGCAGGATGTGAAGTTATCGATGAAACCCATTTCAATTCAAACACCTCCAATTTCCAGTAAGGCTCTGCTTCGCAATGACAATTAATAAGTCTCAGGGACAGACCCTACAAAAGGTTGGCATTGGTTTGAGGCAAGATTGCTTTTCACATGGCCAACTGTATGTTGCATGCTCAAGAGTGAGCTCAGCGCACAGCTTGGTCTTATTACAACCGGAGGGCCGAACTGACAACGTGGTATACAAAGAGATCCTTAACAAATAATTATTGGTATATTTTCCCTCAGTTTAAAAAGGTTTACTTTTCTACTTAATAAAAACTTTAAAGCAGTACTTCGCCGCTGCAAAGCGCGGGTATTTTGCTAGTCTGAAATAATCTAGCTCCTAAAAAGGGAATCAAGTCACCACAGTGCTGCAAACTGAAGAAATAAAGAAAACACTCATGAAAAAACAAAGAAGCATGAACACATAAAAATAATGTGTATTCAAAAATAATAATAATAATAGCAGAGATACGAATATATGAAAAGGATAAATGGGACTACGATAGTATAATTATGTTGTTGGACTTAAGTGCAGCATTTGACACCATCGACCATTCTGTTTTACTGCACAGGCTAGAAAATGATGTTGGCCTTACAGGCACCGTGCTCGCTTGGTTTAGTTCTTATTTATCAAATCGATTCCAATATGTACAGAAATGTGCTGACAGTACTCCATCATTATACACAGAAGTTCAATATGGTGTCCCGCAGGGCTCAGTACTGGGACCTTTACTGTTTTCACTTTACATGCTTCCACTGGGATCTCTCATTAGGAAACATAATGTTAATTTTCACTCGTAAGCAGAGAACACCCAGTTATACCTTTCATTTAAATCAAATGAAGTTTCTCCGATGTTGTCTTTAATTAGTTGTGTTAGTGAATTAAAGGAGTGGATGGATGAGAACTACCTATCTTAAAACACAGATAAAACAGAGATGTTAATTATTGGTGGGAATGACGCTGTTCGCAACAATATTTTGTCATCATTTAACTCAGTTAGAATCCCCATTAATTTTACTGAATCAGTCCGCAATCTAGGAGTTATCCTTGAGTCTAGCATGTCATTTAAAGCGCATATTACAAAGTTGTCCAAATCATGTTTCTTCCATCTTAAAAATGTTGGAAAATAGAGGCACTTTCTAAATAAACAGGATTCAGAGAAATTAATTCATGTGTTCATTTCTAGTAGGATTGACTACTGCAGTGCAGTGTTCACTGGATGTTCAAACTGTTCTTTATACAGCCTCCAGTTAATCCAAAATGCGACTGCAAGAATTATTACAAGAACAAGAAAATACGAACACGTAACTCCAGTTCTTAAATCCTTACACTGGCTCCCGGTTAAGTTTAGGGCAGATTTCGAAATCCTCCTTTTAACATATAAAGCATTAAATGGCCGAGGTCCGGCTTACTTGTCTGAACTTATCACGACTTACAAACCAGAGCGCACATTAAGATGTCAAGATGACAGTCTGCTTATGATTCCAAGGATTAATAAAATAACAATGGGAGGTCGAGCTTTTAGTTACAGGGCTCCTAAACTGTCGAATGGTCTGCCTGCTACTATAAGAGATGCCCCTTCGGTCTCAGCTTTTAAATCCCGGCTGAAGACTCACTACTTCAGTTTAGCATATCCTGACTAGAGCTGCTGAGTAACTGTACAGACTGCATCTCTGTTGTTAGTCATTAGCACTAAAACATGAGTAACACGATAGTTAGAATTGGATACTAACCCTCACCTCTTCTGTTTCTCTTCTCGGTACTCAAATGCGGCACTTGGTGCCACGGCCCACCTGCCAAGTTGTTTTGCCTGCCTAAGGTAAAGTCATCCCTGATGGAGGCCAGCCTAGTGCTCTCTCAGCTGTGGAATGACCAAATGGGGTAGGCAGCTTGATGGCTGAGGTCTCCAGGACTCTAAACAAAACCAAATCATATTATATGATATCATCTACTGTTAAATTTTGCTCTGTACTTGTAATATTTTTAATTTTTATACTGTATTGAGGATTACTTGTGTTCTGTTCTCTGTATTGTATTGTGTTGACCCCCTTCTTTTTGACACCCACTGCACGCCCAACCTACCTGGAAAGGGGTCTCTCTTTGAACTGCCTTTCCCAAGGTTTCTTCCATTTTTTCCCTACAAGGGTATTTTTGGGAGTTTTTCCTTGTCTTCTTAGAGAGTAAAGGCTGGGCGGCTGTCAAGAGGCAGGGCCTGTTAAAGCCCATTGCAGCCTTTCTTGTGTGATTTTGGGCATTACAAAAATAAATTGTATTGTATTGCATCCAGCAGTCTAGGAAGTCCATTTTTGCAGACTCGGCAGAACCACAACACGGTCATTAAGCTCTAACCACCAGCCTTTTTATCTCCAGCTGACAAAAAAACATGTTTCTTCAAAATATCTTCCTTGCATCGACCAGCTGAACTAATTCAATGATGTGCGGCTGTAGGTGATGTCCAATCACAGTCAAACTCTCCCACCTCTTTTCTCCTATGAGTGATCAATCCTAGCATATGCTGTTGAATTTCAAATATGGACATACAGATCCAGTAAAATGGAAAGAACAATGGACATTGCAGAATTCCTTACAAACAGTACAGGCAGTTAAGCATCAATCAGGCTTTATGACGTCTGCTCGCTTGGGAGACACTTGAAGTGACCTGCGAAAGCCATCAGAGATTTTCAATTACCATGGAGGTTTTCACTTATCTTCAGTTAAGTGGGCCATTATGTTTAATTAACACAGTCCCTGGCTTGTACTGCACCATACCGATCATCAGATTGAATATTACACCAAATGAACAGAAACCTCCCAGGTATTTTATCCTATGGAGTTTAGTTTCCACAGCAATTTGCACTTCTTGTCTATTTAATTAACTTTAGTGGCCTCATAATCACTCTTGTAATTTTCAGGCTCATTCTCTTTTAGTAATATTTTCAGCTGATGTTTAAGCATGGCAAGTTTCAGAGCCAATAGTTAAACCAGAGCCTCCTGTATTTAATCAGAATGAAAAGACCTACCATTTAGAAATACACCTTCTAAATAAAGTCGGCCTCTTATGGGAAAGGATTTCAAGGTTCCACCAGGAGAAGCACTTGGGAGTGACACAGTGATCAACTCATATTCCACTTCGTTCGCAGATCTGAAGAATTCATCCCAGAAAAAGACCATAAACTCAGCTTCCAACTAATCACCCTCAGCTCCTGGTATAATAAAACCAACCAGAAACAGGAAGACGGCATCTGTTAGTGGATCTGTAGGAGATCTCCGACTAATTACTCAGCACATGTTTCAAACCTTGGCGTAATAAAAAGGGTTTTTGTATCGAGACTCGCAAGCCGCTATGATTTCTCTTTGTCTCTTGTTTCATTCTAACTTCGTTACTTCTTCCGATTGTTGCGTCATGGGGAGACAGAGTAAAAAGGCCATGACGGGGAGCCAGTCGGTCACAGGGCACACACACATATGCACACACTTGCTCATACGCGGCCAATTTAAAATCAGCACTGATCTAAACTGCACATCTTCAGATTTAGTTGTCTTTCATAACTTGACTCATAACTTGCTGTCAGCTCTTGGCCTCAAAAAATCATTAACTTGTTATTTTGAGGGTCTCTGCAGTCAATGACTTTAGTGGTTTAGTATCTATATATATAAAATCCCTATGTGCGTCCAGGTGTCCGTGTGTGGGTGTCTTCTGGTGAAGTGCGCATGCGCGGGGCACGGTGCGTTGCGCGATATTACTGTCAGAGAAAGTTAAGAGGCGTTTTACGGAAATACAACCCAGTATTACTGCGAGAGGAAATTAAAGGTACACAATACAGTGACGCATATTACAGCCACATACAAGCCAGTATTACTGTCAGAGGAGATTAAAGGCATATTACCGACGCGCACGCCTGTAGTACCGCCACAGAAAATTAAAGGTATATTACGGACATATATTACGGACGTACAAGCCAGCGGACGTACAAGACGGTATCCTTCAATAAGGGCGCACACAAAAAGGTGAGCCTCAAAAGGGCGACCTCAGTTGGGTGCAGCGAATAAAAGCGCGCGTAAATAAAGATCTGCACCTTTGTTGCTCTTCACATATTCCAGAGCCATTTGAACTAAATTATCTACGAACGTGTTTATTCGCCGTGCTCGATTGAGGTCACACTTTTGAAGCTCACCTTTTTGTGCGCGCCCTTATTGAATAGAGCCGTACAAGACAGTATTACTGTCACAGAAAATTAGACACACAATACACGGCGGCAGCCCACGAAGAACGGTCAGCTCAGGAAGTAAACATCAACAAAAGAAAGGCTGAAAGAAAGAAAAATACGGCCAACAAAAAGAATGAGGTCAAAGTCCCTTGCCATTTAATATAGACTGTTCCTACTAATGTTTATGCACTACTGTTCTAGCGCCCGTTATTGTAATAGGCTAAATGACTAGTACAGTATATTTTGTTTTAATTTGTTTTGATAAACATTTCTTTTTGAATTCTTTATCCTGGAATGCCAAATCGTTTTTGCACAAATGCTGCCAGCCATTGTTGTTGTGGCAGCTGCTAGAATTAACAACCTGCGGTACGTCACGCTGACATCATCTCCATGACGGGATAAAGGTTGGAATTGAGCATTTCCAAATTGTCTGAGTATTCAGATTACCCCTACAAACCTGGCATACGGTTTATTATATTAATGTGATCTCTTAGTTTGGGCTAGTTTTGGTCTCCTGTTTTCGTTTCTTGCCTCTCGTATTAGTGAATAATACGAGGCCCCCTGACCCTCTCGCTGTGTTCGCTTTTGACCCTGATTTCTGTTCATGTCTTGAGCTCATTTTCTTGCACACCACACTGACCTCAGTCTGCTTTTCTGACTTCATCTCCTGAATCTTAATCTAAAATCTAATCTATGACTGTTTCTTCCTGTGGAGTTGTTACACAGCCAGGCTTTACTCTCCCGCTTGTGTTTAGTTTCCTTTTCATTTTTAAAATACTTTTCAGGTTTTCATGTTAATATTGTTATGTTTATTTATTGCTAAAGATTAATGCAATGTGCCTTTAAATGTTCTTCAATTCCTTGTGTTTTGTGGGATGAACCCCCAGGAGGCAGGGCCACCCTGATGTCAGTACTGCTGGACCACCCTTTACCTTTATACCAAGGTTAGACAGAAGGTCTCAGCAGTGGATCTCTGAGAGTCGTTGGAACTTTCATGAGTTTTGTTTTCCTTTTTCATCTCATTTTTTGATTATTGCTACTGTTCTTGGATTACCGGTTTCAGATTTTTATTGGGACTTATTTTCCTTGGATTGTCTTTTTAAGAACATCCTTGTTGTCTTTGCCATCTTTTGTGCTTCTTTGCTTTTATAGAATGTCTTCTATTTATAAAGATTACTTGTCAAGCCAGTCTTTAAAGCTGCTAGTCATGTGGGTCGATAACAACAAGATGTGTGATATTATCATGCCTGCATTGTAAAGATGAAGAAGTGCTTACACAGGTGTCCCACCATAAAAAAAGCAATCTGCGGCAATCCGCGACAGCTTGGTAAAAGAACATCTTCAAGCGGTGCAAAAACTCCTAGGGTTCGTCTGTTAACAACAATGACTAGTTCTTGACACAGATATTTTGGAAGACATTTTGATTTTGGTAGACAATTCTCTTGACTTGCATGAACGTGGCCACTGCCTGTTTTTGAAGGTCTGTTTTGAACGTAATATCAATATTTCACAGCTGTTTATAACCTTTTAAGTCAGTTTGGACCTCCTTTGTGGACAATGGGGAGCTGAGATATCATCAACAGCTGAAGCTCTCTGAAACACATCTGATAAGTTCAAAGCCCTGATTGGTGCTTTCATAGGCAGCCAATGTGCAGCCTGCACAGGAACACCTACTGCTATCGAATCATTTGGGGGTTTACTAAGATACAAAACAAATGAAAATACAACACTTGGTGTATAACACATTTTCTCAGTCAGCACCTTTTCTAAAAGTCACCCTAAAAGCTGAGCACTTCCAGTATTGGCCTCTTCTATTGCCGCCCTCATTTGTTTTTCCTCACATTGGATACTTCAGGATTGCCATAGAAATATGGATGTCTTCTTACTGCCAAGTATTTGCAGCTATGTGGGTAAGCTCCTTGATGATACATGTTTGGAAAACAGATCCGGTACCTGATCCCAGTAAAGGGGCGTCCCTAACCACATGACGACAACTAGTCTTATCAATAGTTATAACCTCTTACTATCCTAATTATTTATTACATTATGATACATTTACTGACCACATACCACACTTGGGCTGTCATGGCCTTTTAAAAGTTTTCATATCAATTAAACAATCTTTCTGGTTAAGTGTACAGAAAACATGGAGATTGAATCAAAGGTAAAGGGCAGAACAGCACAGCTCATTACATTAGAGGATCAAAGACAAGTGTGGTAACCAAGAGCTTTGAAATCACAAGATGAAAGGCTAATGTTCAAAACCAGAAATTCTCTGAAACAAATTTTCCGAAGAAGTGTGTTCATTTTACAATCAAGTCTTCCTTTTACTAATCGATAAATGTCACACAATCTGACATGTGGCCCACACTTGTATAACGTGGCCTCCATGATGTCACTCACCAAACTACGTGAGGCGTTGTCTTGCTTTGCGATGCAAAATAGCAGAAATCTATTGGGGATGACACAGTGCACGGGCATCTCACACGTGAACGGTTTTAGAACGACTGACACTTATTTTTAATAAAACTACTGCAATATGTTGACACCAATAAAAGACTAACCTTATTTACAAGCAGTTTATGCTGTCATATAAGTACATGTATCTAGTTAGTTGCGGTAATAAGAGCGTAGAAAGCACATCGTGTCCAGCGTGTGGTCGTCCAGGTGAGAGCGCACCTTCGTGCAGAGTACGCCAGCCGCTGAGAAAGCACACTGTGTCTCCACTGAAGTAGGTGGCACAGTCATCAGATACTGGTAGACTTGTTCTAAACAACGCCCGCGCTTGCCGTTGCTCTGAAACACCGCCATCTCAGCTTTTACTGATGCATCCAGTTTCTTGTCATCATTCTGTGATGGCAAGTTTCTCGGCAGTTAATGTGGATGCAACAGACTGACACATTGCAATTTCAAGTTGCTGTTCAAAGCTGTTAACAGCACAAACGTCAATGAACTCTGCCCCGTCCCGGCATTCGTGAGCTGCAGAGTGCAGACACCTCCCAGTCCACTGTGCTCAGTCTTAGTGGGAGCTGGGAGACTGACTGCTGCTGGTCTGTTGTTGACTGAAGTAATCAGCAATACACTACACCGTGGGCCAAAAAACCGTGCCACTTAATTATTTTCAACTATAACTCTGTTATTTCTTGATTGATTTTTACACTTTTACACATTATACAGTATATGCGAGCTTGGCCGTTCCCGTTTTCCCGGGAATTACATCAGTTTCATTTCTGGGAATGCAGGAATGAAAAATGTCAGGGAAACCGGGAGCCCAGGAATGGATTCCCTACTTGCAAGGATCTGTTGTCCGCAATCTCGGATGAGAAATGTATGCCGGGATGACCGTTTGACACGCTGTGCTAATGAGGTCAGAGTTTGCAATCTATAACATAATAGGAATGGGACACACAAAATGGCTTCCATGTACAAAACAAGACAAACGGTGCTAAATAATTTAAAAACTTGTAACTTATTAAACACAAAATGTGATATCCTTCAAAAACTACGACAGGTAAAAATATCTGAGGAAAATGTATGTAATATTTGGTAAAAAATGTAAACCTGTATCAACAACATTTATTTATATAGGACGTTTTCATACAAATGACGTAGCTCAAAGTGCTTTATAAGATGAAGAAAGTTTCTAAAAAATAAAAATATCAAAATAAAATTAGGCAATACTAAATAACAAAGATTAAAGTAAGGACTGATGATTGGCAGGCAAGAAAAAACAAAACAAAAAAAAAGCTACAGAGGGTTCTGCAGGAGTTCCGATTCCACGAGACCATCCAGCCCTCACTAGCCATTCTACCTAACATAAATGATCTCAATCAGTCCTCATGGTTTTCATGTTTCACGTTGAAGAATTAGATGATGATGGTCATGTGGACCTCTGGCCTTCAATCCATCAATGTAGGGACAACACGGTGCTCTTATCAGGTGGTGGTGGCGCAGATCTCCACCACAGAAAACCGGCAAAAGAATAACAGAGAATGTAGGGTTAGTATGGATTGAGGAGCCATAATAAAAATGAAAATTAAATGCATATACAGAATATCAAAATTACACTAAAATGAAGCTATGAGAAAGCCATGTTAAAATAATGGGGTTTTAATAGTCTTTTAGTGCTCCACCGTATTAGCCTGGCGATTTCCAGATTTTAGGTGCATAACAGCAGAAGGCCGCCTCACCACTTCTTTTAAGTTTTACTCTTGGAATTCTAAACAGACTCTCATTTGAAGATCTAAGGTTACGATTTGGAGTGTAAAGTGAGAGGCATTCTGAAATATAAGATGGAGCAAGATTATTTAAGGCTTCGTAGATAGATAGATAGATAGATAGATAGATAGATAGATAGATAGATAGATAGATAGATAGATAGATAGATACTTTATTAATCCCAAGGGGAAATTCACATTAAACCATAGGCAGGATTTTAAAGTCAATTCTAAATGGTACAGGTAACCAATGTAGTGACATCAAAACTGGAGAGATGTGCTCAGATTTTCTTTTCCTAGTTAAGATTCTGGCAGCAGCATTCTGCACAAGTTGCAATATATATATATATATATAGTGAGAGATGCCACATGGGGGCTGGTATCCCTAGGAATCTTGGGTGTCACCTTTGATCTTGCATTCCTCCCTTTCTTATTCCGCCCACATACGAGGGTTGTCTGGGTTCCGCGCGGAATTTTATCGTTTGTTGAGTGTCAGCCTGTCGAAACCTGATCTGCTGTGTACAGGGATTATTCAAGTGGTTGAATGTTTTTGTTCAGATGTTTTGCTCCCTCTCTTCCTTCAGAATGAACACGAGAAGCAAACGAACTGAGAGTGCGCAGCCAGCACTAGCGGTGAAGCTCCCGACTCCGTGCTAGCGTGACTTTCGAGTGATGATTTTTTACAACTTTTCTGATGGTTTAATCCGCTCGGTGGAACGCACCATGTTTGCCATTTTTTTCAACATTGTCGCGTCAATTCCGCTGATGGAGAGGACAACTGTGACTTCTGAGTGGTACACCACTCAGTGCCTGCCTGACGTTTTTTCTGCGATGGCTAGAGGCCGGTCCAAGAACTTGCAAAGGCAGTTTTTGCATCATGACAATGCGCCAGCCCACATGGCTAATGCGACGAAGCATTTCATTGAAGACAGTGGTGTCAACGTTTTGAACCCGCCACCCTACTCGCCTGATCTTGCACCATGTAACTTTTGGCTCTTCCCGAAGGTGACAGAACCCCTGCGAGGCCACAACTTCGAAACTCGAGAGGAACTGATTGCAGCTGTCAAAGAACAGCTGGACAACCTCCCAAAGACAGCCTTTCGCGAGTGTTTTGCGGCGTGGGTCAGAAGAGCCCAAAAGTGCATTGATGTTGGCGGTGAATACATGGAAAAAGTTTAAAAAGGATCGAAGTACATGAGAAAAATAGAAAAAAAAATCCTTGGCTACTTATTTCGAGTGATTCCGCGCGGAACCCAGACAACCCTCATAAACCACATTAAGAAACTTTCCTAATTTCACCTCCGTAACATATCCCATGTTCGCTCATTCCTCTCCTTTTCTAATGCTGAGAAACTTGTCCATGCTTTTATCACATCCCACATCGATTATTGTAATTCCCTGCTGACAGGTGCCCCTTCTAATCTTATATCACAGCTCCAGTTAATTCAAAACTCAGCTGCAAGAGTCCTTACACAAACTAGCAGCAGCGAGCACATCACACCCATCCTGCTCCGTCTTCACTGGCTCCCTGTGTCTTACAGGATTGAGTATAAAATTCTATTATTAACCTACAAATCATTGATGTTCTCCACCACCATGCTCTTGTTCGCCCACTAAGGTCTTCTGGCTATATATATATATCCATCCATTACCCAACCCACTATATCCTAACACAGGGTCACAGGGGTCTGCTAGAGCCAATCCCAGCCGACACAGGGCACAAGGCAGGAACCAATCCTGGGCAGGGTGCCAACTCACCGCAGAGCGCACACACACTCACTCACACCAAGCACACTCTAGGGACAATTTAGGATCGCCAATGCACCTAACCTGCATGTCTTTGGACTGTGGGAGGAAACCGGAGCACCCGGAGGAAACCCACGCAGACACGGAGAGAACATGCAACTCCACATAGGGAGGACCTGGGAAGTGAACCCATGTCTCCTTACTGCGAGGCAGCAGCGCTACCACTGTGCCAACGTGCTGCCATATATATATATTTTGTGGCGACCCGCCCCGGGCACTGACACCAATGGTTCAAAACACCACACTTTTATTATACATTTCTGCTATTTACAATGTCCCACACACAACCCAGTGCCCCTGCACCACACACCCTCAAGTCCAGGCCTCTCACAATGCCTCTCTTGCCTTCCTTCACTGCCTCCATTCCTTTCCTCCGAGCTCTGTCCTCTTCCACCCGACTCCAGCTCACGAATGGAGGGAGGCGGCCCCTTTTACAGTCCACCTGGACATGCTCCAGGTGCCTCCTGATGAGCTTCTGGCAGCACTTCCTGGTGTGGCGGAAGTGCTTCCCTTGCACCCGGAAGAACTCTAGGTGTACACGGTTCCTGGAGCGGCAGCACTTCCTGGTGAGGCGTTAGTGCTGATGTCCAGGGCTTCATAGGCATCTGGACATCAGCCCTGGCAGTGACCACGGGCCCCTATAGGGTTGAGCTTCCATGCTCTGTTCCTGTGGTCCCCATACCAACCAGGGTGGCTGCCCTCTTGTGTTCCAGAGGAGGCGTAGTCCCTCTTCTGGTCCTTCCAGGCGTCCCGGCTGGGTATTGCTCCCAGCCGCCTGCCACAATGTATATAATTTTCTGGAACCTGTCACGTTGTTTCTTTTTGTGTCATTTACTAATATTTACTGTACTGAAAGTGTTTGAAAAAAATCTGGAAACACTGTATTTAGGAATTAAAATGTACTATTAGTTTATGTTTTTTGAGCACATACTGTAAATTAAAATGAAGCTCTTATACAATACTTGAACATCAAGGGTCAAATCAGTTGAAACTTTTACAGACTAAAATACAAGAGCTGATCATTCATCCTAAGCCTTTCTTACATCAGATGCAGACATGTCTTTTGGTTGTGATTCTCCCAATCGACTATAAAGGTGGGGGGGAAACCCTAAAAAACGGCGATTGATTGATTTGTCAGTTTTAATCCGTATGGTGCATTACTCTGGCCTCCCTTAGGAGTAAAGCTCGACTAAAGATGGGCACTGACAATGCCTCCTCTGGTCGGTCTGCTTGTGGCGTTTCCTTCGTTGCTCCTTTTAAAGGCACAGCTGCTACTTTGTGCAGATCCCTGCTTCACTCCGGCTTGTGCATTAGCACTAAATTTGTTTTTCTAGATGAGAACGACAATCACCCAGAAGTCAATCAGACATTCTTGTTTTAATCAGTAATGGCAGTTATTCTAAATTTGAATTACAGGCCCAGTGGGTAATTTCATAAGGAAACAATTCCATGGTTTCAACAGAAATTCACCAACTACTCTGCAATTTAAATTAAAAAAAAAGAAAAAAAAAAACCCAGCAGAACACAAGTAGAATATGGATAAATCTTATGCAGTAGTTGCATAAGTGGTAACATAATAAAGGTGCATATAGTCATAATTCAAAAATAGTGACACTAAAACAGCCACTCCTTAACTCCTTGGGAAAAAAAAAGCTTCTTGTGTTTCTGCATTCCACTGAAGGTTGAAGATTTGCAAGTTAAAGTGGCAATATGTGCAGTAATGAAACTCGAACCTTTTAAAATTCAGCCAACAAGTCGGTGAACTTGTTTTTCTTGGAAATTTTCCAGTACAAAATTACATTTATTTTAGCTGGATTCATACAAAGTTCTTGTCATGTTATATGCCATTCCAGAAATAAAACTGATGATGTAGGAGAGTCACATTTTTCTAATTTGACAAAGAAATGACTGTGACGTTTAAAATACAGGACTCTCCAACATCGACAATACACAAGTCGAGATTGGTGAGTATCACGATCAGCCCTTTGGCTTTTTGATTTTTTTTGTCATAAGTCCCTCTTGACATCAAAAAATGATTCACACCATGCTGTAGAGGTTTGGGATGTTAGGGAATCTTGTGGTCACATCTATTTTTGTACACAATATGTTTAAATGAAGTTGGATGTCCCATAACACCATTTTGCTTTTGAGGGTTTTTTGTTGATGGTTGCTATGCTGTGCCTTGGGAGTGTGCGGCACATAACATATCCAGGTCAAGAAATATGCTAGGATTCTGATACTATAAAATAACAAAAAAAAAAAGCAGGTGAGGCCTTCAAAATGTCCCACAGAAAACAGGCCAGGAACCTGACTTGCCGGGCCCCAATATAGGCCTCACCCAGGCAAGCCTGACTCTAGGTGACTGGGAAACTTCAAGTCAGACTAGGCCCGAAAATGGAGAACAAGCTTTTAAAGTTCAAAAATAATAGCAAAGGTCTGAAAAGGCTCTAACCATGTCATTCCAGGTGGGGTAGAGCCAAGTCCACAAGAACTTTTATAAAATTGAAAATGTATCCACGAAAATCAGAAAGTATAACATAATGCTCAAAAGAGCAAAAAAGAGGCAAAATGAGTTGGTAACAAGGCAATGTGAAAGCAAACAAGTCCTCATACAAAATTCTATATCAAAAGTCTAAGACAGAAGCATAGAGAGTCAAAAAAATAGAAAATCCAAAGAGAGGACCAACACTCGACTAAAGCACATTCAATGAACAGTGAAGGGCAGCATTACCCATCAGCCTTTGGAGTGCTGGCAGCAGTCCCTCAACTGTGATGGACAGGTGGCCCCGCCTCTTGAGGAATCACCCACAAAATACATGACATTTAGGGAAACGGTACATGAATAATCTTAAACTTAACAAAAACAATAATGCATTAAACATGTTGACTAAATATTAAATGAACGGAACAATATTAACAGAAATGACCAGACTAAATAACTGAGACTGAAAAGTAAATGACAATGACAAAGAAAAGGAACACAAACATAAGCCAGGGGGAGAACCCTGGCCGAAACCTAACAAAGGCTGTAAGGGTCTCATTGTGCACTTCTTAGCTGTCCTTGACTGGATTCAATTCAAGCCTTAAAACTTTTATCCAAGCTTTATAAAAAATGAAAATATAAAATGATGGTTAGCAAATTCTAGGTTTGCCTTTTGATTATAATTTAAGAATAACGTTTTGGCCCAGGTTATGTGTGCGTTTCTTGGTTTCGTATCTTTGCCTTCTCTTTTGTAACACGTGTTGAGCCTTGGTGATTGGGTTATTTGTGTTTTGACTTCCAGTTACGACTCTCTGCTTCTTCCTTTGATTACGATTTATCTCCTGATTTCTGTTCTGACTAAATTCTTTTGCTGTTGTGTGCAGTCAACATGGGGAGAAAATTAAAACATTGTTGACTATATATAAACCAACACAAGAAACCCAAGAATGCCATAAAATGTATTATTTAGAGATAACAACAACAACAACATTTATTTCTATAGCACATTTTCATACAAATAATGTAGCTCAAAGTGCTTTACATGATGAAGAAAGAGAAAAAAGACAAAATAAATAATTAAAATTAGGGAACACTAATTAACATAGAATAAGAGTAAGGTCCGATGGCCAGGGAGGACAGAAATAGCAAAAAAAAACCTCCAGACAGCTGGAGAAAAAAATAAAATCTGCAGGGGTTCAGAAGCCACGAGACCACCCAGCCCCCTCTAGGCATCCATCCATCCATCCATTTTCCAACCCGCTGAATCCGAACAGGGTCACGGGGGTCTGCTGGAGCCAATCCCAGCCAACACAGGGCACAAGGCAGGAAACAATCCCGGGCAGGGTGCCAACCCACCGCAGGACACACACAAACACACCCACACACCAAGCACACACTAGGGCCAATTTAGAATCGCCAATCCACCTGACCTGCATGTCTTTGGACTGTGGGAGGAAACTGGAGCCCCCGGAGGAAACCCACGCAGACACGGGGAGAACATGCAAACTCCACGCAGGGAGGACCCGGGAATCGAACCCAGGTCCCCAGATCTCCCAACTGCGAGGCAGCAGCGCTACCCACTGCGCCACCGTGCCGCCCCTCTAGGCATTCTACTTAACATAAATGACCTCAATCAGTCCTCATTGTATTCAGGGTTCTCATGGAAGAATATGATGATGACGGTCACGTGGACTTCTGGTCTTTAATCCATCAATGTAGGGACATCACGGTGCTTTGATCAGGTGGTAGTGGCGCAGATCGCCACCACAGAAAACTGTAAAAAAGAACAGAAGAGAAAGTAGGGGTTAGTACGGATTTTGGAGCCATCATGAATAATAATGATAATTCATTGAATACACAGAGTATCAGGATTAAACTAAAATGAAGCTATGAGAAAGCAATGTTAAAGTAATGTGTTTTCAGCAGTGTTTTAAAGTGCTCCACTGTATTAGTCTGGTGAATTTCTATCGGTAAGCTATTCCAGATTTTAGGTGCATAACAGCAGAAGGCCGCCTCACCACTTCTTTTTAAGTTTACCTCTTGGAATTCTAAGAAGACACTCATTTGAAGATCTAAGGTTATGATTTGGAGTGTAAGGTGAGAGGCATTCCGAAATATAAGATGGAGCAAGATTATTTAAGGCTTTGTAAACCATAAGCACTATTTTAAAGTCAATCCTGAATGACACAGGTAACCAGTGTAGTGACATCAAAACTGGGGTGATGTGCTCAGATTTTCTTTTCCTAGTTAAGATTCTAGCAGCTGAATTCTGCACTCATTGTAATCAATTGATGTCTTTTTTGGGTAGTCCTGAGAGGAGTGCGTTACAGTAATCTAGTTGACTGAAAACAAAAGTGTGAACTAATTTTTTAGCATCTTACAGTGTTATAAGAGGTCTAACCTTTGCAATATTTCTTAAGTGAAAAAATGCTGTCTTAGTAATCTGATTAATATGTGATTTAAAATTCAGGTCACAGTCAACATTTACCCCTAAATTCTTTACCTCTGTCTTGACTTTTAATCCTAATGCATCAAGTTTATTTCTAGTAACCTCATTATATCCATTATTGCCAATCACTAAAATTTCAATTTTCTCTTTATTTAGTTTGACAAAATTATTACTCATCCATTCGGAAACACAAGTAAGACATTGTATCAGTGAATCAAGAGAGTCGGGGTCATCAGGCGCTATTGATAAATACAGCTGTGTGTCATCGGCATAGCTCTGGTAGCTCACGTTATGCCCCGAGATAATCTGACCTAACGGAAGCATGTAAACGGAAGATGATTATAACACTGCTGGTGCATTTGACAGGACATTTAGGTTCACAGATATTCACTTGTTAATGGCATGAAAGGCGGTCTTTTATTCAGGCCCCCCTCTAGAACTTCTTAAATTTAATTTGATAAAAAATAGTGGAACCCATGACCCATGAGGATATTTGTTTCCTCACAGTTATTTTAAGCACGTAGCACGTTAAGTTAAGCATGTAGGCTCCAGGTGTGTGCAAGTGCATGTGGGAACGTACATGCGCTGCTCCAAGGTTGTTTGGGGTGTTTGGCTGATCGCGTATTCACGTGCAAACATGGGTTGATTGGGCAAGTGCTTCATTGACAACCTTGGAGCAGGTGATTGTAGCAAAGGGGAGCCTGCTTGGCAAAATCATGGAGAGACAAGAAAATAAAGAAATGGAGGCTAACAGAAAGAGAGAGTGAGAGGCAGGACGGGGAGCCACGCTGTTAGGGTTAAAGAGGATCACTCCTGTTGAGCACCTTACCGATCAAGGGTGAGCCACGTATTTGGAGTAGGTGTCCGCAGATATCAGGGAATGGTGGGGGGAGTAGGGGTCCCTTGTGAATGGCTGGGAAATGGCAGAGAAGGACACGAGTCGGGATTTTCAGGGTCGACTGTACCTGTTGGTGGGGGTCTCCTTGTTGCTGCAGAGAGTTTAGAGAGTTGCACTAGAGCTCCGGTTTTAAGAAGAAGACCTGCCATGGAGTTTTAGCGTCATTTTTATGGATTTGTTTATTGTCATTTATTGGGACTTTTAACCTCCACTGTTCACCTTGATTTTATGGATTATTTATGCACAGTATTTATGAAGAGTTGTGAGAAAAGCACTCTTTAAACACTTTGTTTGTTTTAATAAAACCACTTGAAGCATTTTGAACCAAGTTTTGATGACAGTGTGTGTCCTCATTTGCCCGGCTCATCCACAGTTTCATTATCGACGGTTCTAGGTTCAAGCTGCCTTCAATCGTGGAGCCAACCAGGACTGTCACGGCTCCTAAAGTGCCATCTTCCATTCATCCAATTTCTAACCCGCTGAATCCGAACACAGGGTCACGGGGGTCTGCTGGAGCCAATCCCAGCCAACACAGGGCACAAGGCAGGAACCAATCCCGGGCAGGGTGCCAACCCACCGCAGAAGTGCCATCTTTCTTTTCAAAAAAAAAAAAAAGTCCTATACCTCCAGAACTGCTAGCTGGTGTGATATTCATGTATTTTCTGATAACATGAGTTTCATGTCTGGTTAAAGCATACTGTATATTCTGCAGTAGAAAATTGAAACTGCAGTCATAAGGTCAGTGAGAGGTTAGATGATCAGTCCATTTTTTATTAAATACATCAATGACATCTTAATACTGTTCTGACATAAGATTTAAAGAATTACAAACCACATGTGAAAATTTGGATGAAACCTCTAGACATCTGTCAAAGCAACCCGGTCCTAACAAAACAAGGCCACCAGTTTTTCAATCAAAGTTGGAGTTACGTCATCTAAGCCATTGATATCGTAACACTACTTGTCTGACAAGGCACAGTAATATGAAAATGGAGATCTGCTCATAGTGAAGAGCACCTACTTTTGGAATTATTTGTGGAGTGATACATTTGATAACATGACTGAATCCATTTGTTCATTATTTTCTGTGAGAAGAAAACACATTTCACATCCACCACCTGTTAAAGTTAAAAATGATCAGGAATACTAGATCCAGGGAACTGCAGATTTGTGATCAACTGTATTCTGCTTGGTCCATTGGTGAGGCAATGGATCTGACGTCTTAGGTTCCATTTCATGACATTCATAATTTCTTTCCCAGTTCCACTAGTGTCATCTAGAAAACCCCAATAGGCATGTCTACACTTTATTTCATAGGTGGTGGGTTCAGTCAAAATTCAGAAGTTTTTTATAATGTTGTTTTGTTTTTTCTATTTTGTATCTTTGTTTTCAGGTTTGGCATTATTATTTTATCATTGTTCTGAAGATTCTATTTTCTATTCTTTTTCTGAAGGTGTAACCCCATTTTGCATCCATCTCTGCATGATCAGGGCCTTACTGTTATCTACTGCTATGCCTGTGACACAGTGGTCAAATGGCATTTTTCAGTTAATACTCTTCACCTATAAAAGATGGCAGCATGCTAATCCTGATTTCCAAGTTTCTGTAGTTATATCTAAAAACCTGTTAACTAGATAATCAATGTAGGTAGGTTGACCTTTGAGTGTGTTTCTGGCTTTGACTTCTGGTACTTTTGATGAAGCGTTTCTATGAATTTTGACCTTGCCTGCTTGTCCCTCATTCCTTTTCACATTATTTAATAAATAAAGTAAACCAAATCACTAATGGTGCCACTGTGACCAGGGTTTTGTGTCAGTTTTCTCTCTCCACAAGTGGCTATTTCACAGCAATTCTGAATTGTGTTAGTGACCATCGCTTGCTTGACAACACTTTAGAAAAGATCCTTAAAAGTTGTTTACATTTCTGCCACACCTGCAAGACAAAAGCCGCATCTTTATAACACACTCACCATCTTCATGAGGAAAGTCTGGCAAATCAACCAAACTGACATGTCCAGAAATCTTACATTCACTAGACTTTGTTTTGCTTACTGTAAGTGAGTTACTCAGATATGGAAAAACTTTTTTGCTTGAATAAATCTGGAGATGAAACACTGGCAATTAATACATTTGGTTTTTGATGTTTTCATGTCCGCCGCTAATTGTGTTTCGGTCTGTGAAGGTACAGCTTCACAGCTGGTGGGGTGATGGGCTACGTCACGTGTATCTACGGGGACGACATTCACTGACGCACACATAAACAGCGAACGGGACGATGGAAACAAAACGCACTCAGTACAGTTCAGTACAAACATTGAACACTATTACTATGTAGCCCCGCTACACAGTGATTGTGGTTTTCTATATAATTTATGGAGTTTAACTGTTTATAGCCAAGAATAATATTATAAATAGTTAAAAGAGCACTTACCTTTCTAAACGGGGTTGGTGTTGGGAGACGCTCTCTGTGGATAACTAGTATGGTGCAGGGACACACGTATAGAGAAGGGGCTCGAGTTAAGTTTAAAGAGCCAGTAGGAAGTGGACGGAGAAGCCTTGGGCTCATGTTGGTACACACACACGCAGAGATAAGTGTGTTCAAAGAATATTAATTTTAACTTTACTTACTGTATATAGAACCTTATCATACATTCACATGCAACTCAAGGTACTTTCCACAGATAAATCAACTAAAACAGGCCCCAACAGGGTTGAACTTCTAAGCTCTGATCCTGTGGCCCCGATGAAGACCAGGGTGGCTGCCCTCTCGTGGCCCAGGGGAGGTATTGTCCCTCTCCCGGTCCTTCCAGGCGTCCCAGCTGGGCAGGCTCCCCAGCTATCCGCCACAATGTATATAAAAATAAACATATATACAGTATATACCTGCATTTGACTTAGGCATATGTACAAGGCAACATATTAAGTGGAGACAGTTTGATGTTATTAAATCCAATGAAATGATGCAAAAGCAAATAAAACAGTCCACAATAGTTTTGGTTGATTTAAGATGTACATGGAGTTCTTGATTCTTGAATGTGATTAGTTGACCAGCTAACACGGAGGAGAGGAAACAAAAAACTTCCAAGATTGGTCCAGTAGGAGAAAAACAAACCTCTGGAGGACCACAGTCGTCTGCCATAGTGATTTCCTATGGTGTAACTGGTGTCGTGATGAGTGATATCATTGGCAGATCCCTGGGAAATCCCACAGGCTGTGTTTTTGGCCTTTTGCCTGCATGTGAGTAGCCAAGTGTAAGGAGCTTCGATTTGGACCATTGAGCTGTTGAGCTGTATCCTTGTTTGATCTTTCCTTTCTTTTTGGTTTTCTTTTCTGGGACATCTTCCAGGACTGAAATAATATTCTTTTTAAAGAAGAAAACTTTTTCTTTTTGATTTACTTTTTCGCTGCTCCTGGAAAGAGCCATTGTATAAATGTTGTAAATAGTTCTTATTTTTCCTATTTGTGTGTCGTTGCTATTTGACTGTGTGCAGGACACTGATTTTTGATTATTGTTTTTTTTAATTAGCACTGGCTACCATAAAGGATAGCTTTTTATTTTTGCCCCTCAAATCTTGTCTGAGTTTCTCACTCACTTGTGGTTTCTGGTCAATCATGAAGTACAAGATGCCCAGGGATTTAT
Organism: Erpetoichthys calabaricus; assembly: GCF_900747795.2. Taxonomy (NCBI): domain Eukaryota; kingdom Metazoa; phylum Chordata; class Cladistia; order Polypteriformes; family Polypteridae; genus Erpetoichthys; species Erpetoichthys calabaricus. Next base: position 40,882,020 of record NC_041399.2, read on the forward strand.
CTGTGCAGGGGTTCAAGATCACAGGGCATCACAGGTGGTCCTGGAGCTGAGAAACTGACCCAGAAATGAGCCCACCGGTACGTGTGCCTGCATGTTTTTTCAGCCCTGGATTCCTAACTGTATGCTCTCCTCACTGGAAGGAAAATTGACCTGGCATATCTGAGAGGAAATGAGACACAGCTAATTGAAATTTGCCATGTTGAAGAGTATTTCAGTAAAGCAAACCAAACAAATACATAACGAGGATTCAATCACTTCTTGCCTTTCCCACCACGATTGAGTGTGGGGTTTCAAAATCCCTGAAAAACATGTGTTTCAGCAAAAACTATTGACATGCCTTAATGGATTTGTATACTCAATTTCAGGGTCATCGGACGCCAGGCTGGAGCACATCTGTCAGACATATTCCACACAAAAATTGGTGACAGATTGCAATCTGCATCACTGAGAGAAATCTTTCTGCCAGTTTCCTCTTCAAATTCTAATGGAATTAATTTATACAATCTCATGAACAATCTTCCATAAAGTGATTAGTTTAACTGAAGTAAATAATAAGGCAGCAATGCAAGGCTCTTCAGCATGGCACCATCATGAGAAGAAGGTTTTTTGACAATAACTGTAATGTAAACAAAGCCTCGGGTCAACAGAACATCAACAGTGACTAGTCCACCTGGGCTGTCAGTGATTATTCAACACATTGACTGAATTGGCAGTCATCATCACATGGAAGAAGAAAATAACGTGACAGACTCCTATAAGGTTTCCTTTTAAAAATCTTGGCCTAAAGGCCATAAAAGTTCAATCACCAAGTTATACTGTGTATATTCCAATGCAAGTCTTTAATGATATTTGCCATTAATATGACAGTGGAACCTCGGTTTGCGAGCATACTTCATTCTTGAAACGTGCTCGCAGTCCAAAGCACTCGTATATCAAAGCGAATTTTCCCATAAGAAATAATGGAAACTCAGATGATTCGTTCCACAACCCAAAACTATTCATATGAAAATGATTAGTATAAAATATAAAGTAAAAATACATAAAACAAATTAACTTGCACTTTACCTTTGAAAAGAATCATGGCTGGTGTGAGGGAGACGAGAGAGAGGAGAGGTTATTGTGTAGGACGACTTTCACTCTAACTAACGGAATCCCTGCTATCTGTTGGCTCACTGGAATCTTCTTCTTTTTTTTGCGACTTTAACAAGGAAGCCACCTATCCAATGACAGTTGCTTTTGCCTGAAGAGTCACTACACTTGGACACAAAATTAAAAAAATGCTTTATGCACTGTAAGGTTTCTAAACTCTTTTGGGATTCCACCCAATGGGACGACACGCAGAACAGTGTCCCGAAGCAACCGCAGGCTCCCAAGCGCTTTAGCAGTTCACTGTAAAAGCGAATCCAAAAAGATCGTGGACATGCTGTAAGCGCCTGCTGTCAATGGGTGATGCAAGGAACATTATAAATGCAAGGGCATAGTAGTACTTGGCCACTAACCTGGCCATGACCCTGCCTGATTGCTGTGCAGATCCCGCTACAATAAATAACCGTGCTGTTCCTGTTTCAAGCTGAATAAAAGCTGGTGTTGCTAAAGTACTGAGACTCAGTTTTGTGTTTTGGGGTGCAAGACAAGGACTCACACGTTACAACACACACACGTGGTCACAATGCTATAGTGAACAGTATATGCTCGTATGGATGTTGACTATATGAGTGAGGCATGCCAACTGAGGCCGAGAATGGGAGACGATTACCCACAATCCTGCAGCGAGAGAGAGAGAAGAACCATCAGCTCAGTTGTGATCATGTGACACTCAGCAGACAAAGCATATATGTACTACTCGTATTGCAAGACCTTATTAAAAATTTTAGCTTGTCTTGCAAAACACTCACAAACTAATTACTTGCAATCCAAGGTTTTACTGTATTATTATCAATAACAATAATACTAAAGATGCACAATGTCACACATGGGCACCTGAAGATTACCTTCTAGGCTTAAGACATGGTGTGCCAGTGCTATCAATGCCATCTGTTTTCTCCTCCACACAAGGAGGGCACTTCAGCCACACCCCCACTCAACTAAACCCCGCCCCTTCCAGGCGGGATGGCATCTCTATCCTGCGTGAAAGAGCTCCTCGACCCAGACCTGCTCAAGAGAGCTGACAGCATAGAGAAGCCACTGAGGCTCACATTTCTGTCCTTGGTTTGGACAGTGGCCGTAAATGGAGTGACCTCAACATTTCTTTGGTTCTCCTTGCCCTTATTTGCTCTCCATAGCACTAAAAACAGACTTCCAGTCCTGCTGGTGTGACGCCCACCTACACACAGACATTTCCTTTTTATTCTTCAGTGCATTTTATTGAATTCTTTCTTCAGGTATTTGAAGAATGTCAAGCTGAAGGCACATTGTGTGTGACCAACAAGGCAGTCTTTTCACTAGAAAGAGTATGTCTCTGGTAGTTTCATTCTTTCCATATTTATAAAAAAATTAAGTACAACTGTAAGACAAGCACAAGTTTTGTTATTGGGCAAATGCAGAAGCTGTAGTCAAAAGAGCTAGACCCTGAACTCAAAATACATAACAAAAAAAAAAATACTTTCAGTATTTTGCATAAACACTTTTCTTTATTTTTAAATAAAGCTGAAGCAGTTACCTGAAATCCTCAGCCTTGAATACGTTGGTGGCTAACATTAAGTGATGCATGCCCAGCAGCGAAGTGTTTACACACACAAAATGAGATGTGGCAAAGTAAGATGTCATCAATAAAGTGACCACATTTATGATACATTTATAAAAAACATCAAATTAAAAAAAAGTCTTCTTTTTGAAAACCCCTTCATAAGGTGAATTTTCATAACACAAACACATAAACACCATTTATGTAAATAGAATAAAGTATTAAGAGCTCCCTGACCACAAACAATGACCCCCCACTTTTGCTGAAATATCACCAAAATACAAAAACATTGATAGAATTAGTGGAGTAATAATAACATTAGTCATCCAAACAAACTCCAACAACACATTTTCCTTTCATTAAATACATTTTAATCAAACTGTTTACGTATATTTATAACTTTAAGTTTCACATTCAAAGGGGTGGCCTTTAGATCTTTCTTTTGTTTTTCCAATTATTTCATGATGTGTTTTAGGGAGTGTGTCAATGCACAGAGCGGACGGAGCAAGCCTCCACCTCATCCCCTTGTTCCAAAAGTCAATTTAATATCTAATAAAGTGCTAATGTCTGTGTGTATGTCGGGTCCATCCATCCATTGTCCAACCCGCTGAATCCGAACACAGGGTCACGGGGGTCTGCTGGAGCCAATCCCAGCCAACACAGGGCACAAGGCAGGGTCCCTGCCTGAGCAATCTCCTCTGAGCAATCTCATTGGTCAATTTGGCTTTAGTCTGATTGGTCAGTTTTGCAATGGAGGTTTACATGCACAAAGATAATAAAGAACAGTGTAGAACACTGAATGTCTCCTTCAAACATGTGAAGTATTCGCAAGAATACAAATGATGTTTTCACGGCGGGTAATGGGAGCCCATCTACCAGTTGGGGTAGTCAAAAATAGAACAAGGGGTAAGCAACACACCTCGAGTCAGCAGAACGTGATCAAGAGAGGACACAGCACCCAAAACAGTTTGAGACACACGAGGATAGTGAAGAAAGATGTACGAGGAACGTGGAGGGTACATGTAAGGCAAGAGATATCAAATATCATCCATCCCTCCATCCATTATCCAACCCGCTATATCCTAACACAGGGTCACGGGGGTCTGCGGAAGACAATCCCAGCCAACACAGGGCACAAGGCAGGAACAAATCCCGGGCAGGGTTCCAGCCCACCGCAGTATCAAAAATCAAGTATTTTCAAAATTATTCTATTTATTACTTGTCTTTGTTAGATAATGTAGCTAGTTTTTAAAGGAAAGATGACTACACCACTTCATAAACTATGCTCAAATAATTTTTAGAGCTCAAGAAACAGTTGGACAAAATTAAATTTATAAGCCAACTCAAGACACCACATGCCTGTGTGTCATCCTCACACTAAACTCACTGCATTTAGTATCAGTGTATTTTAATGAGCTTACAATATTTTTGTTTCCTTCTATTCATTTTATTATTTTATTCCTTTTCAAAATGAGATGCACATTCCTGTTATTCACAAAATAAAAGATTGGACATTGAATTATAAATGAGAGATCTTTATTGTCACATGTACTGCACTAGCGTAGTGAAATTCTTGCGCCACAGTTGCAGTGATGTATAAGTAAATAAATACAACAAATAAATAATGCAAGATAAAAAAACAAATAAATAAGAGTTAAAAAACATAACACACAGTAAGATTACACATAAACCAACAGGTGGGTACAGCACACAGTGCAGGGAACGTAAGATCAGGTTACTGAGAGTTCATTGACTTTCTGGCCAGATGAACGCAGAATGCAGAAGTAAAAACAGGGGAAGGAGCTGGATGGCTGTCATCAGAGATGATGGATTCAGCTCTACTCAGACATCTGGACAGCTGCACAGAGAGTCATTTGGAGGAGTTTGCAATCATGGCAGTTCAGGTTACCAAATCACTCCAGGATGCAGGATCCTTTCAATAGTGCAGCGGTAAACATTCACTAATGTTTTGGTTCCTGTTCCAAAATTCTTTAGCCTCCTCAGGAAAGAAAAGCCTTTGCTGAGCCTTTATGAGGGTTCAGGTGATGTTGACTGACCACGCAAGGCAGTCCATGATTATGGACACCCAGGAATCTGAATCTGTTAACTGTCATTGACACGGAGTGGAGCGTGACTGCTTTCATTCTTTCTGAAGTCAACAATGACCTCCTTTGTTCTGCCAACATTAAGGGGGAGGTTACTGTTATGGCACCATACAGTGTGCTCTTTTGCCTCCTTCCTGTAGTCAGGGTTATTATTGTCAGTGATGAGGCCAATTACAGTGGTGTCGACTGTGAACTTGATGATATTGCTGCCCTCATGCTTTGCTACACAGTCATAGGTGAATAGACTGTATAGCAGCCTTGCAGAACGCGGATGTTCGTAAACAGCATGGAGGAGTTATTTTTGCCAATCCTCACTGACTGGGGTCTATTTGTCAGGAAGTCAAAAACCAAACCACAGATAGAGCTGCTCAGACCAAGGTCTCTGAGCTTAAGCACCAGGCTGCGTGGGTGCTTTTCCTTTCCAGATATCCCAGAGCACCGTGCAGGGCAAAGGTGATGGCATACGTTTTGGTAAACATTCTAAATAAAGAATGCACAATGTCATCGCTCTAACATCATTTTCTTTACAGTATACTTAGTTGAAGTGGATTCTGTAAAGTGGTGGTAAGTGCTACTACCAGATAAAAGACCATCACTGACAAAACTGTGGTACACACTTCATTTAAGACTCAAGAAGAGCAAAGTAAAATATCTTATGTTATACTGGCACTCAGCCTGACGAGACAAATCTTAAATAGAAGTAAAGTTGAGCATGCAAAGTTCAGCAACAACCAGGCACTAACTAAAATATAAAAGATGAAGCAAGTGCAGGGTGTAAAATAAGAGTTTCTCATGTTTGAGAAATCCTACAAGTTAAGTCCTCTTTCCGGCTAACCTTTCTTTCCTTTTTTACTTTATTTTCTTTTTTTGGATTACCATTTTCTTTGTCTTTGGATGTATTGTCTCTTTCCTTTTTTTATTCTAAAGTTATTATACATTTTCCAACCTGCTTAATCCAATTCAGGGTCATGAGGTGCTGGAGGATCTTCTGACAGCAGTGGGTGCCAGTCAATCACAGGGCAAAGACATGCAAGTACTGTCATGCATACTAGGCCAGTTTAGTGTCTATCATAAACATGGGGAAGAAAACTGGAGTACCTGAAGAAAAACCTACTCAGTCAAAAGGAAAATGCACAAACTTCACAAGGCCTGTGACTGGGTGTAGGGTTCAAACCCAGGATGGTGGATCTCCATGCTTCAGAAAGTCATCATAATTCTAGGACAAAAAAATAATAACAATTACAATATATATATATATTTTCAATGAAATAAGACAGGTTTTACTTTTTAAGACTTTGCTCTAGTTGTACAGTATATACTCAAATTTGACAGATATGTTTAATCATGATTACTTCTATAGATAACTGTGCCTTTGGGATTTAAGGAGAAAAATTATTCAAATATACAAAATGCCACATTCACCAGAACTTAGAGCTAAAAAGGTACTCCATTAATGACAACGGCAACGATAAAAAGATACATGTTTCAAATCCAGAATACTATTCAATTTTTTTTTTACCATGGTATTAGATCATCTGTGATGTGCACGTAACACAATACGTACCAACTAACCTCTTATGTTTCTTTCTTAATGGGGAAAGGAAGAAATGTCAAACCAGCCATATACCTGTTACCTGTAACCTCTTACCTGTCTCACTGTCTCTATTGTACCCCGCTTATTCAACCCCAGGGACCTCGAAAGACAGGGACTGTCTTAATTTTCACTCATTTGCTTCAACTCAGTTTATGACCAACAGCGGATTCCACAAAGTGTCCTTCGTGCCCTTAAGGAACTGCAGCTAGAGAAGGAATGACAATGCATCACTCTGCAATACCAGTAATCAATAATTGAACAGAGACATCGACTTTAAGTTTCTATTCAATTATGTTTAATGGCATAATAACTAATGGCAGCAAATATAAGCAATACCAATAAGTATACAACCTGGGTGGCTTCATGCGGTCTTCACTAAGTCCCAGATGGCATTTCCCACAAGACATCGTTCATTAGTTATTAATGATATATCCTTAGTTAAAAAGTAAAAGCTGGAGACAAAATTCCTTGGAAAATGTCCTGCAGTTAGTTAGAAAGCAAGCCCCATTTAAATATCTGAGGCTCCATCGAAAGCATCAGACACGCAGCAACCAAACACTCCATCGTTATTAAAACGCAAGTAAAAAATTAACTAATTTTGGAACAAGTTCAACTACAGGCAGCCACTCTTTCCCCACTTTTTACTGAGATTAAGCGTGCACACCTAGCTTACTGTCCGCTAACAAAGGGGCTAATACTTCTACAGTTTCTCAAAACACAGGAAAGCTATCACACAACCTCAGGTTCGATTCCCATGGGAATTGCTCTAAGTTGCAAGCAGTCTGATTATTTAAAACATTCTAAGGTCCTGCTGTGTTTTTCAGCTTTCCCAGAACACAGTTCACTCCTGTTCAGCTTGACAATTCTTTCAGGCCTTGGCCATTTACAGTACCTGAAATCTGTCAAGTGAAAAGGTTCAAACATCCCCCATATAGGTAAAAATCCATTGGCTGGAGAAGGAAATTGTGTGTTAAATCAGAAAATGAAGTAAAATAGGAACTGAAAGAGGGAAACTGCACAGAGGGTGTGGAGTTGGTGGAGCAGAGTTTACTTAATTGCAATAAATATATTAGTGTAATAGATACATTACTGGTGAAAACAAATCCCGTGAAAGTGATTATTTTAATGATAACGAAGATAAAAATATATTAGTGCTGAAGAAAATATGTATTTACAGTGCAATTAAAACAGGGAATGTTATGTCAGGAATACTCACAGCTCCTTGGGTTAAGTAATGGATCACTGTTGCCTGGTCTATAGCTGGAAGTCATGAGCTGTTAGGTGTGAAAAGAAAAAACAGCACAGGAGTTGAAAGACAGAGAGAACAACCCTAGAAGACCAGCTACCGAGAGCGTTTCATTGGCTAATGAAGCTCCTAGGTGTAATTTCTGTAAAGTTGATGACACATTAGGTGACTGGGATATCAAACCCAACAAATACAGTCTCATTGCCTGAAAATGCCAAATTTGACAATTTCAAAGTGAAATGCATATCAAATTAGACAACTGCAAAATGACTTTCCAGCACAGTTTCACATTTTCAAAGTATTGTCAGCGTACCCCTTTTCTGACAGTTAATAATGTGCTGCCTGACAGAGTTGCTCCCTGTGCAAAGGCTTTATAGATACGTCAAGTTCAGATGCAATCTCAGAAAGAAAATAAGAATCTGTTTTTCTTATTTCCCATTCTGTCTTAGTATACAGAACACAAGACATCAGACAGACGAGCCTCTGTTTTCTGCTTGTGTTTTTCAAAACACCTGTACTCCTTATTTCTCAAGGCTGCATTATATGCATTGTACTGCTGGATCTGCACTCATTGGTTCTCTGCTCTCACATGCACACATGTGCTCCCCAATGACTTAAGGCAAAATTAAATCTGTTTGAACTGAGTTGCTGGATATGTCAAAATACATGACTGGAAATAATGGGAATGTGCCACCAACTGCCTCCATCGCACAAAGATTATGTAAAGGAAAGAGTGTGACTGAAAATCACTGGAAACATCATGAAATGTCACGTGGCCTTAAGATCACCTCCGAAAATGCATCAGTGGTTAGAAAATTAAAGGAATCCAGCTAGAGAAGTACAGATATTCCAAATGGGCCATTTTAAGTTTAGAGCTCAGTATTTTATCGTACTCACCTGTGGAATAGTGGGTCCGTGGCTTAACATTTAAGTGGCCCATCTTTAAATAAATAAATAATTGAATATCCGGCTTGATCTCCGTGGGTGTGTGGCGAGAGGCTGGTGAGGTAACTGAGTTCATGTGCATGTGAGGGTGCTGTCTGTCTCAATTACTTCACCAGCTTTCTGCGGTGTAATTGAGGTGCTGTGCCCATGAAGGCATATAAAGGGGGACTCGGGAAGAAAGGGGAATCAAAAAAAAGAGAACACGAAAAGAGAGAGAAATGACAGAGGTTAATGGACTGAGACAAGGAGGGCATGAGTGATCAAGCGAGCCAGTGCTAAAGGAAAGGAAGCAGGCAGATGGGAATGGAGCACTGCGAGAGAAGTGTGTGGCTGATGCTTGAGGGGGCTTCCAGAGCAGAAGCAGCCAACTTACTCCAGACGACTTGCCGTGCAAGTCCAGGAAGGCAGGACGAGTCAGGCAGGGATGCCCAGTGATGTGCCATTGAACACCATGGGATTGGCAGTGGGCGCACGAGCAGGACAGAAGGGTGTCTGCGCCTGTTGGTTTGACGTCTCTCTGGGCTGCAAGAACCGGGCTGGGTAAGCCGGGAGACATCCATTTTAAAGGGGACTTGATTTTAAAGGCCTGTGAGATTTTAACCTTGTTTTACTGGATTATTTATTTGTTTGTTTTTAACCTCCACAATTCAGTTGTTTTTATGGATTATTTATTTATGATGGAAGTTTTGCACTGCACTTTTGAACACTGTTTCGGAGTTTTAAATAAAAGCACTGATGCACTTTTGCACCTATCCCTTGCTTTGTGTGTTGTGTCCTCATCTGATAGTCTCATCCATCGGTTACGTTACTGGCAGTAGCAGGTTGAAGAGGCTCCCCGTAAGGACCCTTTAGTGTGTGGCAAACCAGCACCGTCACATCACCACACGCTCCAGAACCATTCACACCACTGTGGCAAATGAAAGGCTATGAAAGAAATGAGTGTCATGACATATTTCTAAAGCACAAACTTGTGACTTTTTAGTAGTGTGTTTTATTGTCTACAATACACAAACTGTACAACACAACACATTTCAATTTATGAAATAGTAAAATAATGATGAACCTCCAATGTACAAACTATTTGAAACAGAAAAACACATACATTTTTCTTTTTTTAAAAAAAGTCTAATTTACAGTACAGTTTCATTACCATGTAGTTCAACACAAAGTTCAGTGCACAATTACAAAACACATCAAGTACAAACATGGAGAAATAAATATTCTTCACAAAACTTCCTGAGCAAACAATGCATGGCATATAAATTAAATAATAACAATTACAAATAAATAATTATAAAGTTTTGCAATTATCATGAATTTCAACAAAATGCTTGATAAAAGTTCAATATATTAAAATTACATCTTTTTGCACTGTAGCAAATATTTATCCTCATGACAGGTTTGTTAGCTGTACTAGAATTTCTTGAATTAATCTGCTCAATTCTTTTCATCAGCCCTTGCCCAGCCAAACAGAACACTAAGCACATAAGAAGTTGCTAATGATGAGAAAAAATAAGAAGAAAAAAGAGCAAACCAACAAAATAATCCCATGCCTTTATCTTCAAATTAAAACCTAAATAAACAGGGACTTCCGATTCAATATGTGTGGATAACACTGATATTAAAGATTCTAATCTCAAAAAAGCCCAATGCCTAATCATCGGTAATATCTTATTAGAAAAGGAAATCAAATACATACTTACATAAATATCATTTTTTGGCATTCAGTTTACATATTCCCGGTAATGCGTGACAAAGGTTGTGTTAATACTGTCGCCAGCAGCCACTCAGACCAGCCAGCTAGTGACCTTGCTTCCACATTTTTTATTAAAGACATGTGATACTCTGCTGCAGATAAAAGGAATTGAAATCATTCTGAAAGGAGCTATAGTTGACGCAGGCACTGTGTTGAAAGAAATGGTTGATTAAAAATATTACACTTCATAACTTTTGCAGCATTAGATTCTTTCCTGAAGTCAACAAATACAGAAATTTTGTTTTATTTGTTTCAAAATGCTGTCTCTCTCTTGAAGGTGCAAAATTATTCCAAACTACTTACAAAATGATATTTTGAATATTAACAAGCCATGAAAATAAACCACCAATACACTAACGTCTATGGAATTACAAAAGGCTTTAAGCTGGTCTCCTTTACTTAACCTTCGAAAACAAAATGGATTCAATGGTATGGATAACTGATGGAATGTGATATAAATTAAGCAAACTAGAATAAATAAAAAACTAATTAACAATCTTTCAATTTTTGGTTTGTTTGTTTGTTTGTATTTCTTAGAAAATATAAAGTGAAATATTCAAATATGCTCTGAAATTAAGCTAGCATGTAGCCGATTAAATGTTGGCAAAGCCACCATTCTCAGTTAAAAGAAAGTGAATAATAAAAAGCGAATATTAACAATGTTGTCTATTTTAAATGTACTAAACAAGCAAAAGAAATTAAAAAGATGTGATCTGGGAACAGATTTCAATGTTGTCAACCTTTTCTACCCAGGTGAAGTGATTGCTTGTTTTAACGCAGCATAAGAACTGCAGCATTTGAGTTCTTACATGAGGATATCGAATTTCAACCCAAGAAAGCAGCCAGTCTTGTTATGAATTTCTGTTATTAACATTTTAAAGAAATACAGTACCATGACATAACTATATATATATATATATATATATATATATATATATATATATATATATATATATATATGTGTGTGTGTGTGTGTGTGTGTGTGTGTTTATTTCAGATGAGAAAGTGGTCAGTGCTGCTGCATCCTGGGTTCAAATCCCATACCTGCTTGTTGACTGTGTGGAGTTTGTATGTTCTTGCACATACCAGGGACATGCAGGTTCAGTTAGTTAATATGTATATTTCATAGAGCTATTAGTCTTAAAAATGTTAATCATGTAAAGCAAGTTTAATGAATTGATGAATGTGGATGGATTTATACATATATATATATATTTATATAAACTGATGTTTAAAAGATGCAAATTAGTCATTATTTATTTCATGTTTCATAAGAATTTTCAAACATAAATTAAAATAAAAAGGATAACAGCCTTAGGTACCATAATTAATGCTAAAATAAAAATTCACTGTACCTGAATTAAAAATGTATGCAAATCACTCCTTGACAGTCAGAATTAATAATTATAAGCAACTGCTTCAAAATTGAACTTTAAAAACAGTCATGTGTATAAATCAGACGCCACTTAACAAACACTGTGGTCCTACCATACATAATGGATCTTGTTATTTACTCCATGTACACATTTACACTCAGGCACATTTATACTATGCACACAATATTCTGTGTGCACAAAAAGGCAGTTCATGTCCATAAAGTTTACAAAATGAAAAGAAAAATATTAAAAATAAGACTTTATTTTTGCATTGTGCAAGAAGCTTCTGATATTCTCATTGCCTGTGCTAGCAGAGCAGTCCTGTGCTGATCTGATTTGACTCCAGGAAGTCGGTGAGTCAATAATAGGCTAAGGCATGAGATTATCAGGTTGCATTTGGTGAGAAGAACTTTGAGTGAAGACAAAGTTTCTACTCATGTCATTGCCAATTTGAAAGTTGCTGACAGAATCAGTAAAATGTCTGCTAAAACACACATGGAAAGTTATCGATCACTTAGGGCACAGGGAGTTGTGTGGTACACTCTGGAATCAGCAAGGAAATGCAGTTGGTACAATCCAGTTCATCTACAGAGGTGTGCACTGTGCTCATGGACTGCACCAGTCCACACAGCTCGACATCACGTGCAGCTTTTTCCTGCACCAACACAAAGCAATAATACAAATTTTCTACACTGATGTAAAGATGTCAGGCATTAAGAGCCCATTAGAGGGCAGTATTTCACTATAAATTGATGCTAAAGAGGACACACAAATCTTGCTCAAGCCCATAAACATCCATCCGTCCTGTATGCGTGTCTGTTCACTTTGTAAAATATACACAAGCAAGACCGCTGTCTACTGAACTGCATAAAAACTCTTCTTATTTTATAAATATGAACAGCCCATATTCCCGAAAGTTCATTATATTAACTGTTTGCCCCTCAGGAAAGCAGTTACTTAAATATTTCAGAAATAAATTAAAAATTAAATAGCTAATACATTTAATCCAACAATAAATAGTAAAATATAAAAAAAATAACAAATGCACAATTAATTTACAACACACTATAAAAAACTAAGTGCAAAAGGGGAATAATCCACCAAAAAAAATATATCAAGTGAATCATGGTTAATGTCTATTACATTTCACTGCTGGTACTGGTATATATTATATATATGTTTAGTGCAATGTGTCAATTGAAGTATTGAGCTGCATTTGCAAAAGTCTTTTTCTTAAATATGCAACAAACCAGTTCTTTTTTTTTTCATAAGAGTCTTGCTCCTCTGCAGCATTCATAGTGTTGATAAAATTCATGCTGACTAGAAAACTTACACATGAATTCCCTTTATAGCTTGTTTGATACTTTCAAGGAGGGCTTTACATTCAGGTGAGTAGTCGTGCTCCGAATTGTTGTACATGTCTGTCAACGTATTCACGTAGGCTTCAAAATTCTGCTCACTGATTGGCCCCTGTCAGGATATCGAAAATTCAAACATTAATTTTTGATCAGTATATTTCTGTGGGAATGTTGTCTGTACTGTTGCAATAATATTTTCACCATATGGCACAGATCCATCTATCCCTTATTTTAACTAGCTTAAAGCAATATTAGGGCTGCATGGGACTGGGACTTATCTGAGCAGCATGGCGAGAAAGGCAAAAACCAACATTGACATGGCACCAGTCCATCACAGGACACACTCACCACATTCACAGAATGTGGAAATAAAATACATAAAATTGATTACACATTGGGACTCAATTACAAAAACAAACATCGCTGTGAATATAAATCTTAAGGACATCAAGTTCAAAAACAGTGTCAAAGTCATGTGTAGATGTGTAGAGTACAAGGCAAATTAAGTTACAGTGGAGTACAGTGTACAGTTTTGGTTTCCGTATTACAAACACAAAGATGCAGCAGTGTTAGAGAAAGTCCAGAGAGGAGTGACTAAGCTGATTTCAGGACTGCTGGGTATGAAGTATGAGGAAAGATTGGAGGAGTGTATGTAGACTAGTTGTCTAATTAAATGTCATCTCAGGAAGTTTATTTAGAGTCACAAACATATTACAGTATATCCACTTCCAAAAATCACTTTTTTCTGCAACTGAACGTATATGACCATCTCAACCAATCAGTTCATGCAAAACGAACACTTTTCCGACACATCAAAATTCTTAAGTTTACTAATATATTAGGTCATTATGTGTTTTTGACTTATTTTAATATTTAAGATATGAAAGTTGTTTTGATTTTGCATGCATTGTACAATGTCATCAAATATCTGGAAGAAAGATTTCATTTTTGTAGCATTGCTATTGACTTTCATCATTTCAGATTATCTGACTAGAGCTTTGAGGGAGCACCGCGATACAAACATAATTTTGGGAGTGATTCAGTGGATAGCACTCTTGCTCGGTTTTTTAGGCCAGTGACTACATGGATTTACCATGTTCTGTATGTTTTGGGTGTGTTTTGTCTGCGAACAACAGTTTTTCACTGTCATTGCAATGAAGCACTGATTAAATTATAATTGAAATTAGCACAGCATGATATAGTATACATATCTGCAACAGCGTACCTGTGTCTTATGTAGGACCGATTCCTACCTTTTGACTGCTTCTATGGAAATGGGTTCTGACTCGTCAGAACTCTAAACCAGAGTATGTTCGAAAAATGAAGAAATAAATAGATACTATTATTGTCACATTTTAGGAACAGTACATGCATTCATCCAGACATTTTCCAGCTCAATACAATTCAGAGTGAATTTGGAGCCACCTAAGCTGGCAGCATTTGTAGCAGAAACCAGTCCTGGAATGGGCACCAGTGGAAACTGTACACTCAAAATGCTTAAAATCAGTAAGAAGTGTTTTTCATATTACTATTTCACATTTTCTCTCCTATTTTTACCCATCTACAGTTTGTTTGAATTATTTGGATTCATATAGTAATTACAGTACATAAGGTAAGCATTTGCTTATTTAATTAATTTCTTAATATGATATAGTAAGAACAAACACCAATATAAACAGCTTTTCTACTGCATGTTAACCTAATCTAGAAACATCCTCTAACTGGAGGTACCTTATGTTTCTGTGTAGTCTGTACAATATGTAGCAAGAACTTTATTAAGTTTTATTGCTGTGACCAGAACTCCCTGATAGTGGGGAACAATTTATGCTCACCCATTCCTCAGTAAATCACTGGTACAATTACCTTTTCTTAGCTGTCATACAGTCTAAAAACATTCTCTGTACTTTCTCCATGATGCTACTCAAATTGTGGTGAAGTATATTCTGTTTAATATGAGACAAAGTTCTTTTTCAGATTTGATCACATATAAAGTGATCTGAGAAAAAAAAATCTTTAAGAAATGTGAAATTATTGGTATTGCATGGTGCATAATCATATATATAGTTTAAATCCAACTCTTTGGGATAGTCTGATGTATGGAGAGATTTTCCATTTCTTCTACTTGTTTACTATCCTTTTATTATAATTTGATTTACACTGTTTCAGTTGACCTGCCCTAAATGGGACAAGTCAGAAATTCTTAGGACACCTAAAAAGGCCACTATATTTTACAGGTTCAGATTTTATGCTTGTCAAGTACAGTCCATATAGCTTACTTGGGAAACAAAGAGTGTTGTCTGGATTATTTTTTAAACAATCAATATTATTTTTATACAAGTAGCAGCACTGTTAAACCGACTTACCATCTGTGGCAGCTGTATGTCTGCCAGACTGTTGATAAGGGCCTGACTCAGACGCGCTAACTCCTTAAGCAGACTGTCGTTGTGCTGCTCAATCAGCTTGTTTTCTTCTTCAATTGTTTTCAAGTTACATTCCATTGAGGATATCTGTTATTTTGAACAAGAAATACCCAGTTGTTGGTTCGAATTAAAACTACAGCTAAAAATGAAACATTACAACATGTTCTACTGAAAAAAATTAAAGAAACTTGTATAATTATTTTTATTTCTTTTTTAACGACTCTATATTAGACATTTCCAACCAAGCTAAATTACCTAGACATGCAGTCAAGTGTCTAATAAGAATATAACTGATGCAACAGTGGCAGATTTGGCAGGGATATGCAAGCACTTTAAATTAAGTGAATGTTTAATACTTCAGTGAACTATTTTGCAGTTCAATTGTACATGATCTTCTAATAAAAATTCTGTCTATATCTAGGGCATGTCTCTCATATATGTTCAATTTTTTAAAAGCAAGTGGAATGTAAACAGTATAGCACTACTGGCAGTCATACCCATATTAAAGAAAATACCTTATACAGGTTACTCCTTCCTCACAATTCTAACACAATGCCCTTTCCTTTCCTTTCCTGGCCTGTCCTTTCCACCACTCCTCTAGGCAGGTTTTGTCCTCTTCCTCCCAACTCAACCCACCCAAAATGATGTGAGGTGGCTCCATTTATGCAGGACCAGGGGGTACTATCAATGTCAGGATTCTGCACAGGGGAAGCATTTCCAGATCAGGTGGAAGCCACACAACATAGGGACAGCCATTTCCTGCAGCTCCCCCTTGTGGCACCATTGGAACCCAGCTGGGCTGCCCGATGGGACTACACTTTCCTGCATACAGGGAGCATACAGTTGGAAGGCTGTCTCCCCATGTTCAGGCACCACATTGGCCTATACTGTATATAAACTTCTCAAAAAAATTAATGGTACACTTTGAAAACACATCAGATCTCAATAGGAAAAAAATCATGCTGGATACTTATACTGATATGGACTGGATAATGCATTACGAAGAAAGGATGCCA
Organism: Erpetoichthys calabaricus; assembly: GCF_900747795.2. NCBI lineage: Eukaryota > Metazoa > Chordata > Cladistia > Polypteriformes > Polypteridae > Erpetoichthys > Erpetoichthys calabaricus. The sequence continues at coordinate 40,898,519 of NC_041399.2, forward strand.
CATCGTTTGATGGAAATGAGAATTATTAACCTATAGAGGGCTAAATTCAAAAACACCCCGAAAATCAAAGTGAAAAAAGGATGCAGCAGGATAGTCCATTTTGCCGAAATTTCATTGCAGCAACTTAAAATCTTACTCGGTAGTTTGTATGGCCCCCATGTGCTTGTATGCATGTCTAATAACATCGAGGCATGCTCCTAATGAGATGACAGATGGCGTCCTGGGGGATCTCCTCCCAGATCTGGACTAGGGCATCACTGAGCTCCTGGACAGTCTGAGGTGCAACCTGATGGCGTCGGATTAGAACATTAGAACAATCTAGATGACAACAGGCCTTTCAGCCCAACAAAGCTCGCCAGTCCTATCCACTTATTTCATCCAAAAGTTTTTAAAGTCCCCAATGTCTTACTGTCTACCACACTACTTGGTAGCTTATTCCAAGTGTCTATTGTTCTTTGTGTAAAGAAAATCTTCCTAATGTTCATGCGAAATTTACCCTTAACAGGTTTCCAACTGTGTCCCCGTGTTCTTGATGAACTAATTTTAAAATAACAGTCTTGATCCACTGTACTAATTCCCTTCATAATTTTAAATGCTTCAATCTTGTCACCTCTTCATCTTCTTTTGCTTAGATTGTATAGGCTCAGCTCTTTTAATCTTTCCTTATAATTCATTACCTATAGCACTGGAATCAACCTAGTCGCAATTCTCTGGACCTTTTCTATTGCTGCTATGTCCTTTTTGTAGCCTGGAGACCAAAATTGCACACAGTACTCAAGATGAGGCCTCACCAGTGCATTATAAAGGTAGAGCAGAACCTCCTTGGACTTGTACTCCACACATTGTGCTATATAACCTAACATTCTGGTTGCCTTCTTAATGGTTTCTGAACACTGTCTGGAAGTCGATAGCTTAGAGTCCACTATGACTCCTAAATCCTTCTCATAAGGTGTACTCTCGATTTTCCAACAACCCATTGTGTATTCAAACCTAACATTTTTACTTCCTATGTGTAATACCTTACATTTACTGACATTACATTTCATCTGCCACAGATCTGCCCAAGCCTTTATGCTATCCAATGATATAATGGATTCCAAATTATCTGCTAATCAACCTATCTTGGTATCATCTGTAAACTTAACCAGCTTGTAACTTATATTCCTATCTAAATCATTTATATATATTAAAAATAGCATTGGATCTAGCACTGACCCCTGTGGAATACCACTCTTAACATCAGCCAATTCTGATGAGGTTCCCCGCACCATCATCCTCTGTTTCCTGTGTCTCAGCCAATTCTCCACCCATCTAAAAATCTCACCCTGAACTCCAACTTCTTTTAATTTGATGGCCAACCTCTCATGTGGCACCTTACCAAATGCTTTCAGAAAGTCAAGATAAATATCATATGTTCCACTTTGATCATATCCTTTTGTTGCCTCCTCATAGAATTCCAGCATGTTAGTAAAACATGACCTCACTCTTCTGAAACCATGCTGACTGTTCCTAATAACTCCTGTCCTTGCCAAGTGTTGCTCAATTTTATCCTTAATTCCTTCCATTAATTTTCCTGTGATGCTTGTTAAGCTTACTGGCCTACAGTTGCTTGGATCTGATCTGCCGTGTCACCCTTTTGATATAATAGGATGATATTTGCCATTTTCCAAGCCTTCCCAAAAATATGTGCCAAGGGTTTATATATGTACTCACTAGCCTCCTTAAGAACTCAAGGGTAAATATCATCTGGTCCTGGTGATTTGTTTGATTTCAGCCTATTTAATCTGAGCAGTATTTCTCCCTCTACAATATCCAAATTCCTTAGTACCTCTTTATCAATTCCTTCATCCTACAGGAACTGCCTGCATACTCTCGCCACATGAGGCAGGGCATTGTCATGTACCAGAAGGAACCCAGGACCCACTTCACCAGCATAGGGTCTGACACTGGGTCCAAGGACTTCATCCCGATATCTAATGGCAGTCAAGGAGCAGTTGTCTAGCCTGCAGAGGTTTGTGTGTCCCTCCATGAATATGCCTCCCCAGACCATCACTGACCCACCACCAAACCAGTCATGCTGAATGATGTTACAGGCAGCATAACATTCTCCACGGCTTCTCCAGACCCTTTCATGTCTGTCACATGTGCTCAGGGTGAACCTGCTCTCATTTGTGAAAATCACAGGGTGCCAGTGGTGGACCTGCCAATTCTGGTGTTCTGTGGCAAATGCGGATCGAGCTCCACAGTGTCGGGCAGTGAGCACAGGGCCCACTACAGGACTTCAGGCCCTAAGGCCAATCTCATTAAGTCTGTTTCTGATTGTTTGGTCAGAGTCATTTACACCAGTGGCCTGCTGGATGTCACTTTGTAGGGCTCTGGCGGTGCTCACCCTGTTCCTCCTTGCCCAAAGGAGCAGATACTGGTCCTGCTGATGGGTTAAGGACCTTCTATGGCCCTGTCCAGCTCTCCTAGAGTAACGGCCTGTCTCCTGGAATCTCCTCCATGCTCTTGAGACTGTGCTGAGAGACACAGCAAACCTTCTGGCAATGGCACGTATTGATGTACCATCCTGGAGAAGTTGGACTACCTGTGCAACCTCTGTAGGGTCAAGGTATCGCCTCATGCTACCAGTAGTGACATTGACCGTAGCCAAATGCAAACTCGTGAAAAAACAGTAAGAAAAGATGAGGAGGGAAAAATGTCAGTGGCCTCCACCTGTTAAACCATTCCTGTTTTGGGAGTCGTCTCATTGTTGCCTCTCTAGTGCACCTGTTGTTAATTTCATTAACAGTAAAACAGCTGAAACTGATTAACAACCCCCTCTGCTACTTCAATGACCAGATTAATAGCTCAGAAGTTTCATTGACTTGATGCTATACTCTGATTAAAAAGTGTTCCTTTAATATTTTTGAGCAGTATACAGTGCATCCGGAAAGTATTCACAGTGCATCACTTTTTCCACATTTTGTTATGTTACAGCCTTATTCCAAAATGGATTCAATTTTTTTTTTCATTTTTTCCCTCAGAATTCTACACACAACACCCCATAATGACAACGTGAAAAAAGTTTACTTGAGGTTTTTGCAAATTTATTAAAAACTAGTCATTTAGTCCGTTACAATAACGGGCGCTAGAACAGTAGTGCATAAACATTAGTAGGAACAGTCTATATTAAATGGCAAGGGACTTTGACCTCATTCTTTTTGTTGGTCGTATTTTTCTTTCTTTCAGCCTTTCTTTTGTTGATGTTTACTTGCTGAGCTGATTGTTCTTCATGGGCTGCCGCCGTGTATTGTGTGCCTTTAATTTTCTGTGACAGTAATACTGTCTTGTACGTCCTCTGGCTTGTACGTCTGTAATATACCTTTAATTTTCTCTGGCGGTAATACAGGCGTGCGCGTCGGTAATATGCCTTTAATCTCCTCTGACAGTAATACTGGCTTGTATGTGGCTGTAATATGAGTCACTGTATTGTGTACCTTTAATTTCCTCTTGCAGTAATACTGGTTTATATTTCCGTAAAACGCCTGTAACTTTCTCTAACAGTAATATCGCGCATCGCACCGTGCCCCGCGCATGCGCACTTCACCAGAAGACACACAGACACGGACACCTGGACGCACAGGATAAAGAAACTGAGAAATCACATGTTCATAAGTATTCACAGCCTTTCCTCAATACTTTGTTGATGCACCTTTGGCAGCAATTACAGCCTCAAATCTTTTTGAATATGATGCCACAAGCTTGGCACACCTATCCTTGGCCAGTTTCACCCATTCCTCTTTGCAGCACCTCTCAAGCTCCATCAGGTTGGATGGGAAGTGTCGGTGCACAGCCATTTTAAGATCTCTCCAGAGATGTTAAATCGGATTCAAGTCTGGGCTCTGGCTGGGCCACTCAAGGACATTCACAGAGTTGTCCTGAAGCCACTCCTTGGCTGTGTGCTTAGGGTTGTTGTCCTGCTGAAAGATGAACCATCACCCCAGTCTGAGGTCAAGAGCGTTCTGGAGCAGGTTTCATCCAGGATGTCTCTGTACATTGCTGCAGTCATCTTTCCCTTTATCCTGACTAGTCTCCCAGTCCCTGCCGCTGAAAAACATCCCCACAGCATGATGCTGCCACCACCATGCTTCACTGTAGGGATGATATTGGCCTGGAGAGTCCTTCAGGTGCCTTTTGGCAAACTCCAGGCGGGCTGCCATGTGCCTTTTACTAAGGAGTGGCTTCCGTCTGGCCACTCTACCATACAGGCCTGATTGGTGGATTGCTGCAGAGATGGTTGTCCTTTTGGAAGGTTCTCCTCTCTCCACAGAGGACCTCTGGAGCTCTGACAGAGTGACCATCGGGTTCTTGGTCACCTCCCTGACTAAGGCCCTTCTCCCCGAAATCGCTCAGTTTAGATGGCCGGCCAGCTCTAGGAAGAGTCCTGGTGGTTTCGAACTTCTTCCACTTATGGATGATGGAGGCCACTGTGCCTTTCCAAATCATGTCCAATCAACTGATTTTACCACAGGTGGACTCCAATTAAGCTGCAGAAACATCTCAAGGATGATCAGGGGAAACAGGATGCACCTGAGCTCAATTTTGAGCTTCTTGGCAAAGGCTGTGAATACTTATGTACATGTGCAAAATTTTTAATAAATTTGCAAAAATCTCAAGTAAACTTTTTTCACGTTGTCATTATGGGGTGTTGTGTGTAGAATTCTGAGGAAAAAAATGAATTTAATCCATTTTGGAATAAGGCTGTAACATAACAAAATGTGGAAAAAGTGATGTGCTGTGAGTACTTTCCGGATGCACTGCATATATCTCATATCCTATGTGTAGTTATTATTTTTTTAATTTATTTGTACTGCATTTTTGCCACACGTTCTGAGGAAACACAGAAGTAAGAATTTGTTGTAGTATGAACACAAATGACCATAAACTAGACTTAAATGCAATGTCAAATCATATCTTCTTCAATAATCCCAAAATGATAATTTGTCTTGTCTTTCCATAATAATTTGCCCTGGTTGAGGATTGTATAAAACTCTACTGTATATGGCATTACCCTCTGCTGTTCTATAAATGAGTTGAGTGCTTAGTACTTCTATTTGTACCATAACATTAAAGATTGCCCATATAACCAAAAATCATTTGAAGCTCATAGATACCTGCTGGAATTTTATGTTTTGTCTCCTGTGATAGCAGTCTACGGAGATATGATTTGGGATTTCAAAAATCCTCTATCTCCAAAAGGCTCTACCCCTTCTATGGCAGTAGTAAATGAATTAATGGCTTCTGAAAACTCCACTCTTTGTGTGAACTCCATCCCTGAATAACATCTTTTAAATGGTTTTATCATAGTAAAGTTTTTCATATGGAGGCACATTTGGATAAAAAAGCCTATCCCAGCTCCAGTCCACTTCTGGACAAACTAATGCACACATGCTCACACTGACTCTCCTGCATGGGCATTTTCATATAGCCATTTACCTGGCCCATATATATTGAGGGGGGGTCTGAATGGAAAACCTGAGTGTTCAAAGGACGCCCCAAGCAGATATGTAAAAATATGCAAACTCCACACAGACAACGTCTGGGGGATTTGACCTTATAACCCTGGATTTACGAAATGGCAACACCATTGGGCTGCCCTTTAGTTTACAATTATGCTAAAGTATTATTATTATTTTTTGTATTACTTATGTCTGTCATAGTTTTAGATTGCATGTTGATAAAACCGTCACTATAACATTTTAGATTTTTCTGTCTATTATGCCACAATTAATTAATTAATTAAAGCTAAGCTCCATACTTTATTGTTTTTTAAAATTTAATTTTAAAGGATAGAGCTTGGGTGGTGCAGTGGGTAGCACTGCTGCCTCACAGTAAGGAGACCTGGGTTCGCTTCCCGGGTCCTCCCTGCGTGGAGTTTACATGTTCTCCCCGTGTCTATGTGGGTTTCCTCCGGGTACTCCGGTTTCCTCCCACAGTCCAAAGACATGCAGGTTAGGTGCACTGGCGATCCTAAATTGTCCCTAGTGTGTGGGTGGGTGTGTGTGTGTGTGTCCTGTGGTGGGCTGGCACCCTGCCCAGAGTTTGTTTCCTGCCTAACGCCCTGTGTTGGTTGGGATTGGCTCCAGCAGACCCCCGTGACCCTGTAGTTAGGATATAATGGGTTGGATGATGGATGGGTAGAGCTTGTATTTAGCTTGAGAACACCAGCTTCTCTGGCATTTTATTTAAGTTTTGGCTTTGATTTTATATATTTTAATACTTGAGAATAGTGTACTTACCTTTATGAACTGACCACTGATCTGTCCTGACTGCTCTTTTTGTTGTGTCATGAAATCTTCCACATCAATTTAGTAAAAATTCTAACCCTTAAGTCTACTTTTTTTTATCTGCAACAATCTTAGTTTTGCCATAATTGTAGCTTTAAGGACTAAGATGAATCTATAATTCAGTTTTGATGAACCTATAATCCAGTTTCAAGACAGAGTTTATAGGACCTAGTAAGAGATGCTCTGCTGTATAAGTAAGAACTGCAAGTTGTATCCAATCCATACTTATATCCACATACAAGTTCAAACTCAGCTGAAAATTTAAAACTAAGTTTCCCAAAGACAACTCTTTGCTCAAACTGTCTGATAATACTATAAACTTAAGATGTACAAATCATTCTGTGCAGCTTAATCTACTTGAATCTGTGAATGTACTTTGACAATGTTACTGTAATTTATTTTCTTAGAATACTGTATAATAAAAACAGTTTATTAACATTTTTATTTACAACAAATTAAAACAAAAATTTCTAAAATAAACGAATTTCATCTTTACTACACATCACATACCTCTAATGACTGTTAGTTGATTTCAACAATCCAGTACTATGCTCCTCTGCATGAGAGTAGTGGTAAGGATTCTGTTTATTTGGTGTTAATAATATAGCCACTAACATAAACAAAGCAAACTCCTCCAGCATAGTCCTTTATGTTTCATATAAATGTGTTGCATTTACCTGAGTTTGAAGTTTCATCATGTCGGCCTCTATTTTCAGGTTTGACTCATTCAGTTCCTTAATCTCATCATCCAGATGCTTTATTTCTTCATCATTTTCAATTCCTAAATAAAATGCACAAGTGACTCAAACTAACAAAAATGTATTAAACAATTAAACACAATTTTTTTTTTACCAATGCTATATTTGAAAATATTTATTTTGAATGATGCTACAGTCTTTCATGGCAGCGATGAGTGGAAGGCAGGAAGGAAACAAAGCATTATGTCACTTCATCACAGGGTACACTTGTACATCTCCAAAATCAATGACACTGAGCCAATTTTGACTTATCAGTCAATATGACATCAGGTTACAATTACAGAATATACAAACTCCAAAAGGGCAGCATGGTAGTGCAGTGGTAGCGCTGCTGCCTTGCAGTAAGGAGACCTGGGTTCGCTTCCCGGGTCCTCCCTGCGTGGAGTTTGCATGTTCTCCCCGTGTCTGCATGGGTTTCCTCTGGGTGCTCCGGTTTCCTCCCACAGTCCAAAGACATGTAGGTTAGGTGCACTGGCGATCCTAAATTGTCCCTGGTGTGTGGGTGGGTGTGTGTGTGTGTCCTGCAGTGGGCTGGCACCCTGCCCTGGATTTGTTCCTGCCTTGTGCCCTGTGTTGGCTGGGATTGGCTCCAGCAGACCCCCATGACCCTGTGTTAGGATATAGTGGGTTGGACAATGACTGACAGACAAACTCCAAGAAAAGTGGCACAGGGCAATATGATCTAGTTCTAGTGCATGACTGGGTCATTTGTTTCTTGCTCATGTTGGTATATTTTGAAGTAGAATAAGCATAATTAGCATGAAATAACTTTGATTCTTATTCCAAAACAGAGGTGGGCTAGAAGATATATAGTGCCATGAAAATGGATTTTTTTTCAATTGCTGCATATGTTGTACAGTGAATGTCAATGGATATTCAACCAAAACATAATACTTGATAAAAAAAGGAGCCAAGTCAACATGTGACAACATGTTTACACAAACTTTTATTTATTACAGGAAGTTATTCCACATTTCACCTGAAAAAAAAACCCTGCCAATTTGAGCGTATCCAGCAAAGACATGTCCTAAAATTACTGACCAGTATTTTACAATACTGATAAGGAGAAATTACGACACACTCCTTTTTGTGCAACTGATTTGTGGATTTTAACTCATGAAATGCTTGTTTCAGATCTGCCTCAATGTAAATTTACACCCAATCATTGACTAAGCCTTTCCAAAACTCAACACTTTATTTTCCTTCAACAGTTCTGTTATGGTAGTTTTACTTGTTCTTTTGGATCATGCTGGATCACCCAAGTGGTCTTCAGCTTCACCTCATTTATGGACTACTGTAATTGTCCAGATCATTATTCTGATATAGAACAGAATATACAGTTGTTTTGGATGTTGGTAAGTCATTCAGATCCTGAAGTTGGAAAGAATCCCAAATTTAGAAATGAAATGAAATGACCAACACCATGATTCATACTGTGGAATGCCATATTAGATTTACTCCTCACATAATAAAGCTTGTGTTGGCCACATATTTAGAAACTTAACTCACCTGCCAAAAAACTACTATTCATGACTCTGGGGTACAATGAGCTTTATGTGAGCTCTTGTTATTGTTCAATGGTTTCTGTCTTCCTACTCTATCATGGATCTTGTTTTTGCTCAGTGTTTGTAAAATAGTACAGTCATAAACAGAAATATTTGCCATGTTGAGAAAGACCTACAAATCCCTAGATACTGCTTTGGGAAAACGTAAAACCTTTTTTCAAAAAACTGTGGGGCCATGACTACTTTCTCATTTTTAGTCTTTATTGTTAGGTGAAACCCAGCAGATTAGACATAATTTAGCAATTTTCTTTTAGAGAGACATCAACAAATATTTTGGATATTTCCAAAATTACAATCGCTTTTTGAACTTGTGCCATGACAACATCTCTGTGATGATAATATCTACGTTCTACAGCTCACTCACACAAGAATATTCTTCTCATGAAGCAGACTGAATGTCAGGTTGGTTAAATACATGTAAAGGTTAATATATTACAAAGACACGGTGTCTGAGAGCATCTGGTTATCAGATGTATTACTGTTTCATGGGGATCTGCACATATGCCTGACATTATGCATTCTCAAGCTGCTTTAATTTAAAAATATTGTATATCAAAATAGTATTTTAAATTCACATCAACCAATAAAGATATCATGATCCATACACTAATATTTTATGCTAAGTAGTAAATTGATATATAGCCTGCTTTTTGCCAGTAGCTACATAGCAGCATACAATGTCACCTGCTCTACAAAGGAGAATAGGCTCACAACAACTTACATTTGTTTTACAGCTATGGTATAATATGCTGAGACAAAGCTGACTGAAGCAAGCGTATGGAATATAATAAACAAACCATGACTTTTACAGAATGACTGCAGTTCTTTTATGTTCTTTTATATAAAAAGTCCTTAATGCATAAAAAACAATGTTTTGTTAGATTCGTCCATAGTTCATGGGTAGAATATCCATGAACTATTCTCTGGGTAATTTTGCTTTCTTCCCAGATCCCTAGGAAATGTGTCCTATGTTATTTGGTGACTTTAAATTGATCATATGTGACAGAGTATATGAGAATCACCTTAGTCTGTTTTAGGCTGCTGCATCTTATAACACTGTGAGGTAAACAGTCTTCAGCATCAAAATCTAATTTTATCAGGATATAAAGTTTGTGACCTCTGCATTTAGAAAGATAATTACTATAAAATGTAAGTTGTCAGACTTAACCTCTAGCCCTAACTTAGTTAAATGTAATAACAATAATTACCTAAAACTAAACATTCCTATTTCTGTATTCAATTATTTTAAAACTAAATACTCCTATTTCTGAATTATATTATTTTAACTATTCATCTAGTTCATAATTGGATAATAAATGTCACCCATAACTTAAATCCCTTCACACTGGCTTGAGACTTTGACACATCATCAAAACTTATTGTTAAGGTCACTGTCATATTGATGATATTATAATTTGTAATTTAGCTCAAATGCTTTTATTAAAGTTGCCGACACCATTTAAGTAATTACAAGCACATCGTCCATCCATCCATCCATTTTCCAACCCGCTGAATCCGAACACAGGGTCATGGGGGTCTGCTGGAGCCAATCCCAGCCTACACAGGGCGCAAGGCAGGAACCAATCCTGGGCAGGGCGCCAACCCACTGCAGGACACACACGTACACCCACACACCAAGCACACACTAGGGCCAACTTAGAATCGCCAATGCACCTAACCTGCATGTCTTTGGACTGTGGGAGGAAACTGGAGCACCCGGAGGAAACCCATGCAGACACAGGGAGAACATGCAAACTCCACGCAGGGAGGACCCGGGAAGTGAACCCTGGTGTCCTTACTGCGAGGCAGCAGCACTACCACTGCACCACCGAAGCACATTGTTATCTTATTTAAATATATTGCCATGCATGTACCCCTGGGGACCATCTTCCTAGCTCCGATAAGGTAAGCACTACCACCCCAGGACCAGAGGAGGCACTGTTACTAACAATGTCTCCTTTTTAGCCTCAGTTCAGATCCAAAGTCTAAGGAGGTTGCCTAGCACTTTCCATGCTACACACAGACTTACCATTCCCCTTCCAGCACAGGCACCATAAAAATGAACACAAAATGAAGAACGGAGTCAGAATATGATCAGACATTACCGCGTACACAGCTCCTGACAAGGGCCTTGTTTTCACATTGCAATGAGCAATATTAGAGGAGCCCTTTTGCAGTCCCCGCAGCACTGTTTAGATTTAGTTTAATATATTTATTAAAAGGGGTGACCCGGTTGGTACCCCAACATTCGTTTTTTTTTATTATTGCTGTGGGTCTTCATCTTGCTCACAGAAGTGGCTTAATCGGCAGGATGACCAAGTCTGTAGAGTTAGCAGAGTTAGGAAGGTGGTCCCCAGGCTCGCATGCGTGATAGTACATAATACTCCAGCTCATACTACTATTTAGTTGACCATCCCATCTATTCAAAAATCATACTTTTCAGTACAGGTATAACATTCCTGGGTTATATGTATAAATATCTGGTCAGGTGTCAAAGTAAATTTACATTTTAACACCTATTGGATATTTGCAATGCTTATAATATTTCTTAATAAAGAGGGCCCATCTCAATCTCACTATAAAACAGAATTAATCTATAAAGTAATTAAAAAAACTTTAATGAAATGAAAACACCTAAAATTTGCAAATGAATCTACAGGAAAACTATGCACAAATAATAAATACAGCAGATTTCAAACATAAATGCAGTGAAGAGATGGGCACGATTTACATCGAAGTCATAGATATATTATTTTATTGTTTATTTCTGTTTGTTATAAGGTGGAAGTATCAAAGTAGGGCCTGGTCACATACATCTCTGCAGAATGGTATATAATTGTTACATATTTTCCTAGTAGGAGTTAAATGAGTTTTATAGTTGGACTTCACCTGGCTTGGCAGATACACTATATGGCCAAAAGTATGCCAAGACCCCACCAAATTATTGAGATCAGGTGTTTCAGCTAGTCCCCTATTAACAAGTGCATAAAATCAAGCACAAACAGTAGCCATGAAATCACAACTGAAAAACCTGGCAGCAGAATGTATCATACTGAAGAGATCAGTGACTTTAAACCTGGAACTGTCATAGGATGCCACCTTTGCCACAAGTAATACATTAACTTGCTCTTTTAGTTCTGCCTGGTCAACCATAAGTACTATTATTGGAATACTAAATTACTCTTCACTGTATGGCAGTCTGATGGAAGTTGCAAGGAGAAGTCCACTTTCTAGATCGTAGAGTGTCTACTGTAAAGTTTGGTGGAAGAGGGATAATAGTGGGCGTGTTTCAAGTTTTGGACTAGGCCTCTGTGATGCCATGGGTGTCTGCAGCATGGGTGTAAACAGTGCATCATGTGGTTTATTTAACTCAAGTCAGTGTCCAATAAACAAATAATGCAATAAACTTTTATCATTAAATAATCCATAAAAACAAAATCGTTTGTAAAGATTAAACAAATAAACTCTAATAAATATTTCCATTAAAACCCATTATTAAAAACAAAGTCAAGATCAGCTCCTCCCTTGCCTTTTCCCCAGTGCTCTCTCACTCTTGTCTCCCCTACTCAACATCCTAAGATCTAGCAGCAGGGATGAGATACCACCAAACACTTCTGGCTACCTCTCACTACAGCCACCTCAGTCACTACATGCCGGGACCTTCTACCTACATCCTTCAGCATCTGTAGATTTATACAAGCCTTGATTGCTCCTGCTCCACAGCTCAGAATGGGTACTGGTTCCAGCCTGCTCCTATGCTATCTCCTTTTTAATTGGTTTTACCTTCTCTTTTTTCTTTCTGTTTCTCTCTCTCTATCAAGATGTCAAACCCCTTGTTATCCCTGCGAGTGTAGGTCCTGTGCTCATTGAACTGCAGAACTGCTAATTAAGGATGGGTGCATAACTAATTAATCCATTCGCGCCTTTGAACAGCACTATTTTAAAACATAAATCTCTACACCAGCATGGAACCCTAACTTGCTTCAACACAGCCCACTGGTTCCAGTGAAGGGTAGTGTTAATACTGCAGCATACAAAGACATTTTAGACAATTGTGTGCTTTCAGCTATGTGTCAACAGTTTGGGGAAGGAACTTCTCTGCTCCAGCATATATTTTCACCTCTGTACAAAAATGGGTCTATAAAGATGTGGTTTGATGACTTTAAGAGTCAGAGTGCAGAGGAACTCAAGTAGCCTTTCCTATGGAGTATAGCGGAGGCTTTTATAGGTATAAAAGGGGGGAGGGTGCCTGACTCCATATTAATGTTAATGGTTTTGGAATGAGATGTCCAACAAGCTCAGACAAGTGTGATGGGACTACTGTTCATAAATGTTTGGTCATATAGTGTAAATCAGGAGAAGTCACACGAGACCAAGAGATTTTTGAGTTTATCTTGTCATCAATGAATAAAGATAGTCACTAGTGTGCCACAAGAGATTTCTCCACCTCAGGGGACAAAGTGACCATGTAGGAAAGTCACATTAATTTCCTCACAGTACTTACTCCAGCCAGGTACTGAATTTGAGAGTTGAGGAAGTAACTTTTTGGACCACTATGAAAAAACGTATATTTATGACTATATGTATGTATGGGCTAAAGTAAGTAATGTATGAACAGGTTATATCTAATAAATTATTATTTAAGTTTCATAATTGTCTGTTTAGTACACATTTAGTTTTGCAAATTTTGTAATGGAAAAGAATAAATTAGATGAATATCACCATAACCTTAATCTTCAGGAGACTCTCAAACCTATTAGTTCAAACCAAAACAATACAGTGCTATTGTTAACATAAAATAAAAAAAAGAAAAAGGTTTAAGTTTTGCTGAATACTCAGATACTGTTGCTTGTATTCACTACACCCTCTAGACATAAGTAACAATCATTTCACAAATAGGTCATTCTTTTGGCCATAAGATACTCATACACTGTGATACAATAACACTGCACAGGCTTCTTTGCTACAATTTTACAAGACAAAGTGATATCCATAATTTTCAAATTAGTATTAATAAATTTATATTACCGAGGCCTTATACTATTATATTATTTTTCTTTTACATGCAGAATACCAGGCTCTATCCTATATGGTCAACAAGAAGTTTCATATCAGATCCGACATGCTGCTATAACTCTATTAAACAGATCAGGGTTCAGAATTATCCTCTTGAGTTGGATGCTCAACTGCATAGCTTTCAGACTGAAAACCCCAGAATACCTGCATTCATTGCTTCCATTACTGTATATTATCAGTATACCAAATGAAATTCTCGGCGCCCAACCTTCTCCATATTTTACAGTCTTAATGCTATTGCTTTAGTGAATGTGTATGAAGTTTGCCGGCACTCTCTCTATGGAATGCTTGCTTTCATTTAAATCTGAAGTTTCCTTGATGGCAAAATTCATATACACGCTGATCTATTTTGATTGTGCAACTACTTTCTTTTTTTCCACTGGTCACTGAGATTGTGATAGCTGTAGCAGTAGAATGCATGGTACAGGGTATTTTACGGAGAGAGCATCTACACATCAAAGAGAGCACTTTATTTTCTTTTAATCTCTCAAGGCCTAGCTGAATCATGGTCAGGTATACATTTGGCATTGATGATGTACCATGTTAGTTGTTAACAAAGAAAACCCTAAAACAGAAGGCATTATTACCATTACAATAACAGTGAAATTACATGAAATGTCCTCTGTGTGGTGTTGGGCACACTAGATAGTAAAGAAAAAAAAAAACTATCACAACAATTTCATAAAGCTAATGGATAAAACTGGAGAAAATTATTTCTCTTTTAAAGTAATGGTGTTATTAACTCTAATCAACAATGAGATATTCTCAGTATGCAGAAAGAAGTGCTATGAATAGTGCAGGGCACAAAAGGGGATGATGATTTGATCTGAGTTATGAAGTCAAATCTGGAAGAAACTATCAAGATGTGTAGTTAAACCAGAGCTATGATAGCTTTTAAGTATATGAGATAATGGGACTGTTTTAAGTATTTGTTAACCAAATAAGCTTAATAGATTAAATAAGTCCCTCATATAATTGTAAAATACCTTGTGTTTTTATAGCTCCATTTCAGTAGCTGTAGCCTATACTGGTAGTACTGTCCACAAGACAGGTGCCAACTCTGGAAAGGACCCAATCCAGTATATGACTCTCACCTTACTTGTCCTAAAGTGTACACTTTGGTAAAACCGATGATTTATGTGTTCATGAATTAATTTCTGTTACCAACACACTGGGTAGATGACCACAGTAATGGATCGGATCATTTCAGTGACAGCCACTGGTGTCTTAGGCGTTTTACTTTTTTTATTGTATAGCTCCTTTTATCATGTATTATTACCTGCATTTTAAATCTCAGTGGCAAACAGGGGGAAATTCCATCAACTTTTGAATTTAACCTTCTGACTATTACATTCTTAGTTATTCTTTAGAATTCATATAATGACACATCAATATGCAATTTAGTATTTTTTTAAATATATGAAGAAGGTTAAAGGTTGTCATTTGTGTAATACTAAAATAAATGAAATTTGCTTTACCACTGCTTGCTTTTAGTTTGATAGTCATCATCTCTTCTCCACTAAGTTTGGTTTTCTTGATCGTCTGGGCATTCAGTGGGCATCCTGATAAACTTATAAAAAATAGACAAGTGAATAAAGACATTAACATAAATTTCAGTTCTGCATACTGAATGTTTATTGAGAATGGCATGTATGGAGCACTGTTAAGACATTAACTGTGATTTACATTTTTAGAACAGACTAGGAAAACGCTGGTATTTTGACAATAATGTATTACTTTGAAAAACATACACATGCCAACAAATTAAGATGTATCTAACAAAAGAGAAGATGAAGCCACCATACCTCCTATGAGTGACAAATACATTGTTGGCATGTCCTAGTCCGTTACAGCCTGGCAATGGACAGTGGGGCAGTTCTTGTTTGTTGACTTTCCAAGAAAATGAAGAGCCATTAACACAGCTCTCTTTCTGTCTTTTAGCAGCTACTGGACAACCTGAAGCACTGCGATGAGATGTATATTTTCCTGAAATATGACCTTGACCATCGCATCCCATTACTGGGCACCTAAGGAAGACACATACAAAATAAATGGGGGTAAAAAAGGGTTTCAGTCAGAAGAATGAAAAAATATTCTTTGCTTTAACTAAAGATCACTCTATACTTTACTTAGTAGCTTTCAGAGAGAACACTATTATAAACCATATTTTACAGAGGAAAACATTTTTTCTATTTAACTATTTGACTTTTTAAAATTACCACAGGATGACTTGATTTATCTGGAGTAGTTATTCCTAGAAAATGTAGAATCTTTTTTTTTTCATCCTCCGTGTAAGTTCTGAACCTGGTAATTACACCCTATGCTGACAGAAGATTGTTACAAGGCATAAACAAAAATGGAAGTGCTTGACAGAGTACCTATCACAAGCTCATTACCAATGTTCCCTATAAGGAGCAGCATGGTTCTTGCAAATTTTTGTTCATGTGAGCAACAACATTTAAAAATCAACAGTTTCTAAGCACCCGTATTTGCAATGCATTTCTGTACATAGAGCAGCGTATGAAAAAATTAACTGAGCTGATTAAAAAGTGTATTACTACTCAAACTTTCACTGAATATCTAGTTTCTTGTCTGACTTTTTCTGTCTTCCGTAAGTTATAAGCTTGTCTTAACATTAACAGTGTGTCCAGAATTTCTCATCAAGTTTTCCAAATGCTCGACATCTAACCGATTTCTACATTTCATTTTTATATTATTCATCAGACTAAATCCTTTTTCACAATTAGCACTTGAGGCCTGGAATGTGCCACACGTGTCCTAAAGTGAAAATTACTTCCTGAAGAGATCCTGCTTTCAATCAAATTTAGCAAATGAAGCCATCCATCTCCAAGTAGTTAAAACTTTCTCCTAGAAGCTCGTGGTGTCACACACTATGCAGTAAGCCCATCGACCACTTCATCTTAAACCCCAAACACCATTTCTTCAACATACTACTTCAATTCTCTTCAGCTTTGTTCTTAGACATGGTTAAAGACTGTCTCATATAGCACAATTTTGCTTGAAATATATTTAAATTAGGACAGTAACTGATTTAATTAATTTTTATAGTTTCAGTTTGTTTGAAAGTGGGGTCTTTTTGTGAGTAACAATGTAAAATCCATGAGCAATGGTCCTAAAATATATGAGCAATAACTCATGAGCTCAGCTTAAGATGAACACTCCTCCTTACACAGGATAAGACTTGCACATTTGAACAAAACCTAGTAGACAAATTGTTGAATTGTCCTGGCATGTGTGAAAGATGAAACTGTACTAAATTCCTGAATGATTGACCCTGAGCAGATTATGTCATCTGACAATGCTCCCAAAGAGGAGTATAGTATGGAAACAATTATATATCACCCAAAGCAAGTGTATTTCTCACCCTCTTTCAAAGATTTAACCTATAAGTCAAAACAAACAACTGTGTTCTGACCTCCTATTTATTACATCAACTTAGAAAATGAGATTCAGTTATAAATGTGTATTTATTCTTTTTTGTTATAAAAAAGATGCTGTTTGCATTATTTAATTATTAATCACTACAGTTATTTAATTATTTGTTGGTTGCACCTCTTTAAAAGGGGACCCTGGTCAACAACCAATGCCACTAATTAATTAAATTTTTATGTGAAAAACACTGGGATGGAAGGATGAAATAGAATGCAATTTAATATCGCTGAGTACAGCTAAGAGATTATACAGATGGAGCATGTGGACTATACAAAGCCTGTTAGGAAGAAGATTATAATATACTGTATGTAGTCTGTCACTAATTATTTAGGATGACTTCTTTTCCTGAAATCAGTATTTCCTGAAATCCTCTGAAATCTCAATATAATTTTTACATGTTGTTTGTTATATTGTGTCCTTTTCATTGATCTCTGCAAAGACTGAAGGACAACTAGTTATTATGAGCCTCTCTCGTGAAACCTGTTCAAATTACCCTGTTGATCCATAAACTTGGCAAAAAACACACTATGCCGTAATAGATTGAAATTTTCCAGTGCCTACAAGGTCCCCCTGCTCATGAAGGCACATATACAGTACAGGCCCGTCTTAAGTTTGCCAGTGAACATCCATGTGCCTTCTTGAGAATCGGAGCGTAGTGTGTTACTAACAGTGTTCTTGGTGACTATGGTCCCATCTGCCTTCAGATCACTAACAATCTCCTCCCATGCAGTTTTGGGCTGATCCCTCACATTTCTCATGATCATCCTGAACCCATGAGGCAAGATCTTACATCGAGACTCCAGACCGAGGGGGATTGATGGTCATTTTATATTTCTTCCATTTCCAAATAATCGCAGCAACTGTTGTCACCTTCGCACCAAGTTTCTTGTTGACTGATGGTCTTGTAGCCCATTCCAGCTTTGTGCAGGTCTACAATCTTGTCCCTGATGTCCTTTGACGGCTCTTTCGTCTTGCCCATGGTGGTGGAGAGGTTGAGATGGAACAAATTGATTCTGTGGACAGGTGTGCTTTATACACATAATGAGTTGAGATCAAGAGTATCTGTAATTGATTGATTGATTGTAATCTGTGTGCTACATGGGCACACAGCCAATCTGTGGGAGCCAGAATTGTAGCTGGGTTGTAAGGGATCAAATACTTACTTCTCTCAGTGACATGCAAATCAATTTAAAACTTTTATGTAATGTGTTTTTTCTGGATTTTTGGTTGATATTCTGTCTTTCTCCATTAAAATGACACTACCATAAAAAATACAGATTGTTCATTTCTTTGTACGTGAGCAAACGTACAAATTCAGCAGGGGATCAAATACTCCCCCAACCATATAATGAGTGGTACAATTCCACCACCATTACCTATGCATAAAATTGTTAAATTAGCCATTTGCCTTGCAGTGAATTATTAAGTTGAAAATTTGGCATTTGAGCATACAACCATTCCCTGTGCTCAATACAGTTCAATACATGCTCAACACAGTTTTTCCAGGTTGTAAGAAGCTGAAGTGTTTTCAGTTGGCATCAGGTACAATACAGAAACCAGCCCTGAATGAACATTGGAAGATACCCTCACATACCTCCATAGACTCACTTATATAGGGCTAATTCTGAGACATCTGTCAACCTAACACACATGTTTGGCGGTGTGAATGAAAATGTGAAGCATCCACACTGATAGAGGGAGCACATACAAACTCCATACAGACAGTAACAGGGCCAAACAAACGGAGTCTACTGCAGCTGTGAAACAGCACCGCTAACCTCACTTCTACTGCGCTAATCTGCATATAACAAGCAGAGGAAAACCACATATAAACAATAGCATGAAAAACATTAACATGAATAAATTTAAATTATTAATGTACTTTGGCTTTTTACAATACACTACATTAATACAGGATTTAAGGTTGGAATATGAAGTGGAGGGCGGCATGGTGGAGCAGTGGTAGCGCTGCTGCCTCACAGTTAGGAGACCTGGATTCGCTTCCCGGGTCCTCCCTGCGTGGAGTTTGCATGTTCTCCCTGTGTCTGCGTGGGTTTCCTCCGGGCGCTCCAGTTTCCTCCCACAGTCCAAAGACATGCAGGTTAGGTGCATTGGCGATCCTAAATTGGCCCTAGTGTGTGCTTGGTGTGTGGGTGTGTTTGTGTGTGTCCTGTGGTGGGTTGGCACCCTGCCCGGGATTGGTTCCTGCCTTGTGCCCTGTGTTGGCTGGGATTGACTCCAGCAGACCCCTGTGACCCTGTGTTCGGATTCAGTGGGTTGGAACATGGATGGATAGATATGAAGTGGAACAGAAGGATTTACAGCACCTCCTTTAGATGAATGTAATTGAGCAACCTAACATAAATGTCTTATTCTTTACTATGTATGATTAGAGTAAAAGCATGTTAACTTGGTAATATAATTCACGCATATAGGCGATGTTTGACTGTTGTACACTTTAATTTTATAATATTCTCATTCACTTTTAGCCTTTCATATGCTGTATAACATTTGTTAAAAATTTATGTAACAAAGTAAAAAATAACTTCTTATAATGTATCATCATCATCATCATGTGTAAATGTCTTTCTGTATATACTGTACCTTTTCTCTATTAAATTCACCACACATACAGTAATTGTAATATTCAGGTTAAATGAAAAATAAAATGAAAACTAACTTGAGATCTTGATCTTCCTTCTCCTCCTTGCTAGGAGTTAGCTTCAAGCCCCCTTTTTTGGCCCGAGGACAGCCAGATAAGCTAAAAGAAATTCAGTGGAGATACATTTACTGTCTGGACAAATGATTTACCAATGAATTATTAATAATTAGTTAAACTTTGGCAATAATTCATCCATATGAGCCTGTTTATAGCAATAACCAATCATCCATTAGGAATACTGAAAGATAACATTAGAAATAGTGTACAATTAATGATCACAAATGACCCTGTGTGCATCAATTTACTATCAAATAACCATTTAAAACACATTATAAATGATGTTTACAATATTAAAATAATAAAAATAATAGTATATACTGTCCATATGCTAGTATCTTTTTTTTACCTTCTGTGTGAAGCATAATTTCCAGTTACATGACCTGAGCCGTCACAGCCAGGGGTTGGGCACCTAGAACAGCAAGATGGAAAAAAAAATTATTTTATTTTTTTCTTATTAAGCATAGATCCATTTATTGTATAAGCCTGGAATGGTACGCAGTAAATATAATATGAAAAAAAATAACTGTAAACCAGAAATATTTTTTATGAATGACAATATGACAATTTCTAAAAACATCTTTAAACAAGCAATAGTTTTGCATATTATCTAACATAGCAAAATTATCTAACATACTTAAATAATACATTCTCCAAAAACAGAGACAATTTTTTAAAAGTATGAACATACTGTACACTATTAAAGGATCAAAAAAGAGTATTTGCTTATATAACTGTGTGCCAAATACTTTGATTTTGCTTAATGCACTGGGTTAGGCATTCACTGATCTGAATCCACACAGACCTTTCTGCTTTGAGTAATATGCACTGAAAACAAAGGAAAATACTATGGTGCTGAAGAAGAAAATAGTTATAAATAAATATTAATTACTATTATAAAATCTAGATTAGAACAACACATTAATACTAGGTTCTGCATAAGTTTCATATGACAATTTAATTAAAAAAGCCAGTCTGGATTTTGAATATAGCATAGTGGCACAGTAAATAGAGATGCTGGCTCTCCACATCAGGGACTTCTATTTAATTCCTAGCCTTGCGTCTGTTTGTGTGGAGTCTGCATTTTTTCCCTTCGACTTATTGAGTTTTCTCCACATGTTGACTGAAAATTCTAAACTGGCTCCCTTCGACTTATTGAGTTTTCTCCACATGTTGACTGAAAATTCTAAACTGGCCCTACTGTATATGTGTGTGTGTGATGGACTAATTGTTAACAGGTTAAATGTATGAGTGTCTTCTTCAATAGACTGACATCTTATCCATGGTTAGTTGCTGTCCTCTTGATGCTGTACAGATAAATCAAAATGTAATGGAAAAACTGAGATCAGAATTTAAATGTGGCAATGAATGTAATATCTATGTGGATCTCATTTTTTACCCTTTTACTGATAAGGCCAGTAATGTTTCTGGATGGTTTAACCTGATCCAATAAACCCTCAAAGCCACATGGCAACTGTAGGCCTTCATTTTATAGCATAAATTCAATTAAAGCATGTAAATATGATTAAAAACATACAATTCAGTAATAAAACCTGTGAGACAAACAAATATTTTCCAGCTACTGAAGATATTTGATTTTTTGTTGATTTACATTATTGCTTTAAGGTCTGCCAGCAAACAGTTGATAGCATCACAAGATTTGAAAGAAGCATACAAAGAAATATAATCTGCTTTTGGGTAGTTGTTAATTTTTAGAAAAAGGTGACATGAAGTGCAGTTTGATGCCATTTCTTGTTCTTTCTTTTTTTCTATTTAATTTTCCATAAATATTAAATGAGACTTTAACATAGAAGTATACCATCAATCAGTTCTTTTAAATGACTTTTTCTCTTACCAGGAAATGGCATGCCCCGATTTACTGTAGAAAAAATATGATACAATCAAAGCATCCTAAGAAGTAAGAAGAAGTTTTTTTTCTTAAGTATTTTTATATGGCTTAGATATTTTAATTCATATGCTGCTGAGGAATACATATTCTACAGTATATTATATTCAAAGCACTGTTAGAAAGACAAAGATCAACAACAGCCTCATTGCAGGCTAAAAGGAGATCCAGCCCTGACAGCATGGCATCATTTACTCTTGTTCACTCTCTCTCACACTAGGCAGTCCTTATGCAAAAACAGACCAGACCACAATGAATGAAAAGCAAATATTGTGTAAACCAGGGTATGTCCTCATTTTCCAAGACAAATTATAATGCTCTCACAAGAAAGTAGAAAATCATAAAAAAATTGATAAAATCTAAGGAAATTAAAGGTAAATGTATATTTTCATGGTGGCATGGATGATGGTTTTAGCATGGCTATACGATGGCCCAGTCTAGTGTTTACCTGATCATTCATTGTCTCTTGTCTCCATTTATTTGTTTCCTACCATATTTCAAAGATCTGCACTTAATAGTAAACTGGGGCCTCATGTATAAATGGTGCGTACACACACAAAAATGTTGCGTATGCTTGTTTCCATGCTCACAACACAATGTATAAAAACTAAGCTTTGTGTAAAGCCACGCACATTTTCACACCAGGTCAATCCCTTGTGTACGCAAGTTCTCCGCTCGGTTTTGGAAACTAGCAGCACCCAGCGTCAAAGCAGTGCTACTGTTCCTGTGTGGTTTCCCTTTATTTTTTAGATTCACATCCCTGACGCGGCTTTATCAAATACACCGAAATTAACCACATATCGTTTATTAGTTTAAGGCATCTGATTGTAATCAACCCGTAATCATATAATGGTGCACAGAATGGCCAAACTATTCCAAATACTATAGCTGCTTTAGTGTTGTCACTGTCAGTGCACCACTCAGAGTATTTAACCCACTGTATCTGAGTGTAGAATCACAGCTCTACAGCAGCTGATGGGAAAGCTCTACCGCAGATTGTGTCAAGAGCGGGGAGAAATATCGGGATAGAGCTTCTAGCGCACGCTGCCTCAGCCATGTGCACAGTCTATTTAAACTTCTCCCATTCAGCAAACGCTTCAGAGCCTTTCCTGTATGGACCTTGCAGTTCAGAAACAGTTTCATCCCAAGAGCTATAAATGCACTTAATCAGTCCATCAAGTGCTCCTGGTAGAACTGCTTGCACTTATAAGTACAATTGCCTCACTGTAAACTTGCATTACAGTTGTAATATTGCACAACCTGAGCCACTTATGCTTTCATATTTATGTTTTTCATTGTTTTTTATCCTATTATTATTATTATTGTTGTTATTTTACCATTTTATAGAAAAACAAGTTTATGGATGATTTGCATATTGAATCTCATTGTACCATACAATAACAATAAAGGAATTAAATTCAATTGAGAGAACGTATTTACAGATGATGACGACTGGCTTCTAAGTCGATTTAGATTTCCAAGCACTATCTTCGTGGAGCTCTTGATATCATTTTAAAGATGAAATGCATTAAAGTATATATATATATTACATTATGCAGATACATTTTAAACTTCATTTAAGTAAGGTATATTGTTAATGATTAAATATGCGAGGACTCAGTGGCGCAGTATCAGCGATGAGCAGGCGCCCCATTCAGGGATTGTTCCTGCCTTGCGCTGTATGCTTGCTGCGACTAGCGCGACCCTTGGAAGGATAGATGGATGGAATAATTAAACATGTACTACAAAGATGTTTCATCCATCCATCCATCCATTCATCCTCTTCTGCTTATCCGAGGTCGGGTCGCGGGGGGCAGCAGCTTGAGCAGAGATGCCCAGACTTCCCTCTCTCCGGCCACTTCTTCTAGCTCTTCCGGGAGAATCCCAAGGCGTTCCCAGGCCAGCCGGGAGACATAGTCCCTCCAGCGTATCCTGGGTCTTCTCTGGGGCATCCTCCCGGTTGAACGTGCCCGGAACACCTCACCAGGGAGGCGTCCAGGAGGCATCCTGATCAGATGCCCGAGCCACCTCATCTGACTCCTCTCGATGAAGATATTTCAATGTTCCTTAAAAGTTTTGAAGAATCTGTGTTCTAAGCTTACAGATGGCTTGACATTTAATAAAGAGCTGATTGTTTGGCAATTGGTTATTTGGAGAAAGAAAAGGAAGGATAGGAATTGGGGGTTAGTACGTTTGAAAAAGACAGTACTGCTGCAATAAATTATTTCATCGAGGGTCATGCACGGCGCAGTAAGCATCTTGCGGGAGGCAGGAACAATCTCTGGAAGGGGCGCCAGCTTGTCGCTACCACTGTGCCAATGTGCCTCAATGTTTTATATATGCTTTAATTTCTGTTATCATGAAAATTATATCAAGTATACATCTTAGTAGTTAAATTGTTCAGAGAGCTGTAACATCATGAATGTAATATATTCTGTGTCCTGTCGGCGTAAGAGAAAGCCCGTTTAAGAAGCACGTAGTGATTCACACATGTAAGAGTACATAGAATACGAAGCACTTAACATGCTACTTTAGTTACAATGGCATTTGAGAAACTACTAAATTAAATGATTTTAAGATTAAGTTTATGACGTTCTACTTTAATGACAAAATAAACTACGTGATTAAAGTGGAAATGTTTACCTTTTTTTCATACTGTGTCCCAGTTTTTTACTTTTCTCATGTGACACTCAGACGGTGGGCTATGACTCATCTTTTCATGGCGACTTTGATATCTGACCACTTCTTATTTATTTTAGGCACTGTGTGACTTTCTGAATTTGAACTTTAGAGTTTATCTGCCACTCTGTCACTCGATCAACTTCCTTTTGCTGTTTATATCACTACTTAAACCAACAAATAGTACATTTTTCCTTACCTCTACTTGGTATTCGCTGAAATTCTTCTTTTACCCAGTGCTTTTGCCATTGTCTTTTCACAGAACACAAAACATAAGGGGCTATTTATATTGATTTGCATATTCAAAGAGGTGAAATTCTGGGAAGAGTCGGGGTGGAGTGGCAGGTGCGTGCACGAGCATTACTTTACACGCTGACAGGGATTTATGGAGTGGAAGAACGTGGAAGTCAGTGTATGCACAGATTTATGCATCTGGATTTTTTTGTGTGTATGCACATTTCCGTTTTTGTTCGTACGACATGTTTCAGTGTGAATTCTACGCATGGTGTTATGTATGAGGCCCTTGGTGTCTTTAACTGAATCTCAAGTGTGGCTCTCAAATCGCCAGTAAATGACTCTCCTTACAAAATACATTTACAAAATATATAGTGAGTGTTCATTCATCAGGTGACAATAGGAATGCTTTCAGTTATGATGCAATTATTTTTAATACAACGGGCAGTTCTGGAGCAATACTTATGGTAAAGTTCACTCAATACTGGAATTGCTCTTTATTTTATTAAATACTTCTTAAAAATCAAGTCATATTTTTCTTAATTGGAATTTTTGCATTGTTATTAAGGCATATTAAAAAATGTTTCTATTTGTGTTGCTGTATACTATAGTCTTTTCTCTATATTTTGGTACTATTGGCATACTTTTTAGATTGAATAAATTGACATACTGTATCGTATGTCTCTCACTACATGTTTGCACAGAAATCAGAAGAAAATTTAAATTTCAGTGGTAGAGATCATAAAACAGCCCCAAAATGCAAAGGTTTATAGTCTCAATAGATCCTGTGACTTAGGAGCATTTTTATTTTAAATTAGCAACACTGCATGTACCTGTGAATATCACCATAATTAAAAATTGTTATAGATATAACAGTCTAAAATATATAAATATTTAATGAGCAGAAGCATAGTGAGATACTAGCATATCACCAGAAACAGAGATGTCTGAACTGTTACATCGTAAATGACTATTTTTTTTCCAGAAAGATGCACTGATTAAAAAAAAAAAAACAAACTTGCAGTTAATTATCAAACATTGTCACTTGTCTAAAACATTGTGTTTCATTTTATATATTACTAATCAGTTTTTATGTAGTACTATAGATAATACAATACGCTGATGAAGTGTGTAGCATCTGCTTTTATGCTTACTGCAGTCTTAAGGAGTTTCAAGCAATTAACATGAGTGATTAGCATTTGCATGGACATTAATAACGAACAACAAACTGTGCATTGTTTCTCACTCTATTTGATTCCATTCAGTGCACAAGCTTTAATCAAAATACATACTTAAGTTCCTGAGAGTTGGCAGCCATTAGCGATTTTAGAGTCTTATCAGCCAGAGGACATCCAGAGACACTAGAAAAGAAAAAAACAATTGCCAGACACACAAATTACAACAGAAATATTCCATTTTCAGAAGCTGCCTAATACAATTTTGGGTCACAGGGAGATGACAGCTATCCTGACAGAATCAGACAAAAGACACTGATCAGTCCCAGATAATGTGACACTGCATGGCAGGGGAAATTCATACACACACTACTGGTCAAAAGTTTTAGCACACCTCAGTTTTTTCAGTTTTTCTGGGAATGCTTACAGTTTAAAGTCTTTCATAAATCAATGCATAGAACAAATAAACAATGGGAAAAAATAAGTCAAGGAATCAGTAAGTGTACAAAATTTTACTAAAATTTTTTTACTAAAAAATGATCAAAATAGCCACCTTTTCCTGATATAACAGCCAAACTGTGGCAATCTTTTTGATTCAGAATGCCAGGCACTCTGTGCAAATCACTAACTCTGTCTCCAGCAAAAGAACCCTAGACTATCACACATCCTCCTCCATGTTTGACAATTGGTGTCACACACTGAGGAACCATCCTTTCACCAACTTGATGGTGTACAAACTCCCCGCGTGATGAACCAAAGATTACAAATTTTGATTTAATAGTCCATAAGACTTTCTTCCAGCCTGCAGTAGTCCACAGCCGGTATCTCAAGGCCCTATTTTGTCTTTTAAAGAATGGCTTTGTTACTGCCACTCACCCTGTCAAACCTGCAGCAGTAGAAACTGAGAGTTGCTTTTTTCATCCACTGTTAAGCTGTGCTTGAAACCCTTGTGCTGTGAGGAGCCTGCGATCATGCAAGCTGGTGACCCTCAGAAACTTGTCTTTTGATTGTGTTGTGATTTTGGGTCTGTCAGATCTCTTTCTATCAGAGTTTCTTCCAGTTTCCAATTGCTTTTGGATTGCATAGGACACCACTGTACTCACTGGCACTTTGATTTTTTTGCAGTTTCTCTAACTGAAAGGCCTACACTTCTAAGGGTAATACTGCTCTGTCTCATTTAATTTGTTAACTGCTGTTATTTGGCAATATCACTGGAATTTACAACTTTCTACAGTGTGATATTGTGCAAATAGTACTTCAGAGAATGTAGTAACACAATCTGTTCCAACTCTGCTTTAAGACAGACAGAGGGATTTTAAGTAATCAACAGAAATTGGGATACCTGTGCAAATTGTTTGCTTCAACTTGCAAGGCTTAATTCTACTTTAATTACTGCAGAACATCTGTACATTGCAGCCTATTTGTTATTCTCTTTATAATATTCTGATATTTTCTTTTTTCGGTTTTCACTAACCTACTCTTTAAATTTAAACCTCTGGGACTTTACTGCTTACCTTTTCACCATTTTAGGCCATTCATTACATTTCAACTGAATCTGAAGAAACACTGGAAAAACTGAGGTGTTTTAAAACTTTTGACTGGTAGTGTATACACAGGGTCAGTCAATATATTCATCCATTCATTCTATTTCTTCTTCTTCTACCTCTAATGATTCTACTTATTCTATTTCAGCATGATGACAGGGCAGATTGCAAGTCATTCAACTGCAGATCACACTTTTACATTTCTGATTCATAAGGGGACAATTCAGTGTCTCTTTGGAATGTTGGACGTTACAAAGTGGGGATTCAAATCCAGTCTCCTGGAGTAGTGAAGAAGTAACACTAACAACAACACTATGGTGCCCCTCAACTGCAATACACCATAAACCATGTATTCATTTTCTGAAGTGACCTGGTCAAATATTGAATTACAGGGTGCTTGTGCTCTTAAGGGCACCACATTCTAAGCAATGTACCAGTCTAGCACACTATACATTGAAGAATGCTTTGACATTCAACCATCTATCTATCCATCTATTTTCTTAACCTATTTATCCAAGGCAGGGCTGTGGGGCTCTTGGAACCCAACCCAGAAATCATTAGTCCTAAGGGAGGCATACCTCCTAGACAGGATACAAGTCTACCAAAGGGTGAACACACACAAATACCACCACACATACACTAGGGACAATTTAGCAACGCCAATTCACGTAATCTGCATGTCTATGGACAGTGAGAGGAAACCAGATCAAGACAATTTATCCCAACGTACATTGGGAAGCTGGAGGAAACCCTTGAAGACACAGAAAGAACATGCAAACTTCCCACATATAATTCCTGGGCTGAGATTTAAACCCAGGACTCTGTACTTGTGAGGCAGTAGCACTAAACATTGTGTGAACATGCTTCACAAAAAGCTATGACAGTAAATTTGTTAATTTCTTTATAAAAAGAAATAATTCCTTTTTACTCCATTTATTTGTGTCTGTACACTCTTCTGTCATAAATATTCCATTAAAGTGAATTTTTGCCCTTTACTTTAAACATAGACTAAACTGGTTAGGTACATTCATACAAGATACCTAGTATAAAATGTAAACAAATAGTAAAACCATCAAAATGTTGGTTTACAGACACTTCTTGAAAGTAACGCCAATAGAAGTTTGTACTTATATACCTGCGGTGAGAAGCATAATTTCCAGTCACGTGGCCGCTGCCATCACACCCAGGTGTAGGACAACTGGAATTGGACACATGCAAATATGATATATGTTACTGTGGTTTCTAAGAAATGCATTTAATTATTTACAAATTCAATAAAGTTCCTTGAACAATTGTATAAACATCAGAATTTTGTTAAATGTAATATTAAATACCAGTGGCAAAGTTGCATAGCAAGTCACTCATTGCACAGTGACTGGTTCCCTGTTAGACTCCAAATTTTTAAATATGGTCTAATGA
The DNA here is from genome assembly GCF_900747795.2 of Erpetoichthys calabaricus. Taxonomy (NCBI): domain Eukaryota; kingdom Metazoa; phylum Chordata; class Cladistia; order Polypteriformes; family Polypteridae; genus Erpetoichthys; species Erpetoichthys calabaricus. Next base: position 40,927,376 of record NC_041399.2, read on the forward strand.
CTATGAGAGCATACAGATAGGCTTTCATGTCTTATGAGCTGAATATGCACTACATGTATTGAGTGACTACATTAAATGTAATAAAATTTAAGATGAATAAAACATCCACAGATAATCTTAATATGGGAGTTGGCACGGAAGCGACAGATGAAAATAGAGGCCTCAGGTTTTCAGTGTATGGTTTTTTGGAGGTGAAACTATCAGGAAGCACAGGTCAAGTTGAACATGACTGTCTCACACCAAGACTGGGTGGTTAATAACATTTGTCTTTAGAGGGGTGCTGGCAAAGGCATCTGGATCTCCTAAGCAAATCTAAACGGAGAGGAGGTACGTAAGAGTACAAGATCTGCTTTAAGTGGAGTAGTGTATCTTACTAAAGGTCACCTGGATGACGGTAACTGAGTGGATGCAATGCCAAAACTGCATATGCTTTTATATTACTTAGGTCATTAAGTTATGTATTACTTATTTCTCACATTTTTTTTTATCATTTTAATATAATGAATGGTATTGCTGACATTTGCCAATGATTTTATTACTAAATTTACAAAAGTTTTGTATTATTATTTTGTGTATAATTGGTTACTAGCTGTGCTAGCCATCTAAGACGGGTTGAAATCAAAGTAAGTGACCAATGTAGACCTTGGTGTTAATGTTTGCAGTGCATCGTGCAATGCATATGTCTCTGTTATATGCCATTTGGTATGAGATTTGTAAAGGCAGTGTTAATGCTAATGATACGCCATCCAATGGAATGACAAATGCAATGCCTTTAACTACTAAAATTGTGATGCACCATCTTTTGTAACGACAAAGACATAACAACTGGATGGACACACAAACATACACACAGACACTTATTGTTTTATTAAGGGGGGTTGTTTTATTCTTCTTTAATGCACAGTCTTGGAGTTCAGCAACTAAGCATTTCACTAAAATATTGTACTGTACTGTGTACATAATTTGATTTGAGGGGCCTTCTGCATGTAGAGCAAAGAAGGCAAAACTTTGGTTGTCTGGATTTTTAGCAGAGGATCTTGACTACAGAGTTGCTGTAACTGAGTTCTCCAGGTTGTGAATATTAAAGTAGCAATTGGGCTTTTAAAATCAAAAATAACTTTAGGAAGATTTGGAGTGGAGGAAACAATTGTTTTTAAGGAAACAGAGCGACTAAAATATGACAGTCACAGTGTAGACTGGGATGTGCTTATCAAACTGGTAGTAGTTCAGTTGTCCTTAAATTTCCCTCTACAGTTGTCTAGGAGTTAGTGTCTTCTGTATTGTGGATGTTTATTCCCTCCCAGTCTGTTGCCATTTTGCTTTATGTACCCTAAAACGTGAAGAGCTGGTAGAGGTACAACATTTACTTGCCTTTGTTGTTCCCTGTTATTATTCAAACAGAGAACCATAAACAATTATGTAGGAATGAAAGTTTTTATTGTCACAAATTCCTTGACCAAACAAGAAGTGATTAAACCTATATAGAATTACTATTTAAGTGCATATGGCACTTTACATAATAAGCACAAAAGTGACACGGAAGAATCTACAGAGTGATACAAATGAGGAGGAGAAATTACTTAGCATTAACTGTAAACTCATAGATTATTTTATTAAAAACATTAAATAGCTAGTAAAAATTAAAAAGTAATTTAAATATAAAAACAAATATCTAAAAAGGAAATGCGGTTAGAAATAAACAATTAAAGGCAGCAAGCAAACCTGTTTATTACCAGTATGAGGTGATGCAAATTGAAAGTAAAAGTAATTGGGAGCTCCATTAAACTATGGTTGGACTCATATATGGCGTTCAACATATTATTTCTATGATGTTTGTAGCACAAATGTGCAGCAGCATCTGCAGCCACCAGAGTGCCTTCCTCACCCAAAGTCAAAAGGCATTGAAATACTGTTTCGAACCCTGCTAATAGTTAAAGCCTCATATAGCCAGAATTTCATCAAGCTTATAGGTAGGATTACTGGATGAAGGATCAACTGACATGAAGAACTAGGGGAAAAATGAGTAGAGGAAGGAGTGATGTGGAAGGTGAGATGACAGTATATTGGGTTATCAGAGGGAGTAGTACATAGGGCGGAGTGGTGGCGCTGAGACTAGGGATCTGCACTGACAATCGGAAGGTTGCCGGTTCGAATCCCGTAAATGCCTAAAGGGACTCTGTTCTGTTGGGCCCTTGAGCAAGGCTCTTAACCTGCAACTGCTGAGCACTTTGAGTAGGAGAAAAGCGCTATATAAATGCAAAGAATTATTATTATTAACCAGTAATGCCATGTGGAAGTTAGGCCTTATCATTGTTGAAGCAGGGGTATAGATTGTTGGATGTTCAGCCTCCATAGGTTCTTCTGGGTTTCGAAGAAGGCTCATGAATGCCCACTACATGAATGGATCTATCCATCCATCCTTTATCAAACCCTCAAGGGTTTGATGGAGGCAAACCTTTTTCTGTCAACACTGGGGAAAAAAGCATAAAGCAACCCCTAATGAGTAATAATCCATATACCAATACAGTATATTAGATGAATATTTCATTATTTTAAATCCTAAAAATATAGAAAAAAAATCCTGGGGCATAGTACAGTATATTGGAAAAACAGAAAACATTGAGCTTTACTCTTAGAAAAGCAAACGTTTTTTTTAAAAGCATTCAAAGCACAACTACAATCTATGATCCAACAGTTTAAAACTAAGGCACAGTAATTGTGTTTTTCATACCTCATGAGCTCCTTTTTACTTTCTCTGGAAAGAACTTTAGATTTTGGACTTAGTATTGTAACATCACCAGGATATTTCCTCTCGTCAAGAACTTCAGCTACATCTTCAAGTTCTTCTTTCTGTAAAATAAAAAGATGGTAAAAATGATTTACACACATACACAGACTTTATGTATATACCAATAAGCCACACCATTAAAACCACTGACAGGTAAAGAACTAGAGAGGTTTATTGTGCTGAATGGCCTGTTCTCATGTAAATCTTTCTAATTTTCTAAAGTGAGTAACATTGATTATCTTGTTAAAATGGCACATGTCAAGGGGTGTGATATATTAGGCAGCAAGTGACAGTCAGTTCTTGATTGTGATTTGTTGGAAGCAGGAAAAATGGGCAAGTGTAATATTCTGAGTGACACTGACAAAGGGTTAGATTGTGATGAACAGCAAGAACAGCAGTCCTGTGGCGTGTTCCTGGAATCCAGTTAGTACCTACTAAATGTGGTCCAAAGAAAGACAGCCAGTGAACCATTGACAGGGTCATGGGCGCCCAAGGCTAACTGATACACGTGTGAAGGAAAGGTTTGCCTGTCTGGTCTGGTCTGATTCCACAGAAGTGTTACTGTAACACAAATTGCTGAAACACTTAATGCTGGCCATGAGAGAAAGATGTCAGAAAACACAGTGCATCACAGATTGGTGAGTATGGTAATGAGTCCCTATGCTGACCCTTGTCCACTGCTGAAAGTGCCTACAATGGGCACCCGAGTGTCAGAAATGGACCATGGATCAATGGAAGAAGGTGGCCTGGTCTGAAGAATTGTTTTCTTTTAGGTCATGTGGATATAGTGCATATGCATCATACTGTATATGTATGTGTACTTTTCTACTTTTATTTTTCTATTTTTATTTATATTATTTATTGTATCAGTATGCTGCTGCTGAAGAATGTGAATTTCCCATTGGGATTAATAAAGTATCTATCTATCTATCTATCTATCTATCTATCTATCTATCTATCTATCTATCTATCTATCTATCTATCTATCTATCTATCTATCTATCTATCTATCTATCTATCTATCTATCTATCTATCTATCTATCTATCTATCTATCTATCTATCTATCTATCTATATTCCTGGGGAAGAGACGGCAGCAGGATGTACTATGGGAAGAGGGCAAGCCAGTGGAGGCAGTATGGCTCTGGGCAAAGTTTTGCTGGGAAACCTTCAGTCCTGGCATTGATGTGAATATTACTTTGACACACACTACATACCTAAAGATTGTTGTAGACCACATATAATACATCCCTTCATGGCAACGGTATTCCCTGATACAGTGGCCTCTTTCAGCAGGATAATGTGCCTTGCCACTCTGTAAAAATTGTTCAGAATTGGTTTGTGGAACATGACAAATATATCAAGGTGTTGACTTGGCCTCCAGATTCTCCATACCTCAATCTGATTGAGTATCTGTGGGATGTGCTGGAAAACAAGTCAGAACGATGGAGGACACACCTCGCTACTTACAGGACTTAAAAAATCTGCTGTTAACGTCCTGGTGCCAGATACCACAAGACCCCATCAGAGGTCTTGTGGAGTACGTGTCTCGACAGGTCACAACAGTTTTGATAGCATGAGGGTGGCCTACACAATATTAGGCTAGTGGTTTTAATGTTGTGGCTGATCGGTGTGTGTGTGTATATCAGGGTGGGGAAAAATAAGTTTATAGTTATAAGATAGAATAAGACATGCAGGTTATGATTACAATAGCTTTAATAATTCAATAGCTTTATTAACTTTATTAACTCAAAAGATTGTCACAATGGCACAGCACACTTAGCTACAATCTTGTAAGTGCTCAAATGGCTGGCCTTGTGTACTCACAGCCATAGCTGTAAACCTACTTTTGCCCAACCCTGGGTAGATGGGTACATTACAGTCATAAAGGGATGGACTTGGTCAGCAACAATGTGAGCTCAGGTAGGCTGTAGCATTTAAATGATGCTCAATTGGTACTAAGGGGCCGCAAGTGTACCAAGAAAATATCCCTCACACCATTACACCACCACCACCAGCATGAACCACTGATACAAATTAAGATTGATCCATGCTTTCATGTTGTTGACATCAAATTCAATTTTGGTGGGGCCTGTGCAAATTGTAGCCTCAGTTGCCTGTTCTTAGCTGACAGGAGTGGCACCCATTGTGGTCTCCTGCTGCTGTAACCCTTCTGCTTCAAGGTTCAACTTGTTGTGCAATCAGATAAGTTTCTTCTGCATACCTCGGTTGTAACGAGTGCTTATTTGATTTACTGTTGCCTTCCTATCAACTCAAACCAGACTGGCCATTTTCCTGTGACCTCTGGCATCAACAATGTACTTTTGCCCAGAGAACTGCCGTTCACAGGATATTTTCCCTTTTTCGGACCATTCTCTGTAAACCCTACAGATGGTTGTACGTGAAAATCCCAGCAGATCATCAGTTTCTGAAATACTCAGACCAGCCCATCTGGCACCAACAACCAACCAACTTTCAAAGTTACTTTCTTCTTCATTCTGATGCTCGGTTTGAACTTCAGCAGATCTTCCTGATAATGTCTACATGCCTAAATATATTTAGTTGCTGTCATGTGATTAGCTAATATTTGTGTTAACAAGCAGTTGAAACAGTACCTAATAAAGTGGCCGGTGATTGTATGTAGACATACAAACTGAGCTCACTTATTTACCAATCTGCTAGGCTGTACACCATAAGCTGCGCTTTTAATATTGAGCACATAAGCTGTAGGCTCAAGAAAAGTCTCACCATTCAGGCTCTTTAAAATACTTACAGTAAACCACATATCCATATAAAGTTGCTTTTAATCCATCTAGCATTTATGATATTCAGTATATAAAGGAAAACCTGTCACGGATTTAATTGAAAAAGTTGAGCTCTAAAACACTGTAGCAGATGTCATAACACATCAGTGAGGCTACCAAACACATAGTTTACTCTTCTCACAAATAAGAAGGGTAAAAATGGTGTTAAATACATTTCCAATTATAAATATATTTATGAGATAAAAGATTCAGTAAACCAGCCCATGATCTGTGCATTGAAGCTTAAATCCATTCTAATTTCATATAGTACAATTGATCCCTGTTTAAGTATAAACTGCAAGTCTTATAGATAATACTGATTTAGTTTTGTTTCTATTAATATTGATGGACAGTCTCTTTACTTGTGCAGAGAGAGAGAGAATGTGAAAATTCCACAAAGGCGTGGTATGGCTAGGAATTAAACAATTATCAATTGAGCTATGAGATAACTCAGCAGAGCTGGGAATCAATCACTTATATTTGGTGCTGAGCGACACTACTACTATTGAGAACACCATAGTGCTTTCAGAATATAGCAATGCTAACGTAAAGACTTAAATGTTTCACATTTACTTTTTTCCTTATAGGCATAATGGAAGCACCATTTAATTCATACATTTATATATACAGAACCTTGTGAAAATATCGACACAGAATAACTGGCCCAAAAAGGGCATTTTCTCATACAGACCCAATGAAGCAATCAGTTTACAAGCTGCTGAAGGCAACACACCAACAAAATCAAAGCAAGTGAGAACAGACAATGTGTGTTGTAATCTTGATGTGCTGCCATAGCTAGAGATATTTATCAAAAAGGCCCAGACTGGATTGCTAATTTCTGGTATTGTTTACTATGGTTTTCTGCCTACATATATAGTAACTTGAGCAGACCGTTGCATTTAAAAAATTCAAAATGACTGTGATCATCTCTCTTTCTCTCTCCCATCTGTATAGTGCATTTTAAATTCAATCAAATAATGCTAGTTATACAAAAAGGTTCTATATGTTTCAACATGCACTTGCCTGTTTTATTTATTACAATAAAACAAATATTTTGTCCTACCTGCTTATTTTTTGCTATTACCTCTTTTTCTCTAAGAAGGTTATGAGCTTTGCTGTAGTTGATGGGGGTGTCCCAACCCTCTTGTTCACAGAGGTCCTGGTAAAATGTGGGAGTAACTCTGATGCTGCCAGGTTTTGTTGGAGAAGCCTCTGGAGTTGATACTGGTAAAATGCAAGGAGCCTTTTCACGTTCACGGTTCTTTTTCATGCTCAGATCCAATGTACCATTTTCATCTACTTCAATAAGCACATCCTAAAACAGAACATTAAACCCAAAACAAAATGAGGAAATGTCAACTCTAGAAGTCAGTTCAGGACAGTCAGTTGACGTACTCTGTAATTCTAAAAATACAGTGTTAGATCTTCCTACATCAGGAGTGTCTCAGGCCTTAAAGAACTAAAGCACACTATTACTGAATATAAATGTCAGTGCTATTTAACTAAAGAAATGAAAGTAAACGAAGCTAGAAAAGTGAACATACTGAAGTATATTTCTACTACTCTGCATTTGTTCAAAGGGTCAGCCAAAATAAAACAGCTCCTTTTCAATAATATAGATAATAAAAAGCTTTTTCTTACCATGATCTAACTGTGTTGTACCATAATATTTTTAGTAAGAATATGGCAACACAAAGAACATCATATTGACAAAGTGCTAACAATGTGTTGATACTTCTAAATTATACAGAGTATAGCTTTAAAACAGAACATAATGAAGTTCTGTAAGCATTCACTCAGTTTTATTTAATACTAGGGTCTTTGCCATCTACTCGTTTCACTCGCCAACCCTCTGGGGCAGGCACTGGGTGCCCACTATCTCGTGGTTGAACCGTTTGAAGGGCATCGGGTCGGGGCACTCCTCCATTAAAGAATGTGATTGTATTTAAAGAGATGGTATATAGAAGAGTATGCGGGGTGCAGGATGAAGATGGTTTGGTTTTAAATTATTATAGATCGAAAAATCAGTTATTTGAGTGTTTCACTACAACTATTTATTTTAAATACCAATAAATAATAAAACGTAGTAAAAAATAAATAAGAAATTAAATTACATTAAAGACTAATCAAAAGCAATATTATGAATTACTTTATCCTCTAACTTACATTATATAAATGTTGCTTTTTGCATTTCTGTTTGCATATTGTTAGGGATATTTTTCTCTTTCTTATTTATTGGATGATTCTCTTTATTGTTGATTTTTATTATATGTAGCTCTTTTTTGTTCATTTTCTTTTTTTTCGACATTCACTATCAGCTCTTGCTGTTCTTCTTCTATCGAGATATAAAATTTGACGTTCTTGAATAGACAATTTGCTTTTCTGTCTTGCCAGTATAACCGACTATGTTGAAAGGCGAGTTACCACTGAGAGAGTCATGGAGTGGTACAGAGAGAGGATGTGCATAGTAGGAGTAATGATTGGGTGAGCGGTGTAGAGGGGAGTGGTCAAGGCTGAATATGCGAACATGACGGAAAACTTTATTAATATAATACAGAGATATGGTGGAGATAATTTTGACACATATTGCAGCCTTCAGTTTTTAGGGCAAATCTCTGCCATTTAGCACATGTAGACAATGCCATTTTGTCAGTTCTTCTTTGAAAAATTGCACAAGGTCCCTATTGTTGGCTGGATACCCCTTGAGAACAGCAGTTTTCAATACCTTTACATACCAAAGAAGCTAAAGAATGTTTATTCTGCAAGACATCTCCATGATGGGCACTGCTACATTAAACTTCATAAAATTTTGTAATGCTTTATTACAAAACAGTTCTCTGCATTTTCTTGTTACTGTATATGCAAATGCATAACTGCTGCAGAAAAACAGTTCTCCGAAAGAAGAAGAAACAAAAACGCCAAAGATTAGTTCTAAATATGTGTTTTCTTCTACAATATTATTAAGTCATTAATACATTGCTGTATTACTGTACCACCCTTATTAACTGGGCAGGTAAATATTAGTTTGTAGAACTTAAATGGCAATTTTTAATCATTGTTTATCAGAAGCCTGATATGGAATATCCATGAAAATATGTGTAATATAAGACAATTTCATTTGGCAAATCGTATTCTTTACTCCTGTAATGTTACTTAAGAAAACCAGTATGTATTAATGAAAAAAGAGTACTTTTACTTTACTAACATTCAAAAGTAATGAAACTTTCTAATGATTTACTTTATATAATATTTTGCATTTAGCCTAACACAGAGCATTAGCAGTAGCATGAATTTTAAAACTAAAGGAGGACAAACACACATCCAAAACAATAATGAAATTGAAAGACTTAACTAAATGGTGAGGACATAAGATGCAACTGATGCATCCATCCATTTTCTACACCCACGTAGTTCACTACCTGTGTTATAGAGAGCCACAGCCCAGCAACAGGCACAAAGAAAGAGCCAGTTAGAGAAAAGACACCATTCTACCATAGAACACACTTAGTCACACACCATACCTTAGCCTGAGACAATTTGGAGTCTCTAATTAAGCTACAGGCAGGTTTTTGAACCATGGAAGGAAAACAGAGTATCTACAGTATATAGACAGAGGACAACAATGCAGTAACACTGGATGAGTGCACAGTGCTTATGGCTGTTAGTGTGAAACAAATATGAGAAAATGGATAAATAAGCTGTACAGTTACATGCATCTTTGTAACCCGCATGCTTAAACACTTGTTGCATATATACTTCTATGATTACGTAACTCCTGATTGAATTAAAAAACATATTTAAGTAAAAAATACTTCCTTATATACAGTTCATTGTCTTCATTAGGAATTATTTTTCCTTGGTTCTCTGTATCATAATAAACCAAAATTGCTGAATCAGGTATTTGAAATAGTAAAATGTGTTTTAATTTGAATGTTTAAAACCTAAACACTCCTTGATATTAATAGAAATTAATATTTATTTATATCTATCTATTTCTATATATATACATATACATACACTCACGCACACACACACCGATCAGCCACAACATTAAAACCACCTGCCTAATATTGTGTAGGTCGCCCTCGTGCTGCTAAAACATCTCTGATCCAGCAAAGCATGGACTCCACAAGACCTCTGAAGGTGTCTTGCGGTATATGGCACCAAGACATTAGTAGCAGATCCTTCAAGCCCTGTAAGTATTGAGGTTGGGCATCCATGAATATGACTTATTTTTCTAGAACATCCCACAGATGCTCGATCAGATTGAGCTATGGGGAATCTGGAGGCCAAGTCAACACCATGATCTCTTTGTCATGTTCTTCAAACCATTTTTGAACAATTTTTGCAGTGTGGTAAGATGCATTATCCTGCTGAAAGAGGCCACTGATATCAGGGAATACCATTACTATGAAGGTGGTATATCAGGTCGGCAAAAATTTTTAGGTAGGTGATACGAGTCAAAATAACATCCACATAAATGCCAGGTCCCAAAGTTTCCAAGCAGAACATTGCCCAGAGTATCACACTGCCTCCACTGTCTTGACTTCTTCCAATAGTGCATCCAGCTGTTATCACTTCCCTAGGTAAACAATGCACCTGCACCTGGATGTTCACATGATCTAAAAGAAAATGTGCTTCCTCAAACCAGAACACCTTCTTCCAGTGCTTCATGGCCCTGTTATGACTCTCACATGCCCAATGTAAGGGCTTTTGGTAGTAGACAGGGGTCAGCAATGATACTAAGACCGGTCTATGGCTAAACAGCACGATATGTAGGAAGCTGCAATGCACTGTGTATCATCTTACACTTTTCTCTAATGGAAAGCATTAAGTGTTTCACTGTTGTGTGCTATAGTAGCTCATCTGTGTGTTGGGACCAGAAGAACTAGCATTCACTCCCCTTGAGCATCAATGAGCCTCAGACATCTGTGACCCGGTCACCAGTTCAGTTTTTTTCTACCATGGACCACTTTTGGTAGGTACTAACCACACCATACTGGGAACATCTAACAAGACCTGCCATTTTGGAGTTATCCAGCCATCACAACTTGGTCCTTGTTAGTCACTCAGATCCTTACACTTCCCCAAGTGTCCTGCTTCCAACACATTACCTTCAATAACTGGCTACTCACTTGTTGCCTAATATATCCCACCCATTGACAGGTGCCATTGTAACGAGATGATCAATGTTACTTACTTCATGGGTCAGTGGTTTTAATGTTGTGGCTAACTGGGGTATGTTGCTTGGGAATATACACACAAAATTCAAATATGTAAAACCTAAAGTGTCAGGCATAGAGTATACATAGATATAAGGACAAGAACTAAATGCTACTACTAGAGTTCTGAATCTAGATAAGTACAAAAAAATTGCACGTATTAACTAGCTCAACCAAAGGAAAATTCAGATTTCTCTTTAAGCTTCTTTAATTACAGTAACTTGCAAAGGCACATATTTCAGTACAACATTGCTACTCTAAGAGTCAAAATATTTCCTTGTGAGTTATCTTGAAATATATATTATCTTGTACTTTTGTACTGTAAGGACATTTTCTATATAAAATAGTGCTCATTCTTTTAATGTAATTAAAACTTAACCTAGATTTTTACACTAATTCATTCATTTATAGTTTGTATTATATTAAAATGTCAGTATTATATATTTATATTTAATGTTATTAAAAAGCATATATTTAAGTTACTTATTACTTAACAGTTTTTATACTAATAGCATGGTCTATGCGATCAGGTCACATCAACAAAATTACCACTATAATTAACTGAAAGACGCAAGACAAGAAGAACTTTAGCCAGCTCATAAGTATTGCCAAAGGACAACTGAATAAGCTTCAACAGAACCAGTTAAAGCCTCTTTAACTAGAGTTTCAAAAACTGGGGGATTCTGTTTACAGATTAAACATCCTTTATGTCACTGTTCAACTCTGCTCAGATGGTCCTAAAAATGTCAATCTTTTTTATTAACATTTTTTTTTGTTTAGATAATTACTTTGAAATGATTTTTAAGGCACTAGGCTATTAGAGAACTTCAGGCCCTCCTTTGTAATACTCTTTATTACTCTATAAGCAGCACAGATTGCTGACATTTTATTTGTTAGTGACAGCTGTCATCATGTTTTGTAGGACACACTTTGCTAAGTCGGCTGATACTAAAGTAGGGATCAGGTTTTGATTCAACTCAGAGCAACAGCTTTTAACTCAGCCTGACAAGAATATGTACTGGACCACAATGTGTAGTTATTGTGTGCACACAGTTAAATATCAAATCATTCACAAATCCCCTTCACAGACCGCAGTAGTATTGTCTTTAGACAGAACGTCACAAAGACTTCATGTGGTTCTTGGATTTTAATCAGCTTTTGTTATGCTTAAACAAACATACTTTATTAAGAAAAAATAAAATTCCCAACAATTGTTTATTTTTCAAATCGTGTATATTTATTTATTTTAAAAAAATGTCTCTTTGGTTTTTAGAAGTCACAGCCAGATAATTACAACCATTCAATCTAGATAAATTTACATTTAATAAAACTCTGTGGCCACATTGTCAAGCAGTGCTGTGTTGTGTTTCCCCAGGGTGAAATTTGGCTTTTTACAGAAGCTCTTTAAATAAATAAATACATAAACAGATCAATAAAAATATATACACATACACACACTAGGTTTGAACACAAACCAGACTGACTGTAAAGGAAGAAATTTAAAAAGAAATACAATTGCTGACTTTACAGTTACAGTCACAGTGAGGCTTTTTGCAGCTGGCATAAAGAAGCTCCCACACAATTCTGGCTGGCTGAAACTACTGAAAATTAATGTACCAGAGATATACGCAAAAATACTTACACCAAACCTTCCACCTAACAAACTAGTGGATAACTGCATTCTTCAGTTGTAGTAAAAACATTCAGAGTGCTATCTAAGTTATCTATGTTTTCATTGGCAGAATGAGACTAGTTATTTTCAGACAAATTGATGACATCGATGAAATTTACTCTACTCTGTGATAGGCTGTAGCTACTCTCAACATTAAATAGGTCAAAAATAGACTGATAGTTGGATTTATCAAGACACTTAATTAATGACACTCTACTGTTCCACACTCAGTTGTTTTTAATTATTTATTGAACAGATGTTAATATTCATAAGTTCCGTAAGAACATGCATTTAGGTACCTACAAAACCAATAGATGTTAAGAGGTTATTATCAATGACTGACATTTACATTAAATTATACTGAACAAATAAAGCTCACAGTTTTCCTTTTTTTCCCAGAATCATACTTTCTTGAATATGCTGCATACTGAAAAGTAGTTAAATTTATGGCTATGTTAGTCTATAATATTAAAAAGTTCATTATGCATTCCATTGTTCAGTCCATAAAGTTACAATCTTTTATCACTTCTTACACTCTAACAGAAATAATCAAAATTAGAGTGTTGTCTTTTATGTACTGTATGTACACTTATAAATGCTTACTTGCTTTTAAAGCAGATAAGCACTAAAATCATTTTATCAAGACAACGATCACAAATCTCCTAAATCTACATGCTTAATGGTTCATTTGTATTGGACTGAAAACAAACACTGAGTTTTCCTAAATTTTGTTTTTTTTTTGGTAAATTTTGTATCAAAATAAATTTATATTAAGAAAAAGAAGAAAACAGAATGGCAATTGAGAAGTGTCTTGTTAAAACAAAATAGAGTATTTATCAAGGTGCAAGGCTGTGCAAATTTTCATATGACTGACCTTAATGAGTTGAACATTAACAATTACTGCTTTGTGCTATGTACTGCTTGCCTTTCTCTGCATCAAAGAATTCTAACATGAGGCTCAAGAAATCAGATTTCAAAACAACACCAAGTCTGAATAAGTACTGTGTAGAGAGCAGTGTTATTTTCAGTAGCACAGAGTAAACCTTGTATCTGCATGGTGTAAGTAATGATGTCACCTGTAGGGGACACACACAGTTCATTAGCCCCTGTGCCATATGCACTTGTGCATTACTTCATGTACATAGTGCGCCCCCTGTTCTGAACAAATTATGCAGTAAAACACTTGTGTCTTTCGGTGGTTTGGTTAGAGATCATGTGCTGTGTGTACAAGACTTGCACAATTGTTTATCATTCTGCCAGTCAATGATAGGTGTGCAGGATTTTATTTTGTTTGTTAATAAAAGCTGATTCTTTTTAACACCACTGTCTCCAGCCTCATCTACCCAGTTTTATTATAATATATATAAATAGTGATTTATATTCAAATTGAATTGGAAGCCAAAGTAGAGGAGATGATTAATACTAATTACCAGCCCTTCTTAATTTGCATTTCCATAAAGAAAATTGTCTTTATTCCAAACTGATAAAGAATGTAGCATGTATTACAATGTATGCTAATTTAGCCAAAAGGCAAAGCTGTGCTTATTAACACCATTTATACTGTATAAGCTAATTTGTTTGAGGACAATTTTCACATGCTACAACACCATGTTTTTTATATGATTTAAATATTTAAAGAAAATGGGGGCTTTTACTTTTAATGAACCTCAGTTTCCTCCTCACACTTTATAAAATACCACCCTGTATTTTATTTAACTGGCCAGCTGCCCCACAATTCTGCATTGATTTTCCTATTTAAATGTGTAGTATAAAATAGCATATTACAGTGCTTTAAAAAGAAATTAGTCTTTTGTAAATGGCACAAAGCATTTTTAGGATGGCAGCTTTCCAAAACTAAACTTGCTTAAATGTGAGTCTGATTTTTAACATTTTTTTTTGTCTTATTAGAATTTTCATATTCATCCCACTTTTCACCCAGTACTATAACCTTTTGACAGTTAAATTGTTATTCTTTTGCTACTGTCAAAGCAACATTTGATAATAAAATCTATCGAAAATCTGCCACTCAAAAAGAAGGTTAAAGTTTTAAAATTGATGCATATTTGATGGAAAAGTAGGGGATTTTCAATTTGTGTGAATAAAAGAGCTCAGTTTATTAATCTGTCTGCTGATTGGTTTAATCCACTGAAATAGTTTTATAGGCCATCTGATGGAGATGGGCAGTAAAGACTGATCTGACACAGCTTATCCTGGATAATATCTTACTAACCAGAGTATCTTCTGCCATCTGCATCACAGCAGACAGACTTTCACGGAGGCATTATTTAAAGTTTTTTTTTTTCTCTCCACAATGAAAGTATTAACCATATGCATCAGATGCTCGAGATTGGAATGCTGAAAAGATTATAGCACTGAATCATTACATTTAGAGCTGGAATGTTTACCAAAAAGCTAGGCAAAGTAATAATCTGAATTTAGGGCACAGAAAATTGTTAAATATTTTTGCTGTAATTTAATTATAGATTTAAGGGGTCACACCATCCTTCTAAATTGAACTGATACATTTAAATTATTACAGAATACGTTCATAAGAACAAGCTTTGAAACAATTCATTTTTGTGTGCACCTAAAATATTACTAATGATTTACTCAGTAATAGAAGGACAAAAATAACTAAATCAGTTGTTCCAAATTTCTTTTGTCTTGACACTATAATCAGTGACTTAGTAGTATGTTTAATTGATTAAATTATGTACAATAACAGACAGTTCTAAGTGCATTCTTGAGAACTACAAAGAGACACATTTAGCGCTAAAGTAATAATACTGTAGATTTAATTTTCATAAAAACATGATTATATATCATTCACAACCATTGCCATCTAATACTTTGTTAGACTTTGTTATTGTATTATCGTTTTGTACTCTTGATGACTCAAAGGACAATACTCATCAATCTATTTTTCATATTTTATGACTGACATATTTATTCGTTTCAGCTACTTAACTGCTTTGAAGTATATTGTGTAGACACAGGTAACATGTACAACCTGATATAACCTTAAAATGTATCAATTTATTATACTTCAGACAATGATGAAGACACTAACTTGAGTCAACAGATTACCACTAAATTTTACTGAAAAGCAAGAATGCTTTATTGGATTTAAAAAAAAAAAAATCAAATTCAAAGAAAAATGAAATGTGTTTTTTTTACTGATGCTAAGAATTAAGTGGTGGTGGTGGTGGTAAGCATTGCTGCCTCATAGCTCTATAGTCCAACCTTCGAATCCTAGTCCAAGAAATGTCTGTGTGGAGATTGAACATTCTAACTTTGTCTGCATTTGCCTCTCTCCAGGATGTGCGTATTAAGTTAATTAGTAATTTTAAATTGTTGCAGTGGTAGTATCATGTAAAGTACTTGCAGTCCACCTTGGGCTCATTCCTGTATTGTTGTCTATGCTGCTGGTATTGGCTTTAGGCTCATTATACTGAAAAAGACTAAACTGGACCAAAAATGGATAGATGGTTGAATTATCTATGAATTTCATAATAAGCAAAACCAAATAGAGACACCACTGGATTTCTAACAACAATTAATTTGCTAATTGGAAGTATGATTAATGTAACATTCACTATATTTTAGTATTTTTAGAGTACTAAGATAATTTTTTGCCACTTTTGCAATTGCATTATCTGCAGTTTTGGTGGTCCTACTAGAAGCATATTTGTTCCAACTATTTCAGTAAGAATGAGATTTAATTTAAAAAAAAAAGAAAATCATGAATATTCTAGCTTGCTAATATTTAATATAAGCATCTATGTACAATGTGGGCCAAAGCTGGTAACTGAAGAACAGGGGAAGGGAAAATGGGTGAGACAAAATCAGAGACAGATGGATAAAGTAAATGAAGATTTGAAGAAAAAGAGACTGGCTGGGAAGAAGAAGATGCAGGACTGAGCTGTATGGGTTGATCAGGCAAATTGAATACACATAGAAGTCAGGCAAGATGACAAGGAAGAAGAAGATGATCCTTCTTGTTCAAGTATAAGAAATGAATGCTCTTTATCGATACAACTGACAAACTCTGGATGGCACTCTACACACCAGGCCAATTTACAGTTGCCTAATGCGCATGCCTTTGATATGCGAGTGGGAAATGTAAGCAACAAGGACAAAAGCTTACAAGGACACTGTGAGATTTGTACAAACTCCATAAGAACAATGAGTAGTCTTGGGTTCAAACTTAGTCTGCAAGAGCTGTGAGGTTGCAATAATAGCAAATGTGCAACTATGCAAAACCTTACATGTTATTTTTTTAATTGCTTTGATAATACCTAACATAAACAAAGACTGAAAGATATACCATTGTTAACAGATGGGCTTCTTACTGAAAATTTCAGTTATTGCTAACCAATCAAACCCCAATCTTAGGCATCTTGCTAATCATTCTAACAGCACGCTTTTGGACTATTCAAGCCCTGCAGTTTGCACAACATTCAATGCCCTGCCAACACGCCACAGGATTTCAGATTATTTTTTAATTTTCAGTCTAATTGCTTTTGTTTGATTAAATGTAAATTATTAAATTACTAAAAAATACAAAAAATGACAGGAGCTCTTGTGATGAACTCACTACTATATTAAATAAACAATACAAAAATGAGAGTTTATTGCCCAATAAACTAGGTTTACCTGCATTAAGGAATATCTATCAGGCATGCTGAACAGTTACTAATGCTTACAGGGGTCATGTGTCTTAGCTCAAAATCATTGACACAGATTGACTGTAAACACATAGTTTGCAAGCTCCAGAAGACACAGCTTCAAGAGAATATTTTTTAAATTACATTGCCCAATAAACTAGGTTTACCTGCATTAAGGAATATCTATCAGGCATGCTGAACAGTTACTAATGCTTACAGGGGTCATGTGTCTTAGCTCAAAATCATTGACACAGATTGACTGTAAACACATAGTTTGCAAGCTCCAGAAGACACAGCTTCAAGAGAGTATTTTTTAAATTACAGAAATATAAATTAATGACCTCTTGCCTGTAACTGATCAGTTGTGAGCTGCAAATTTAGCACAAGCTGTGTTTCTTTTATTTGCTTATGGGCAAACATCCTACTTAAGTCATTACTTTTGCTAATAGCAAAGCCTTGTCTGCTCAATGCTGCATGGCTCAGGAAGCACAATAGTGGCATTACCTTTGAGGACGGAGTCTGTGGCCCAGTAGGACTTTTGTCAGTGTTCACTCTGTATCGGGTAGACAAGTTGAGAATGGCAGCAGTGGTGACTGAGTGGGTATCTTCAGCCTCTTGGTTGTAGCTGTATTTACTAGAGTGACTTGGGCTTTGTCCCCTGGGGCTTTGAAGTCGGCTGTTGGGTGTCAGTGAACTGGAAAACTGTGATGGTGCTGAGAAGGCAAATAAAGAATGTCAGTTAGACAGAAAATTGAAAAATGTGAAAAAGATCTGCAAAAACTCAAGATGTTAAAATGGGATGTAAATTCATTCCTGGAAATCACAAAGACATCATTTTGTAAAGGAAAATTAAACAATCATTTATGATTCTATGATAACAAAGACAAATTACTGACAATCATAAAAAAATAATCTTTTGAGAGAAAACTACATTGTGTAAGAGGATATCTTTAAGGTGGATGGATAATGATTATATCTTTCTATTCTGTACAGTATATCCACTCATCTTCTAGCTCACTTATCCAGTTCAAGATCGCAGTGAGCCAGTCCTTTTCTCAACAGCAGTGGGCACTAAGCAGGACCTAACCCTGGATGAGGCACCTGCCCACTAAAGGGCACACTCACACTTATGTCCACATTTACTCATACTGGGACAGCTCAGTGTCACCAGGTAACCAAACATGTATGGTTTTAGTATGTGGAAGGAAAAATACTCATAAAAAATCCTGCACAGTCACAAGGGAATGTGGAAACTCCACACGGGCAGTGCCAGAGCTTGAACAAAAGTACTAAATAGAATGGCATGGTTGGCCATTGGTAGGCACTGCTTTACTGGTCTAGAATCCTTGGTTTAAATCCTAACCTAGTCATTTCTGTGTAATGTCTGTATTACTCTTGTGTTGGGATATGTTTTCCCCAGGCACCTTGATTTCATTTAACATCACAGAACTGTGTGCATGAGCATAGTTTGTGAAAAGTGGCGTTACATCCAAGTTTGGTTTCTGCAGTACAGATGATACTGTTGGGATACTGGCTTCTTGGACCAGGCATATACAGCATGTATTTAAAAAAAAAAAGCTAATTATTCTAATAAATATTAAAATAAAAGTGCACTGTCCTGCATATGCAATAAGTGCCTCAGTAATGCGTAGAGAAAGTACCATATACACAAAGGCCATGAAAAATACAAAGTTTTAAAATGACATTCAGAATTAGCATCAAAATAAAGTTTCCATAACTTACATTGTAAGTCTTGGATATTGGCCTAATCAGCTAAAAAAGGAAGGAAAGTCAGGAATATAATTGGATAACCTTTAATAGTAAAGGTGAAGTATTTCAGAGCAAGTCCCAATTGCTGTGATACAGCACTGATAACCACTGTGAGAAATGTTGTTATGATTCTTAAATGATTATTAAATAATTTTATAATTGTTCTTTAACGATGAAAGTTAGGCTGTTCTTTAGAATCTTTTTCTATGGTGATATTTTAAGTTGGCAACACAATCCGATTATACCCCAAAAATGAGAATAATAAGGTTGAATGTGGAATTTCCTATTAAAGACTTATCTAGGGTACTCTACAGTATATACAGAACATTGAAAGGGTATCCCAGCTGGCAAAGGGTTCCCTGGAGAATTGGTATCACCAGAGAGAGATGCCCTGTACAAGCCAGTGTGGAAGCACAAGGACTGCTAGGTGGTGGTGTGCCTTGATTGTGCATGCTAAATGCACTGGCAACAACATAAAAAGAGAAATACATTTGTCTTGCGTGAAAGCAAACTATGTTCCCCAATATTCTAGGTAGTTCAAATTAGAGGTTGCAGGATCTCCCGTCACTAGCTGGGGAAACTGCAAAGACTCATCATTTAAGAATAAGCCTGATAGTGGCCACTATTCTATAACCCACCACTAGAGCAATAGAATACTGTGAATATCAAGGAGTGCCTGGGAAAGTTAGCCCTTAAAAAGCAATAGAAGGTTGAAGGGTGCTAGGGCTCCATATACAAGGTAGACTGAGGTGTAGTTTAATGTCCCTTTAGCCAAAGTAGGGCTCCTGCTTGACTCAGATAGAGTTTAAAGTCATCTCACAACCAGAAGTAATCTGAGTCTTAGAAGTAAAGTTTGGGGTGAAAGCTAAGCTAACAAAGGGGAAGAGGCCAGACCATACACGGACAGGCAAAAAGATGGTGGGAGATAGGGAGAGAGATAGACAAGATAAAATACAAGATAAAAGATAAGGTCTTTTGGTATTTCAACAGTATATAAGTGGACCAGCCATCTCACTTGATAGGCGGGGTTTAAATAAGATAACCCCCTACAGACTGCAACAATGTCATCTTGCTGTTTCTTAATATCTTGTTTGGATTGATTTTCTTGATTAATAAAGGCAAAACTATGAGTCACTTTGGCATCAGTCTGGGTGTGGACAGCTGATGCAATACTCTCCACTTATCATAATGTACAGGGGTGGGTAAAAGTAGGTTTACAGTTGTTCACATACAACTGTAAACCTACTTTTGCCTATATATATATATATATATATGGGTGGATGCCCTGATTATGAAAGGACCGAGGGAGAGAGTACTTCCAGGACAGATTCTCCCCCTGACTGACTGAGGGCAGCCCCCTTGGTTTCCAGCAGGGCCATGGGTCATGAACATGGGAGCGCAACACTGCTGGGTCCCATGACCACCACCAGGGGTGCATGAACGTTTTCAGGACCCTATTTGGCCACACCCGGAAATCTGGCAGGAAGAAGCTCTTTGGGCACCTGGAGTTCTTCTGGGTGCCCTATAAAAAAGGGCCAGTCACCAGAAGTCAACGGCCAGAGTCAGGAGGAAGAGTACAAAGCCTGAGGAGAAGTGGATGTGGAGCCTTGTGTGTTGGTGATTTGTACACTGTATAAATAAACCGTGTGCTGGGTGCTAAACTTGTCTCCTGCATGTCTGTGTCGGGGTTAGGGTGGCTGTACACCCCCCCGGCTTCACTATATATATATATATATATATATATATATATATATATATATATATATATATATATATATAATTTTCATTTGGATCTTGATCTTTGTTTGTCTGCGAATTCACTGCCTTTTGTGGTGTTCCTGCTGTGTTCAGTAGAGAGCAGTAGTGATGGAGGAGGAGAGGAAGTGAGGGGGAGGATTGTTGGATGAGGTTGGAGTGTGGTGATTAAAGAGGATTGAACTAAAGGAGACTACGTGCTGTTTGTACTGGCTGAATACCCAACACCTTGGTTGTTACTTTTGTTTACAAACACTGTCGATACCACTCTTTGTGTTTAGATCTGGCGTCGACACCGTGCTTTGTGTTTAGATCTGGCGTCGACACCTGCTTCGTTGTCGAGACTGTGGTTTTTTGTGTTTCTATCGACCGTCGTTGGCAGCACTTCGTCCAAATCGAATGTTCACCCACTTCTTGGAGTCGGCAGTCAGAGTATATAAGTCGGACACACTTCTGTGATTTTCCATCAGTCGGCGTTTGGAGTTCAAGAAAGAAGCATTGGTTCTTCCTTACTCTTTGAATTGCCACAAAGCAACCTGCGAGATTGGAGAAAGGTTGAGAAGAGATCATGAGAGGAAATGACAGCGTCATGAAAACGAGACGGACTGTGAATGGAGAGAAGCAGAAATGCTCCTCCACCACCACATAATTACTATTCGGACAGTGATTCCGAGTAGGCCGTACCTATCGAATCAATGTCCAAGGGTTTTGTTTTGTAATTTTGTTTCCCTTATAAAAAAATCATAATGCTGTGCGACGAAGGGCCCAGTTCACGACTGGCAGCCGCGTTTAAACAGGGAGCCCTTCACAGACAACTTTAACATGCGCAACGTAGTTGGGCGCACATGGCTAGTATATTTATATATGGCTAGTATTTTATATATATATACTGTATATACACACACACACATACACACACAGGTGTAATACTGTTATAACAAAACTCATGGGACAATAAAAATATTTGATTATAACGAAAATTTTGTTATAACAAATATGGGGAAAATACACATACCATTGTGACCGGCAGCGGCGCAAGGACAGCTCTGTAGCTGCTCTGCTGTGTCAAACACTAAACCAAGGGCAAAGTAATTGATTGTTCTCTGCTGTATCAGACTTACTGCATAACGTGCTTCTTGCACAATGCTTATAACATTTAACATCAGGCTTTGAAATGCTCTTCCTTGCACTCTCTTGATTCCGAGCCACTGGTGTTCTTCTAATCTGAAAATGGGAGTTAAAACAGGACAACTGCCTGTGTCGCAGCTCCTAGAAGCTCCTACTTTGAATGAAGTCTTGAGGCTATACCTGTCTTCTCTATACAGTAATAAAAAATGCGTATTTTCCTTGTATATCTGGACTCACCTTCTTGTCTCTCGAAAAAACTCTGTGACCCAAACTTGACAATACTAGTATAAAAAAAACACGCTTCTTAAACTGCAAAAAATATTTTATTTGAAAATGAGATGTTAGACAAGTATGAAAATACAGAATGAAAAATGATACAGAATGATATGTTAGATGTAACTAATTTTTAATAGAAATACAGGTATGAATGAAAACAAGAAGTTAAATGAAGATGAAAGCGCGATTCCGAATGGTTTGGCCACGTGATTTTTCTTCATTTCAGAATCAACTTTTTCTGATTGTTAATTTTTCATTTTGTGCAAACTGAAACCGTTTCTCTCTTTTTTTGTTAATCTCAAAGAAACTCTAAGAAGTGTTATGAAACTCGAACAGTACAGTATTCACACAACACAACTACCCATGCAGTGGCTAGGTGGAGTGCTGACTCTGAATTCCACTATACCAATATGATGTTGTGCCTATATTAAGGCTGAGATTGCCCGAGACTGGAAATTTCGCAACAGACTGTCTCTCTCTTTGTGACAGCCTGTTGCACATTTCCTGAGAATCGGTGTATTTAGTGTAGGTGGGCATTAAGTATTTTTTGAATTGCATTATTAATTTTTATGCCGATTTTTGGTTGAAATTTACACTTTGTAAAAACAGAATTTGTTTAACATGATGTTGTATGAACGCTTGTTCAGGCCCACAAAAACTATTCATTATTCTGAAAATTTCATTACTTCAGTATTCACTATACGGGATTTGACCTATATACTATAAATGAAAATATGTGTGTGTGTCTGAAGGATTGCTTATATGCAAGCAGGAAAGCATTACATCTTTTAAAACACTCCAGTCTAAGACCATATACAGTATCTAATGTATATTTTACCTTAAGTAAATAAAGGTCTTGTAAAGTGCTGTCTTACCTTCAGAAAAGTGTGCATTTTCCTGATCTTGTGACACTGGGTCACTAGTGCGCTTGCCAAACACCTGTGCATCAAAACTTGCATAATCAAACCGGACCTTGGCATATTTATCCAGATCCTTGGCCAATGTGACTTGAAGAGCAGTGACTGGTTGGGCAAACCTGTACTTATAGCTAGGTATTTCAAACTGCTTCACTAAGCTTGATGGCCTGTAAAGGAAAAAAAAAAACCAATTAATATATATATATATATATATATCATAAATTATATAGTATATAACAGATAGATGTATAGTATGGGGCCTGGTGATCAGTTTTAATGGCAAAAATATTTAATGGTGACCTACAGTATAGTAAAAGCAGTTAATATTGTTGAGATGTGCCAAGCAAGGCATATTGCATGCACTGTTTACTGATTAGGAAAATATCTGGGGGTGGTCCAAACAATTTGTAATATTATGATTTATGTGTTTATATATATATATATATATATATATATTTATTTATTTATGTTTATGATATAAAAGTTTTTAAAAAGCCTTCTAAAACTCCATCTGGAATGGATGCCTTATGGAGCCTACTTGATTTAAAATCCTCCTTACACCATGAACAAAAACAGAGAAATGTGAACCATGCAGTGCTGCTGGCTCTGAGAATTACTGTATTACTGAAATAAAATTAAGCACAGAAAGTGTTAAGTTCATCCAGGGGAGAAAATGTGCATTTGACTGGATTAATCTATAGTTTTCAATCCATAAACACGTTGATACCTTTCCAAACTGATATCTCCAGATTGAGAGAGGCTAAGATGATTGGGGAATCTAGATCGTAAGACCTCTAAGCACCTCAGAGAAAACATTCCAATCACAACCAAGAACAAACCAGAGAGAGCCCGAGAATTCAACAGAAAGTAGTAAAGACTTGGGTAGAGAGAAGTCTGCTCTGTTGGCAACATAACCCATACCAACACAATGTGACATAATGAGGTTGAAGGTGGAATTTTCTTTTAAAAATCTAATTTGCTAAATTAAAGTTTACAAAAAGACCTAAAAGGAATAGGACAAACTCAGTTGCATACAAATTCAACATTCAAGAAAATGAATCATATGTATGCGTGTTTTACATGAGATTTTATATGTAATGGAAAGTAATCAAAAGTTCTACCAGCATGTTATGTTATTAACAGTAAAGATGCAGAATTCAATGACATTACGCACAACGTAATAGGTAATTAGATCTCAGATACATTTACTGAGCCAATTGTCGATTATTTTTGGCAAATAGCACATAAGTGACTTGCAGTTTCCAGCTCATATTGATTGGATAATGTATATTTCTTGTTCTGTAACCTGAAACATTACAAAAACTAAAAGCATTTTTAACCTTGGGTGTTGAGAAATAAATACATAAAAACTCTTACGTTTTTAGTTACTACACTACAAAATATGCAAAATATTTGACACTTGAAGTAGTAAAACTTAATATACGGTTCCAAAAATTCTAAAATGTAAAATTAATCCAAATCTAGCAGTTGGCAAGACAACTATTAACATAAATTATTACTGTGAACAAAACACAAAGATTTAGCAATTTAGATGAAACTTAAAAATAATTTGAAGCATACATTGTTAAATGGCACAAGCAGAGGTAAATATATTTAGGAGACAGATCAATTCAAGTGAAACGTCTGATATCTAGCATGGAAATGTGAAATACGGTGCACATACAGTACATCTCCTCTTTGAAAATGTTTTTGGTGTAATAATTATTCTGATGGGAATAGGATGAATTTTAAGGATTAGCAGAAAAAGTAAAAAGCTAAACAACATGTTGAATATTTGTGTATACACAGACTCTACTAAAAGATTTCATACCTGGAGCTTCTGTCTGCATTTAGAATACTTTTTGGACTATCCTCTTGTGGTTTGGTCATTTTTCCAGCAGCAGCAATAGGACAGCCAGAAAGACTGAAAAATATTGCACCAAAAGTTTCAGTAGAATTCAAAAACAGCTAGTATAATTTGAAAAGAAAGCAGAGATAAAACACATTGTTCCTAAAATGTTTAGCAACAATAAAATAAACTGAAGTTCGCAAAATAAAATTTTCCAGCAAAATCAGGTTTCAGGTAGGTACCGTCCCTCCCTGACACTAAGAACTGAGGCTAATTCTGAGTCTCCAATTAACGCAACATCTGTAGACTGTGAGAGTTAAACTGGAGTACCCAAAGAAAGAAACACAGAAACATGGAGAACATGGAAACTCCTTGGAAAGAGTGTGAATGCTGAGATCTGAACTCAGGCCTGTAAAGTTATGAGGCAGCAGCAGTAAACGCTGCACCACCCCATGGGTGGACATACAGCGCTTTTGTAGTGACAGACACTTACATGAATGTTAATCTACAGCAGTGCAAGACATTTTTCATTCAGAGAGCCAATTGCAAGTAAGTGGGCTGGGCTGATGGCAGGCCAACTAACAACCTTGTCAAAACCAGTAACTGTACAAAGAAAATGGTGTTACCCACTTTCATTTGGTATTTACCCAATTAGTTCCTTGTCATGACAAGCTTCCTGTCAAGGTATGATGCAGCTGATGGTTGATTATGTAAAGTTTTTTTTTTCTACAGCTTACATACTACTCATACACTTTTCCATTTTATTTCATGGTCTTATTTTAACATTCTATAGTTATTACTATGTATTATGTATAGGTGTGAAGAGATAAAAACAGAACAAAGAGATTAGCTGAACTTACCTCCTATGGGTACTACGGTTGCTGTTGACATGTCCTCGTCCCGTACATCCTGGCGTTGGGCACTTAAGTACATTTTCATGCATTGCAAGTACTGAAAAGACATTTACAAATTTCATTACCAGAGGAAAATTATGCAGATGAAATATAGGTTTAATAAAATATAATGTTTTAATAGATTCAGTAATGTATAAATGTAAGGAAATCAAAAACATCAAAACATCACACACATATACAGTATATATATATATATATATATATATATATATATATATATATATATATATATATATATATATATATATATATATACTGTATTTACTGGAAAACCACGTGGCATTGTTTAAGATCTTGACTACTGTACAACCACTATTTCTCTTTAATTACTTTTTTATTATGGTTCATAGCTTGTGCTTTCAGTGGTCTTTGAATAGCGGTGTCACTCTGTCTATGTCTTCTTTGGCTATTCCATATATCCTCCGTTGCCCTGCATCCTTTTGTCTTCTTCTTTTTTTTTTTTTGATTTCTTAACTTTATTGTGTCACTGTCCCTATCAGGCTGATGAATGCAATTAAGGAAGAATTATACTTTGAACTTCAGCTCCATGGCACACACAAAATTACAATTTTCAAGCGAAGACAATGAAGTATATACTTTGTCCAGTGGATCTACATTCAGTGTTTTGCACGTGGAGGTAATGTAAACATTGTGTGGGATTAGTGAAAATGGTCAAAACTTTTGGGACTCTAGAAGTCAACATAACAAGTGCTTGTTATCGGTCAACAACATGGGAGTGGGTTGTTAAAAACGTGTAGTGGAACTTTTGTTGTCAGACAATTGTAGAATTATGCTGCATTCCATTTAAAGTGGGAAGTCAGAATTTCCTATTGGAATTTCCAACTGGAACGCCCCCTTAAGTCGGATTTCCAGCTCGGAAATTCTGAGTTTGTCCAACTTCAGATCATGATCTTCTTCTTCTTTTGGCTGCTCTCATTAGGGGTTGCCACAGCGGATCATCTTGTTCCATATCTTCCTGTCCAAAACTGCTGTAGTATATTATACTGTTTATTAGCACATCTTTCTATTTGTGTCTTATTAAATTAGTCGTACACAAAGTACTGTCCAACCTATGTTGCTACAATGCTTCGATATGTAAAATATTGTCTAATGCGTTGTTATCATCTACTAATTATTCTAACGGAGCAAAACAACAAAGGTTTTCCTGGATGTGTTTATATTGCTTTCCTGAATGCTTTACTGGAACGTCGTGGTTCATGTCCATGAGTTGCACTGTTGATTTCTCTGATTCTCTGATAAAATGGTGTCCTCTATATCAGCGGTTTTCAACCTTTTTGACTTGTGGAAAATATAATAATCTTACTTACTTTGTATTATTATTTGTTCAACCAGTGCATGAAGTGGAAATGCATAATTACTGGTACTGTCTTGTTTAGTTCTGATTTCTTGATAGAAAGGAGGTTTTAGTGTCTAGATTTATTAACATTGGAGAGCAATTACCTTGGGAAAGTGGGGGGGGGTTTGAGTGAGGAAGCCTGGGGAGGGGATGTTGCCTGGGTGTGGTTCCATTTGGAGTTTTGAGTGTCCAGATTTACTTACATTAGATTGGACTTTCATGTGGCAAGATGTTTTACTACAGGTAGTTGTCGACTTACGACCTATCCGTCTTATAACCATTCGACTTATGACTGATACCGTGTTTCTTGGGCAAAGGACAGTTTTCGCCACACCAGCTCCGTATGCCATGACTCATTCATCAGTTTCAACTATGTTCAGTTACATTTGGCTTACAATTATAGGAAAAAAAGGCAATTGATCTCAACACAAAAATGAAGGTAATCAAGCAGTATGAGGGAGGAAAGAAAGCGAAAGCAGGTGACTTTAAGTTATCCCATTGTAACCGGTGTCCACCGCAGCGCTGTACTGCTGTGCTTTGGCTTTGAATCCGGTTAACCTACAAAGCTTCTGTGTTGTGTTACACAATGTGCTGCTTCATGCAAACTGCCACAAAGGGGTAATGAAACCACACTGAACTCCTTTATTTTTTAATTTTTATTATTAATAGGTTGAAATGTTAAAAAAGAAAGCATATGAGCGCTCAAACTCTGGTGGTATGATTCCTCCTCTCACAGTTAACATAATGAACACTGGGAGAGGCTCACTCTGATGATGTAACATAACACAGAGAAAGAAAGGATTCGTGAAGCTGTTAAAGGTCTGGCACCCATGTAAGCAACAGTAATAATGAAACAAAATAATAAAATAAAAAATAATTTACAAAAAAACAGAGACTGAAAAGTGGGAGACGACCTTAAGAGTTTTGAGCATTCAGACAGTACATGAGGTAATTTTTTGTTTAAAATGTTATCTGAAGTGCATGCACATTGGCTAAAAAACAAGATCTGGGAATTCACTGATTTTCGCGGACCAGCGGTTGGTAAACCTTGCGCTAGAGGACAACACAGAATCAAGTAGCATTACTTACTAAAATGACAGCATTTGTTCATATCACCTGAAGTTCATCTCCACAAGAAATATAACTAAATAGCTAACACCGAGAGAGGAATTAAGCCGCAATAGAGATCCACAAAGTAACCTTACATCGAAAACACAAAAGGCTGCTCTTAATCACTGGACAGAAATGCGTTTGTTTTAATGATGAAAAAAAATCTGTCCAACTTAAAAAATAAACTTCCAAGACATGATGTTCAAATAAGGCTACCTTAGATGGTGAGCTGAAAAACCCCACAATGTAGATAAACAGTGTTATAAAAAGCAAAATGGACAAACAGGAACGTTTCAAATCAGATTTAACATGTTAAACACCTTTAAATATATTTCACTTTCACACATGAATATGGTATCTCTAATGTAATCAACCATTATGTACCTTTTCCTTCGTGACTGTCTGGACTTCTGACCCTATAGACCAAGAGAAAAGAAAAATTTGCCAGAAAATGATACCAAGCAGCTACCAGACAGTCCTCTAGGGGAGACAGCCAGTCTGCGTTAAATTAATTTAATTGAGCTTTCAAACAAACATATAACAAAATCCATCACCTTCATCACTTCTGCCCTACCAATGGGCTTTTTCACTAACTTACCTACTGACTCTATGATCAGTTAGCTCTGGCAGGGAGCAGGCCTTGGCCCATCCAGGATCATTTTCCAATAAAGACAGGGTTCATTCACAAGGTCTTTCCCTTACCATTGTTGGAAGACAAGTCTTGGAGATTTAAACTACATGGTGTGTGAGTCAGGGGTGTGTTCTTGCTCCTACTCTGTTCAATGCTTGCATGGACTGGGTGTTGGGCAAGGTTGTGGGGTACAAAAGCTATGGGGCATCTGTTGGCAAAGAAAGATTCACTGATCTTGACTTTGCTGACAATGCTGTGATCTTCTTGTAGTTAATGGAGGCTCTGATCAGGGCTCTTTAGAGACTGAGTGAGGAGTCTGAGTGCCTGGGTTTGCGAGTGTCCTGGATAAAATCCAAGACCCAGGACCTTAAAGACCTCTTAGGCACAGCCATCAGCAGTGTGTCTGTCTGTGGAGAGAATGTCAACCTCGTTGAGAGGTTTACTTACCTTGGCAGTAACATTTGTGTCTCTGGTGACTCTTCCTATGAAGTCAGTAGGAAAAATTTTGGAAGAGCACGGGGGTTCATGAGGTCGCTGGAAAGGGGTGTGTGGCGCTCCCAATATCTATGCAAAAGGATGAAGTTCTAAGTCCTGGTGCTTCCTATCTTCCTATATGGTTGGGAGACATGGACCCTATCCAGTGACCTGAGATAAAGACTGGATTCCTTTGGTACTGTGTCTCTTCGGAGAATCCTTGGGTACTGCTGGTTTGACTTTGTCAAATGAGTGGTTGCATATGGAGTCTAGAATGAGGCACATTACCTGCATTGTGAGGCAGAGCAAGCCAATTGCAAGTAAGTAGGTTATGGCACTATGGTCATTTGGCGCGATTCCCAAAGGGTGATCCGGCTCACAGGATTCTCATTGTTGAAGACCCGTGTGGCTGGGCCAGGCCAAGGGGACGCCCGTGCAACACCTGGATGTGGCAGATAGAGGGTCATTTCTGGAGGGTGGAACTGGACCTTGTGTCTGCCTGGAGGGCTGCCAACCAGGATCTTGAGCTGTTTCGTCGTGTGGTGGGTGCAGCAACGCGCTGTACCAGCGCATGCTCTCCAACCTGACCGGACATGTGTAAGAGTGGCACCCCTGTACATCATCTTTGTCTGAAAAAATACTAAAATCATAATAAAATCATAAAAACTGCCATCAAAGTGGTGGTGACAATACCACTGCCTAATACTTATGAAACCAACTTAATTAAATTCAGACTTGTATGAGGATCAGAAGCTGCTGAATATTTACATATACCCTATATGTAAAAAGTTAATTATGTATACTTCAGGTATATAATCGAATTTAGGGCCGTTGTAGGATGGAACTTATCCCAGCAACATCAAATTCAAGGAAGGAACCAGCCATGGTGGAGTGTTAATATATCACAGGGTAATCTTATATCATAGTAGTTTAGAATTGTCAATTTACATCTTTTACATCTTTGGAGTGTGGGTGGAAACACATTGCATCTCAGAAAAGGTTTAACGTATAATTACATCCGCTGAATATTAATGGTATAGAATTTTATTTTTGACAAAACCATTTTTATACAATGTACTCAGATAATATAACAATTATATCTATACACTTCTAAATCCCATTATTTGGAGGATATAGCAATTGCATATGTAAGCTGAAGGGCAATGGCCTTAAAAATAATTTCTGGAAGTAGCTTTAATTTAGATTTGTTCTAGAAAGCAGTGGCTTAAGTTGGGGACTCCTGTGAAGGACTGCCAGGAAACTGGTTAAAATAATCAGTTAACATAGTAAAATAAATGCCTTCCTAAAAAATCCCATAATTATTAACATTATTAGCTCATTTATATGGAAACCAAAAAGACCAGGTTTTAAAACAACAGCATCACAAATATCCAACACAGAAGGTGCCATGATGATACCTGACTGTCAGCTATACCACTAGGTTGCAAGTATTTGCAATTTAAAACAATAGAAAGAAGTTATTTTTCTTCTTCTCTGTGCCCTTGTCATTATTAATTATTGCCAATATATAGAAAACACTTTAAATAAAAAACACTGCTGTCAACTGTTCCATTACAAGATAACCTTAAAATATAAAAGTCTAAAATCTGCCTAAATTACACAGTATTTAAGTTTCAGAAGACATTAAACATCTCAACCTTCAGAAATCTCTGTATTGATGATATGTTTGCACTTCTGATCAGATATGTTATAAATACAGAATCTCCCCAAAGCACTTATTCTTCTATTTACAAGTAAGGAACTTTGTAAAAAAAAAATTTGCTTAGCTTCCCTAAACCAGCACTAAAGCTCACACTCAAAAATATAACGAATACGGAGAAGATTATTGACAGCATTTCCATTTCTAAACTCACCACTGGACCACCTTTGGCAGTGCTGGGAAAAAGATGACTAAATCAATATCTTACTGAAGGAATGTAACTCCACAATTCAAAACATTCATTTCTTTTCATTTAGTGCAAAACATACTGTAATTCAACTGAAAAATGTACACTGGACACACCTCTCCAAATTAAAATTATCTAAACTATATCACTGTTTAGATACTAAATGTAAATGAAGCCAGGTAGCTCCAGTCTCACTCAGGCATATGTTTTGGGACTATCCGAAATTAAAGCCCTTCTCAGAGAAGTCTTTTCTTATCTATCCAATAGTGTAGGATTTAGGAACATTGTAAATCATCCTGTAGCAGTGTTTGGAGTTATTGTTTTTCAGATGTTCTTAAGACTATCTGGTGATACACTGACCATTATTTCACACTCTGCATTGTTAATGCGTCAAGTAATTCTACTCGGAAGAATCAAAATACACCCTCCGCACCTAATGGGAAAATTATATTTTATATTATCTAAAACCAGGGTAGGGGTGGGGTTTTTAGAGTGGTGTACGATTACAGCTCTTAAATGTTTCCATGACCTATGGGTTTGATTGTATTTCTGACTGACAGACTTATATATTTTAATTTTATTTTTGTTTTAGTAAAACTTGTTTGATTATTATATTATAGAACCTCTTGTATAATTCATAGATTTGTAACAAATAAAACCTTCAAAAGAAACTTGATTGTACTGCTCCTAATAAATGTATGTCTTCCTTTCACAAAATGTAGTAGTGTCTGAACATTTTGGCAAAACAATGACGTTTTCAGTGCTGGACTATGTTCCTATGTGCTGAACACTATGCCTGTGCCACTTGTTAATTTTTGAAATTGTGAAGTACATAATGACATAATAATGAAACATACCAATTCAGGGTACTCCTCTGCATATTTTTGTGTAATTCAAAATACTAAATAAGTTGTGCTCCTGTTGCCACATAAATTAAATCTGTTAACATGCACAGGGGCTTTGGATATAAAATACATAGGTGTTCATCATTTATGACAGCAAATTCATCAGACTAGTGAATTTCACAAATACAGCAAAATTCAGACAAATAACCAATGTCCCAAAATCTAAAAACAGGTTGTCCAGCAATTGTTTTGACAACAAAACACATATTAATTCGAGAACGTAACTCTTCATGCACTGTACAATTGCCTTTTCTGCCCTGCCAATCCTTCTACTTCCTAAAGTTTTTGTTTTCTTCTTTTTCATTGTTATTTGGCCATTGACAATAATCAGAATTCAAAGTTTTACATGTGGCAGTTTAAATTTAAGTTTAAATAAATGTATTATTATTACTATTATTATTATTAAAAATTATTAGCTACAGACCACTAACAACATTCGATCAGATGATTTTCTTCTGTCTAGTCTGTTTCCTTATTCTCTCTCTTGTGTTATCTACTGATTCTTGTGGCAAACCATGCAACTATGCCCATTCCATCAAAAAAGAAAATCAATCACAAATGAATGCAATAGAAAGTGAATAAGCAATGTTCAATTAGGATAATCTTTGAGTCCTTTTGTTCATTACTATCATGTCTTTCTGAATAGCTACTTTATAGATTCTTAATCAGCTCTTTTCTCATTAGTCAGTCATATTAAACACCAAACAGGTAGAACCTGGCATTTTGATTGAATCAGTTTAATTCAGTATTCCTTTACTTTCAAAACAACAGTCCTCCAAAATTAACAAACACAGAAATTATTTAATCTCTGTTGGTATCTTATAATGAATTGAACAGCAATATATGTGTACTGTATGTAGCAACAATACAGAATTAAACAGAAAATAAATACTGTGACTCAAGTATGGCCAATTGTGCATAAACACATGCTTTTCATATTTTATTGAAACGTGTTCACTAGCATGGTGAGTAATGAAATGTTTGTAATAGTGCAGTGCAGCGTGGGATTTCTTTGAGCATATGTAGGCCAGCTATTCATAGATTTAACTCCCTGCAGGGAACCTATTTAAATGAAAGCTAACACAAACATATACAGTAACAGTTATTTTAAGATGTGTTATAGGTTTTTAGGAAACATAAGCCCAAAATCAAAAAGCACTTATTTGAAATCGCATAATAGCTCTCATGCCTGGCATGATGGCTTCTGTAACATGCACAGTATGCATTGAGATACAGTATTTGCCTTATTTTAGCTCTTTAATTTAATAACTGAAGTTTTATATTGCTTTATACATTTCAAAAGCAGGGAATTGAACAAAGTGTCAATCAGTGTCAATTACCTAGCAATGACTATTATTAATACTAAGATTTGTATTTAAATTAACAATTTATCATATTCAATAACGTCTATATAAATCTATTTACATGCTACAAACATTATAATAGAAGGATGGTGACAGTGTGGCACAGTGGTTAGCACCCTGGTTTGAATCAAGTGAGGTACTGACTATATGGAGTTTGCATGTCTGTATGGGGTTCCCTCCAGGTGCTTTAATTTTCCTCCCATATCCCAAAGACATGCATGTTACATTAATTTCTGACACAAAATTAGCTGTGTAGGTGTGTGTGTTATTGGGCACTAGGATGAAATGGCACCCAATGCAAGGTTGGTTTCTCAGTTTGTCACCTAATGCAGCCAAGATAGGCTTTGGGTAACATTGACTTGAACTGAATAAAGCAGGCTTTGGAATGCTATATTATATTCAGTTCTAGGTAGGTCAGTTGGGTGTGGAATTTTAAACCACAAGAATGTCAGTTAAACGTTCACCACTAATGTCCTTAATCTGCCTGTGCTATTATTGTAAAAAATATACTGCTCAAAGAAATTAAAGGAACACTTTGAAAACACATCAGATCTCAATGGGAAAAAATCATGCTGGATATCTTCACTGAAATGGACTGAGTAATGTGTTAGGAACAAAAGGATGCCACATCGTTTGATGGAAATGAAAATTATCAACACACAGAGGGCTGAATTCAAAGACACCCTAAAATCTAAGTGAAAGAATTATACTGCAAGCTAGTCCATTTTACCAAAATTTCATTGCAGCAACTCAAAATTGTACTCAGTAGTTTGTATGGCCACCACATGCTTGTATGCATGCCTGACAACGTCAGGGCATGCTCCTAATGAGATGACGGATGGTGTCCTGGGGGATCTCCACCCAGATCTGGACCAGGGCATCACTGAGCTCCTGGACAATCTGAGGTGCAACCTGGCGGCGTCGGATGGACTGAAACACATAATGTCCCAGAGGTGTTCTATTGGATTTAGCTTAGGCGAACATGGGGGCCAGTCAATGGTATCAATTCCCTCATCCTCCAGGAACTGCCTACATACTCTCGCCTCACGAGGCCAGGCATTGTCGTGTACCAGGAGGAACCCAGGACCCACTGCACCAGCATAGGGTCTGACAATGGGTCCAAGGATTTCATCCCGATACCTAATAGCAGTTAAGGTGTCGTTGTCTAGTAGAGGTCTGTGCATCCCTCCATGGATATTCCTCCCCAGACCATCAATGATCAACCGCTAAACCAGCTTTGCTGAATGATGTTACAGGTAGCATGACGTTCTCCACGGCTTCT
Source organism: Erpetoichthys calabaricus (assembly GCF_900747795.2). Taxonomy (NCBI): domain Eukaryota; kingdom Metazoa; phylum Chordata; class Cladistia; order Polypteriformes; family Polypteridae; genus Erpetoichthys; species Erpetoichthys calabaricus. Next base: position 40,962,168 of record NC_041399.2, read on the forward strand.
CCAGACCATTTCACATCTGTCACATGTGCTCAGGGTGAACCTGGTCTCATCTGTAAAAAGCACAGGGACCAGTGGTGGACCTACCAATTCTGGTATTCTATGGCAAATGCCAATTGAGCTCCATGGTGCCAGGCAGTGAGCACAGGGCCAACTAGAGGACGTCGGGCCCTCAGACCACCATCATGAAGTCTGTTTCTGTTGTTTGGTCAGACACATTTACACCAGTGGCCTGATGGAGGTCATTTTGTAGGGCTCTGGCAGTGCTAATCCTGCTCCTCCTTGCCCAAAGGAGCAAATGCTGGTCCTGCTGATGGGTTAAGGACCTTCAACGGCCCTGTCCAGCTCTCATAGAGTAACTGCCTGTCTCCTGGAATCTCCTCCATGCCCTTGAGACTGTGCTGGGAGACACAGCAGACCTTCTGGCAATGGCACTTATTGATGTGCTATCCTGGAGAAGTTGGACTACCTCTGTAGGGTCCAGGTATCGCCTCCTGCTACCAGTAGCGACACTGACCGTAATCAATTGCAAAACTCGTGAAAAAACATTCAGAAAAGATGAGAAGGGAAAAATGTCAGTGGCCTCCACCTATTAAACCATTCCTGTTTTGGGGGTTGTCTCATTGTTGCCCCTCTAGTGCACCTGTTGTTAATTTAATTAACACCAAAACAGCTGAAACTGATTAATAACCTTCTCTGCTACTTCAGTGACCAGATCAATAGCCCAGAAGGTTCATTGACTTGATGCTATACTGTGATTAAAAAGTGTTCCTTTAATTTTTTTGAGCAGTATACATATAAACAACTGTCAGACTTTAAACACACAATCTTCAGGTCTGGGTAATTATTTTAAATCACTTAATTTGCACGAACACCTACATACTGTATGCAGACAATAGTACTATGGCTTGTTATATTTAACAAACATCTTATATGATGTTCAGCATAGTAAGATCCATTCATTTTCCAAGCCCATACATCCATCCGTCCATCTATTTTCAGACTAGGTCTGGGTTGCTAGGTGTTTTAGCCTATCACAGCACTGTAGGAATGTGCCGTATGAAAGGTAGTTGTTTGATTGTAATGAGCAGTCTGTCAAATATTTAATCTGTTTGGTGTAAAATAAAAGAAGCCGCCCAATAAAAACTATAATCGTACTGTATCTTAAAACACAATGATATTGTTGAACTATTCTATGTTTCTTAGAAAAATGAATCCAGGAATCCAGTAAGCATGAATGAGTTTGTCTCTCAAAGGTAACCAATGAATGCTCGGGTAGTTTTTGGGTTCTCCTAAGCCTAAAACAGTTGTTTTTTTTTCTTCTTTTTTAATGTCTGCTATACTAAACTGCTACTGAAAACATACCTCTTTCTCAAAACAATGAGGCCCCACTGTTGTCTGTCATGTCCATCTGTAAAGGATTTATTTACAAGATTGCAAGCACCTGCACTCATTGAGATTTAATTAAATATTTTAGGAACACAGCAATTGTTTAAAATACAGACATGTGGCATGTGCTGCGTTGTGGCCCTACACAATTAGCAGACATTACTAGGTAAAGGCAGAATGCATTTCACTGTTTCCTTAGTAACTTTACTCTTTGTTTCATACAATTCATCACATTTGTAATTAGTTTTACATAAAATGTTTGCTCAGCTTAGTGTGAGAGTTTGCATTTTGCTAACAAAATATGAAATAATACAGATATATTTATTTATGGGACTAAAATGGTAATTTAAAACAATCCCAGGTGAAAGTGAGGGTCTATGCAATTTTCTCCCCATGCTTCTCAAGTATTAATTGAAATAAATGACGACTCCTGCCGTGTACTGGAATAATGTAGCAGTTTTTTGATACTAAATCTATGGTAATTTTGTCTCTTAATGTGCAATAACACTAGCCCTTATCTCAATCAATCAGCTGCCTAAATAAACAAGAGACATAATCTTCCTCAAAATTACACCTTATGGACTGAGGCCCAGTAAGAGCCAGGATTACAGGTGTAGACACATAAATCAGAACAGGAGAGAAGTGAAACCAGCAAAACTCAATTATTATCATATAATAGAAGGATAATGGGGAACTGTCAGTGATTATGTCAGAGTTCCCTAGTACAACAGAGGGCAGAATGGAGGTCCATTATATTAAAAAGGGGGCCTGTTACCTAAGATAAAAGACAGAATACTTATACAACAGGAACACCTGGGATTGAAAGCAGAAATTGGAAGAATGCGGCCCCAGAAGTTCTACACACCAGAAAAGTATCTCCAGGGCTTCACCCAGAAGTAGTTCATGACTGGACTTAAACACCCCTTCTGGCCATTAGGCCCCTGACCTAGGAGTAATGAGGATAAATGTGTGACAAGGATTCAACTGACAAGAGGAAGAGAGAATGCAAAGGAGTAAGAAGACAAACCATTACCCTGGTGGGATTGTCCTTTAGCGGCTAAATCATTACACAGCAAGCCCTGACTATAACATCCCATACTATTTTGGCATGTGTTTTTTACTTTGGCCTCTTTGGCCCTATGTTAGGCTTTGGAGATTAGTCAAACATTGCCCTATACTGGTCACAACATATTGACAGCAAAACCAGAAACCTGAAGAATACTTTCAAGATGTATGGTATTATGGCAGTGGTTAATGCTGCATTGCACTCCAAGCACACTCCAAAGAAGTGGCCATGATGTGCACCATATTTCTCCTGCTAATGTTTGTATAACTGATGGGACTAGGGTTCCTTTTATTGTAGTGTTTTTCATTTTTTGTTATTTTTGCAATTTATCTAAAATGTTTTTAACATTTGGTTTATACTATGTTTTACATTGTCTCATTCTTCACACTCTAGTAAGACTATTATAGTTATTTAGGGCTCTCAGGTGTTGCCCTGATTCAATCAGCGATAACCTACAGTCCTATTTAAGACACCTGCTTCCACAAACACATTGCTGTGGCATTCTCTTTGGGCCATAGTGTTCTTCAACTTCATCTTTGTGCTTCCCATTTTTGTAAAGTTTGGGGTCTTGTTACCTTTTGTGATTTTCTGGTTTTGGATGTCTGTCTTATTTTTTAGAATTATGAATTCTTTATGATGGACTTTTAGCTTTGATAACACTATATTTCAGTTCTTTTTTTCGTTTTTTTGCTTAGATTACTTAAATTGTCTTCTTTTCTTTGTTTAAATGTTTGTTTTTTTGATTTGTATCAAGATGAATATTGTGTATCTTATTTAAACTAATAAATTATTTTAGATAAATCATATTAAATATTTAATGTCTTGAATTGGCAAGGTGTTTTGGCCTTCCCACTTGAGCCCAAATATTAACAATAACAAGATCCAGAAATCAATATATACAGTACATGTATATAATTCAGGTAATATCCTGTAAAGTTAATACAAGGTTCAGTAAGATATGGTATGGTAAGGCTTTATTTTTAAATTACTAATTACATTTGATTTTAAATTACTGGTTGTATATCTAAAGACACTTTCTAAGGAGAGTTGTTCTAAAATGCTGCAAAGAAAATTTAAAGTGCACCAAAATGTTTATTCTGATAAAAGAATATGAACAAGACTGGTAGCTAAATTCTCAAACTCACTTTCAGGTGGTACACGAACTTTATGGGGGCATCCAGAAAGACTTCTGTGGTGAGGATAAAGACCAGTCACATGACCTGTTCCATCACATCCAGGTGTTGGACATTTGATCTCTTTTTTCTCAGATCTGGACTCTAAGAAAAGAAAAAATGAAAAATGTTATGGCACACATTTTTATAACTCTCTCTTTAATGTACCAATCTTCTTTCATTTACCAACCACATTCAGTGCTTTGTTACTGTCGACATTTTCAGAAAGAAATACATCTATCAGTTTCCTGTTTCTCTCAATAGACAATATAGTTTGCCATGGCACCATTCTGTTTAGAATGTCAGTTCATCACAGTACTGGCTTTGTGTAAGTAAACCAATTCCATTAATTCTGTCAGTTTATTGGCCTGACAGTTCAAGGACGCTGAGTTAAAACCCCAGTCTGGTCATTGTCTGACCAGAATGTGTACTTTGTCCTTATGTTTTCCTGAATTACGTGATTATGCTACCACACCCCAAACACAAGCAGAAATGGATTATTGTCTATTTTAAAATTGGCCTCAATGTGAATTAATACGTGGGTGTCTGCTTGATTGTACCCTGCGATAAATTATTATGAAGTCCACTGTTTGGAAAATGATTAAATGAAGCAACTGGTCAGCAGATTTTAGGCCTGGCGGGAGGCTGGAATTCTTGAGAGAAATCATAAGCAGTATGAGAACAAAACCACCACACATACAGTAGAAGTCAACCTAGGGAAGATATAAACTCACACCCAAACTACAATGGTGGCAGCCCCTGTGTCACTTTCTTTTTTTACAAGATTCTAATTTAATTAAGCTGGCAAAACAAAATGACCATAAATCTTTATCTTTGTCTAACATTTCCCTTATGATATAATATAATATAGTATAATATAATATAATTCCCTTATATTATAATTGATATATCATTTTTAAACTGTACACACTAAGATTAATTAGAAAATTTTCATTTACAACAACTGAAAACAGCATTTAAGGAAGATTTATCAAATCAAGTTTGTCAACAAGCTAATTCAACATGTGAGACTCATTTGCATCTATATATTTAGATGTAACTGACTGATTAATTAAACTTGTTTAAAAATTGAATTTGGCTTCTTATCCATTATTTCAGAATTCCTGAAAAAAACAGTTTACTGTTTCAGTTTAAAGTATCTCCCACAAGTGAATAGTAATTTGCTACTACTTTTGTCAGTTGACTCCTCCAGAAAAGCTCTTGATTAGGAATGGCCATAATTCCAGTAATCAATTCAACTTTCAATATACCTTTAAATGCAGACTCCATTTTAGTTACTCCCACACTATTCAAATATGTACCACATGGCCTTTTCTGGCATTCATCACATTTTAGTTATTGCACTGACAAAATCCACTGTCTTTGAAAAACACTGTGACCTCAATAAATTTAGTGTTTGAAACATTGTTTCTTGGAAGTTTTTAGAATCTCTATTAATTGCAGTTCTTTGTGAGAGTGGACTGTCTCTAAAATATTAGTTGGCTGCACTGCACTGCCTTTGTGCTTTTATTTCATCAGCTCAATCACCTAAACGGTTGGCTAGTGTGTAAGTTCTGTAACACTAACTCATAAATTTTACTTTGGAATCACCATGAGGTACAGAATAGCTAATTTTGGCACCACTGAAAAGTGGCCATAGAACAGAGGGCCATTTGATTCAATTTGTACATGCAACAGCTGTAGAAGTACAGTATAACATTTTTATAAGACTTACATTCATCTCACTATTAATTCTAATTCCTTCATTCATCTTAACTATGGGACAATGGAAGGTAAAATGGTTAGCAATAACAACTGATTAGTAATAGCACTGAACTCTCAAAGCATGCACAAATCGTGTACATTATTTCTGCAGTCACCTTATAAGTGATTGAAAGTGGCATTAATCGTAAGTTTTATTATTATTTTTTTCTTTTGTTTTGAAAGTGCAGAAAGATTTTACAGATTTATTATGGAATATCACATCCAAAAATGATGTTGTTTTATATGTTACTTTCCCCATGTACAATAATTTGTAGTGATTGGTGAGAAAAAAATATAATCCGTGTTTCTGCTAGAATAGGTAAAAAACAGCAAAGAGTAGCAAAATCTCCCTTCACTCTGTGTTGCATGTTCCACATTTCAATGCATCTAGTCATATGCTCACAATGCCCCTAATACATGAATTTTACAAAAATATTGTTAAATAAATCACTTCTGGAAAATGATCTTCTGAACTAAAAAGGAAACTTACTTAAATGCAACAGAGCTAGCATTTTGCTAGCCCACCTCCCCTTTCACTCACTGGTTGAGAGTCTAACCCAGTTAACAGCTTGTTTATTGGGTACAAGTGACATTGCACTTCATGTGATATTAACATTGCAAAATGTACTGGGATATGAGTACAACTGAAAGAAAAGTGAGTAAACACATTACCAGCAAGAGAATATGTCTCGTACTAGTGCAAATCCGAGATGATTCAATAAGCAGAAGGTCAACTCCTGTGTTCAGTTTTCACAGACTGCCACTAAATAATCCCAAGGTAGTCCAGTTGTGGATATGAAAATAAATGTAATGATGGGAGGTGGGTCTACAATTCAAATTCTTGTTCACGAGAATGATTTCTGGAAGTGGTTTACTTAACAATATAGTAGTAAACATTTATGACTAATGACCCTAACCCTATGAGTCAATGACTGGACGTGTGGATTATGCTTCACAGGTAACATGACATTTTTTTTTATGGACTTTTTAATATTGTTTGCTGTTGTGCAGCTTTGACCATTGGTTACCATAGATGCCTATTCTATTTGAAACTTTGCTATTTCCGCTCTGAATGAAAATAAGAGATTAAAAATCGTCCTTGGCCATCACTGCAAACTATAAGGGGAAAGTAATATAATAAAAAATATTATTTTTAGGTGGAGTATCCCTTTAAGTTCACCTTTGGAATATTTTTAAAAAATATTGTAAATTGCTCATAACACCGAGCTCAATTCTGGCCATTTCAAATTTGGTTTCTTTTGCGTATGCACATTGATGTAAACTCTGGTTCCCTGTGGTTGTGCACATTAGAACTTTTTCAAGTCCATCATTGTACAATGTAGACAAAATAACATCAACAAAGGGCCGTATGTCTGTATACTGTATATTAGTTTATTTTCTTATTTTTTAATTATTTTTTCTTTAATCCAGTGCAAATTTATAGATCACCTGTACCTACAACAAAACACAATCTTTTGTTTAAGTCTTTCCCTCAGTCAGTGTTTCTCAGTCATTTTATATTTGTATCAAAATGCTAATATGCTGTCAGATACCTCTTAATGCTGTCGAGCCTTGTATTTTATGCCTGGAGCCTTTATCATTTTTGTCCTAATTACACCTTTAGGCAGAGTATATTCGTCTTATATTTTATGAAAGCTATATGATGACGCTATTACCAAGTACAGTGGAACCTCGGTTCACGACCATAATGCGTTCCAAAACTCTGATCGTAACCCGATTTGGTTGTGAACTGAAGTTTTTTTTAAGGATTTTATTCACAAATATAGTTAATCAAACCATAGAATGCACAGCGTAATAGTAAACTAAATGTAAAAACATTGAATAACACTGAGAAAATCTTGAGCAACAAAGAAAACTAACACTGCAATAGTTCGCGCTATAGCGTTACCAACCGCTGGCTAAAAACACTTTTTTTTAATGAGTTTTAAGCACAGGGAAAAAAATGAACATTTGAAAAAATCCGTAATTTAATAAACCACCAAGAAAAGTAACATTGCAACAATGCACACTATGAACCAATCGCTGTAAACAGAAGTGAAAACAAAATCAAGCCCAGTGCATTCTTTAACTGCCTTCCTACCTTATGCGTCCAGCTCTCTCTCTCGCGCTGCCTGTGTGTGTGTGTGTGCCTCTCTCGCTCTGCCTGTGTGTGTGTGTCTCTCTCCCTCTCTCTGCCTGTGTGTGTGTCTCTTACTCTCTCGCTCTGCCTGTGTGTGTGTGTGTCTCTCTCTCGCGCAGCCTGTGTGTGTGTGTCTCCCTCTCTCGCGCGCCTGTGTGTGTGTGTGTCTCTTTCTCGCGCCTATGTGTGTGTATGTCACGCTCTCTTGCTTGCTCGCTGCACAGGAAATGCACAGGGAGAGACTGAACACGTACAAACCGAAAGGGACACTGGCTTGTTCGTATACCGAGTGTGTGGTCGTGAACAGATGCAAAAAATTGGCAAACTTTTTGGTCATAAACCGATTTGTACGTGTTATTCGTAATAACTGGTAGTATCAGAGTGAGGAGTAATGAGTAGTATCAGTGTGAAAATCCTGCTCTTTAAAGAAGTGGGTTTTTGAAGCCAAAGTAATGTTTATTAATATTACAACTTAAATGTGCCAAAACAGTGAAAGCACTATTGACAAATATTTGAATGGTATATGGGGGATTTACAGACAGTCTCCAGTTATGAGCAAATACTGCAGTTATGGTCAGTCTAGTTCAATGGATAATACTGGAGGCACACTGAAAACAACACAACAAACAAGTTCTTAAATAATGGATTCATTATTAATTGTCAAACTAAAAAAGCCACATGGTAGACAGCAAATGATGATCACTGAAAAAACTTAACTATAATCACATGCAAGGGTTTTTGTTAAGCAATGTATCCACAAGTGTAGACATTTAGGTTTCTGTGTTGCTAAGATGACCTCATGTGCTGGAGGTTCTGCTGTTGTGTGGCAGCAATTGTAGATTGAAACCAACAACAAAATACTCAACTGCACAAAATCTCTAATTGTCATGACCATGGCCAAAAACACTAAACAAAGTGGAGCTGAAGTAAATAACAATAAATGTATTCTAATATTATAAAACACTTAACTATGTATAAACTAAGCCCAAAATTAATTCTAGATGTGCCAAAACCATTAAATAATGACAAAATAGTACTTTAGTATGTGTAATTAAACAGCTAATGTCTTCTCCATATACTGATGCAAACACAAATCTCACAGCAGTAAATGCCAATACCTTGACAAAGTGCTTTTCTGACCAAGACGTGTGGTGTTACAAAGAGCTTTAAAGAAATAAAATATCCCAAGTTGTTGGGCATTTACTAATTCATATGGCACTGATTTAAAAATGTTTGATTTTATACACTAAAATCACCCCCCTGACACCCCCCTCCTTGCACTTACTTCACCCCCACCATGAGCTGTGACACTGGTGAGACAGCCCCACTGACCACAAATGAAATTCCTCCAACACCCATGTCCCTGGACTGTATTAGAAGTATTTGATAATAGATGAATGAAATCAACTTTAAAAATACCTCAAAAACCTCTCATCATTTTAAAACCAGTGAAACAAAAATTCTGAAAATCAAAGTGCAGGTACAAAACAAGTTGTAAGATTTCAGTATTTTGATTGGAGACTGCAAAAATTTCGATCACCTTTTGGAAAAATATTAACTGATAAAAGTCAAAAAAAACCAACATGAACTTCAGGCTGCCCCCATTATTTTAGCAATACGGTACTTTAGGCTTGCTGCTCCCACTATGCCCCGAGACTACAGTTCTAAAAGTAATCATGTATTGTAGATGGAGAAATTGCCAGGGACTCCATAATATGATAATATTTAGCTACATGGATCTCGATATAACAATACTGCAATTCACTATGTTTTATAATATTAAGTATTGTGATTCCGTTCTGCAATAAATTGTCCCCTTTTCATTTGCTAAAAATCAAGTCACATACTCGCAGGCAGAAGCGCATCAATTTACTATACCATTTAAGAAAAATCCTTTACTCAGCTCATCCCACTACAATCTATTTAGTTATGGAAACTGGTTTCAAGTAATTCAGCAGCCTCCACAATAAGATTAGGGATGTTCAGCTATGGTTCATAACACATACTTAGGTGTATTGACTAAAAGTAGTCCTAGGTCACTTTTTGTGAGGTCAGCTTTTATGTTTTTAATAAGGCGGTCAAACAAAAACTGAGACTAGAATATATAAATCTGCATTTAAAAACTGTACTATCAATAAAATGCCACTGTATCTGCACAATACATTTTTATACTTCTGTTGCTGTACACATGCCATTAAAAGATAAAACAAGCCAAGCACAGGAGCATGCAAACACTGCAGTTGAATTTGACAAAATATTTATTTTCTCCCTCTTTCTCTTTGATTATATTATTCTGTGAATTTTCAATTCAATAAAAATTGTCCATGAAGTGCTCCAGTTAGCTGGAGTTGGAGAAACATGGTGTGTCTGGAGTAGTGGACTGGAGTACTTGATTTTAATATAATAATGCTTGTAAACTCCACAATTTATATTAAGCTCTTTCTTCACTGGAAACATTGTGAAAATCAAGCTAAACCCAAATATTCTACTTAAATGTGCATTTGTATAGAAATCTCTGTAACACTGGTAACTTTCACGTGTGCCACTTGGTGGAACGTAGAAGTAATGCATTTTAATTTGCAACAACCAATAAAATGGATTACGTCTATATTTTAAAAGGTGTTGGCACTGCAACTGTTACAAACTCTCATACATATCCTCAGTGTATCAATGATACTTTGTGTCAAAACATATTACAATACTTGACAAAAGTAAAAATTTCATCAAATTTTAGCAGTGTGGTTCTAATACAATTATCTCATTAAAATGAAATGCAATGTAAAGTAATATACATCTGCATTTTTAAACATTTTGACATAGTTAATATTTCCTATTGCTATGCCAAATATCAATTTCTACCAGCCTTGTGAAACTGCAGTCTATTCCTGAAACATCCAACTCTAGGTAGCAATGAACCCCCGATGGGATGACACTCCACAAAAATGGTACACACATGAAAATCCCAACACTCACTCACATGAGCCAATTATCATTAAGTGGAATGAAGTGAAAATGTCACCTAACTAAAAACTTGTCTTAATCACTTCAATAACAACATCAACTGTATTTTATACAATAAACCATATTTTTGATGCAATAATTCACCAAGTCTCCTTAAGAATTCTTACTGCATGGAAAAATGCAGACACATATTATTAAATGATAAACTACGTGCCAGGGTGCTCTTGACGTGATTTATTTTATCTAGCACTGAAACTTCAATACAGCTGCTGACCTGACTTTTCATGCTTCTTTACATAAGCAGTTTCCACTTAAAAAATATTGTTCTCTTTTCTCAATGTCATTTTAAAGGCACAATCAACTGAAATATGATAATGGCCAATATTATAAGTAAAATAAAGTGTAAAATGCTAATGAATTTTGCCACATTTTGATAAGAAAGAAAGAAAGAAAGAAAGAAAGAAAGAAAGAAAGAAAGAAAGAAAGAAAGAAAGAAAGAAAGAAAGAAAGAATAATTCCAGAAGGATGGTCTTAGACTTCTAAAAGCTGGATCAAGACTGCACTTCTATCTAAACCAGAAGAGATACTGTAGATAACATAAGCAGCTTTAAATTTTTGGAGTCACAGTCACTGATAACTCAATGTGCATTACTGTCAAGAACTTTGCCAAAGTCGTTCTGTCCTCAGACATTTGAAGTGAGCCTGAATGTCCCCATCTCCACATAGCAATTTCTATGGGTTCACAGTGGAGGTCACACTCACTACATAATATTCTGGTAAGATACCTTCTCAGCTCAGGACTGCAAAGCACTACAGAGGATTATTAAGTTGGCTCAGAATATCAATGGCACCTGGTATTCCCTTCTGTTCAAAACACATTCAGTATAACAAATGCTACATTAGAAAGGCAAACAGTACTGAAGACCTCAGCCATTCTTCACACTCACATTTTCTCCTTGTCTCTTTTGACAAACATTACTAGATAATTAGCACTCTCATGTTATTAGATTCAGGGATGGCTTTTATTAACAGGTCAAAGACTACTCAACAGCCTCTTGTACTTACAACTGACAACAGTACTTTATGTATATATCACGTGATGTTTCATTTTATGTATGATGATGTATTCAATTTCTGTGTTTGTATGTTTTGTCTGTTGTTGGTATTGTACTACTGCCTCCACTGTCTCAAGTCTGTGGGTGAAATGCAAGTCAGAATGTCAATGTACTAGTGGGATTGAGACTGTTACGATTTGTTGAACTTGAACTTGCTGTTGATACATGCCAAGCTTCCCCTCTTCACAAACAAAGGTCCTGACATATGTGAACAGTACCTGTGAGTTTACCTTCTTCCTTGCTTTGTAAGCTTTTTGCTACTCTCATAATACCTGCGCCCTTATACATGCAGAATTAATTGTGTTTGAATTTTTTAAGCTATGATGCCGTTGAATGTACAGTAGATTGTTAACACAATTCACAAGGCAAGATACTGTGAAAACCGATATATAGAATATCCTTCAAGAAACCACCCTGGACCAGTTTCTGGACCACTGCAGGGAACATATACTCACAACAACATGGACCAAATTTAGAGTTACTCTTTAAACTAGCATGCAAATTTTTATGATGTGGAAGGTAGAGTATCAGGAGAAAAAAAAACCCACAGACATGTAGAAAGTGTGTAAAATTGACACATGTTGAGACCCTGTATTTCTAGCCACTGAACCACCTTCTTTATTACTAATATAATTTCATTGAAAAATATACAGTATAAATTGTATCTAACATTTTTAACTTAACTGTATGCAATATATTAGTGACAAAATATAGCTTGTTACCAAACTGAAACAATCTGAAAATCCTATTCTCACATGTAAAACATGAAAATCATTTTTATCCATCTGAAGTCTCTAATTAATAAGAGTTAAAAATACATTGTTTTTTCCAATTTTTATCTTATGATGCCATTTTACAATATACTGTTAAATCAGTAGAAAACATTTCTTGTATTTTAAGCATGAACAGTCAGAATTTGTACACTGTATATACAGTGTTAAAGAAGTCATATAATGTACAAATTATTTAAGCATTTTGAATAGCAAGAAAAGTCCTACATAGATGTAATCAATTATTATTATTATTATTATCATTATTATTATTATATTTCAATAGTAGATTTGTCCCAGTTACTATCCAATATAGTACCCTTTATAGTGAAACACATTTGCTGAAGTTTTTTGTTTTGCTTTAATTTTATTTTCTGCTTAAGAAGATTTTGAATTTGAAGGGCACACTGAAGTGAATCTACTTCTTGTTCTGTCATGTTGATTTCCTTTTTGATTTTCTCAATAAAAAAAAGATCATACACACAAAAAAGTCTGTCCCTGACACACTTATGGCGACTGGGAGTTAGCAGGCAATTGTGATGTCAAAAAAGACTGACACTGAATTCAAAAATGGTCCCAAAAACAATTATAAAAGATTTGTCATTTATAGTACAGAATCTTTAAATCTTTTCCTACAAAGTTAGTGTATTAAATACAGTATATATAGTATACTAATAGTATATAATATCCTAAATTCAAACTGTTCTCGGCAGTCATGAACAACACAAGTTCCTCCCTTACAATTACCTGGAAAACACCACCATATGTTTGTAAATAGATCTTTAAGTAATTACAATTAGGCATTAATATTCAGAAATATACTCTAGAAATCCATAGCACAACATGCATATGCATGTAAATTGTTTTATAAGCATGAAAGGAGAGGATGATTTATCTGATAACCTAATTGATACAATCTGTTACATTTTGATATATGAATATGTATTGTCTCTTCCAGTTAGCTAATTCCAACAGTAACAAGTATCCAGAACAGAGGTTAGGCAGTTTGCTACTAGATGTAAGAGGAAGAAGAACTCCACCTGAGACTAGCCACTTGTGTGCAGTCGCACACAGACTCAATAATACCTTTCTAACTAGGGCTGTATAAAGAGAAGACTGAAAACCACACTCTTCAAATAATAACTGTGAAGATTCCTGTCCGGAACTTTTATATTAAAATAAATAAATTATCCATCCATCCATCCATCCATCCATCCATCCATCCATCCATCCATCCATCCATCCATCCATCCATCCATCCATCCATCCATCCATCCATCCAGCCAGCCAGCCAGCTAACCAGCCAGACAGCTATCAGTGTCCTAAACTCACACATTAATTCATCTAGACGTGTATTTTCAAGCCTGTTTAACTGAAATCAGGCTTACACTGAGTCTGAGATGGTGACAGCAGCATAAGGTACAAGGAAGCAGCCAACCAAGGCCAAGAGACCAGTATATGACAGGGCAATGCCAATTTTACTTTTAATTATATCCATTTATCCATTAATTTTCTGAATGAACTTTTTCCATTAAATGGTCATAGAAATCAAAAATATTTCCCTTACAGAATCAAGCGCCAGACGCAAGAAAAACTTGATGGAACAATTGTCCATTGCACGGCTCACTCCCACACACAACCAAGCTTACTCACATGGTGCCAGCTTAGAGTCACCATTATAGTACAGTATACCCATCTCTAAGTTGTGGGAGGAAATAAGAGAATCTCCAAATTACCTACATGAACAGGAAGAAAACCCAAGACAGACAGTAACTCAACTAATTATTGAAACTAGGTACTTAGAGCTGTGGACAGTTGTGCAAATATTCTGCCTCTGACATACCCATTATTCAATTATAAAAGAGCTAAAATTGTACTTAATTACAATTAGTTATATTCACTTTGTTAATCTCGCTCTATTACTTGGAACGATACAATTTATCCCGGCAGCAAAGCACCCGAGGCAAGAAAAAATCCTGAATGGAATGCCAATCGGCTGTAATCAAGATTTTGGAACCACTTGTTCTCTATTTTGGATTTTGTGTATAATTTTACTTTGTTTTTATAATTACTTACATTATTTAACTAACATCATTTTGTATTCTCTTTCTGGATTTTTTGCACGGCTCTTACCATATTGATTATAATTATTATGCTTATTGCTGTTTTTAATGCCACAGATGTCATGTGATAATGTGTGTCACCATATGTTGCCTATGAAAAATGGCAGCGTACAGTTGCTCATATTTGTGTATGACATCAATGACAATGGCTTAATTCCCTCAAGTATTTTTTTGTCGCAGGAATTAGGGAAAAGATAATAGACAACAAATATTTTTATTTATTTTTTGGATAACATTATATGGTTCTTTGGTTTTGGTTGATTTTTCAAATAATTTTCATTTCCTATTTTTTCCAATAGTCACAATACAGTTCATCAAGAAAGCACACATAATCACAACAGGGTAATTTTAAGTAGGCAATTGACCTGGATCATGTTGCTGGAATAAGGCAGAGATATAGAGTTGAGGGTTAAGGTTAATGTCATTTGTAAAGAGTACAGCAAAAATCTGTGCAATCATGACCAGCATGCACCGTGATCTAGGGTCATGACTACAGTTGAAACCTATTGTACCTGTATCCAAATAGAACGGGTTAGCCCTACACATAAGTCAAGTAACAGTTCCAAAATGAAATCTGTGTCAAAAAGACTGGGGAATGAAAGCACACCATGCTGTCACAGTGCAGTCCTAATTACTGTTAATTAATTTTTTGTAATCTCTAGTCCCTTGCTAAAAGAAGCCTGCTAGAAACATAGTATGCTTAGCCATGGACACACAGATAATATTTACACATATGTAATGAATTTAAAAACATTGTAAGTTAGTGCCAGCCTATCTTAGGAATTCTTTCAGCTGTGTTCACATGGTAGTGTCTTAAGATGCACATTTAAGTTTAGTTCTTTAGAAGTTATTCCAGTTTTAAAAAATCAAACAAGTGAACAAACACCAACTATAATAGCATAAGTATGGATGAATTGTAATTTCCACCAAAGTATTTCACAACTACTGTATGTTATCATGAATATTATTTACTAAAAGGCAGAGTGCAATTTTGATTATGATTGTATTCAGAGACAAAATAATGTCTAAGTACATAAATTGGCTAAACAAAAGCAACCTTTCCTTTCAACTAATAGTAAAACCTAGATTAAGCTCATATAAAGAATTACAAACAAATGCATAATTACCTTTGCAAACATTATAGACATGCCTGGCCTCAAGGTCTATGAGTCTACTGTGTCTCCGTTCCCCAGTCATTTGATCCAGCAAGAATCTGTCCATTTCCTTGTAAGCATTGTGCAGAACTTGTCTCTGCTCAGACTGTAGTGCAATGGCCTCTTTCAGAAGACTGAGATTGCCCTTAGAACTTGGAAAGTCACATTCTCGCCCAGAGAACCCATTTAACCAAACTTTATTCTCATGAATGACCTCTGCCTCCTCATCAGAGTAGTTTACAGCATCCTCCTGTTCTTTATCGTGAATGTCCAGATCTTGACTAGTGTCTGAGTCCCCTGCATCAGTTTCATGCTGTCCTTCATCACATTTCTTTCCTAGTGGTTCCTGTGGTTGCTCAGTGTTATGCTCGTTTATACTGTTTATTTTTCCAACCTTGGACGTTGTATCCCACTCTGAGCTGCTACCATTAAGCTCTACAAAGCTTGAGGATTTAACCATTGATTCCACATTGACATTATTTAACTGCTCCTTTACTTGGTCCTTAGCATGAGCATCATCATGTGTATCTGTCTGATGGATGCTCCTCCTGTCTTCAAGTAAATCCTCTGAACTTGTTTTTTGGAGGCATTTTGCTAGTTCTTCAATAGGTTTGTTGTTACTTGAGACCTTATTTGACTCTGAATTTGCAGTAGAGATTTTCTTGAGATTTCCACCTGGAGGGAAATAAAATGAAAATATTAATGTTAATGAAACCATGTACCAATTATTAATAGTGTTATTTAACCACTTTTCCATACAGAGGAGGAATGCATGTGGCTACAACTGACTTAAAAATCATAATGAATTTACTGTAGTACAGCCTTAGAGGAATCTTGCATTGTTGCTTGCAGCTAAAGAGCTGGATTATACAGTAAACCATAAATTTGCTCACTTGATCCCAGCTTCAGACTCATTATGCAACCCCATGCAAACCACTAGCTTGGCAGTGCTCCAAATCTAAAAAATATCATTATATGAAGGTATTATATTTTCTGCAGTTCCAAAGAACCCTGGGAAGATGTTCAATATGTAAATATGCTATAAAAAGGTCCTTTCAAGTTTTTTTTTTTTTTGCTTTTGTTTATAATGTATTAGAATGTTGGTGAAAAAGACAAATATTTAGAACCATCAATAGTCAGAAGTAAAGGTATGCATTATAAATTAATGAATGTATGAAACACCTAACTGAACATATAATGCAAAGAAAAAACATTGCTTTACCTAGATAATATTTAAATAAACTAGTAAGTATAAATAATAATACTGTTTTATTTAATGACTGTTTCTGATGGTCATCTCAGCTCTTGTTGTCATGATAATAATAAGAATCTTAGAATATATGAGATACTAGCTATGTTACCAGGCCTTGCCTGGGTAATTTACAAAGATAATGGGCCTCAGTTACAGTGCCGTTGGTTAACTAAATGTTTCAGCCCCTATAGCAAGAGAGGGAGAAACACTGACAATCTTTGTCTGCTTGTTCAAGCCACCTCCTCAGACACCCTACTCCCCATTTGGCTAGCAGAACTGAAAGTCTGCGGTGAACAAAGCTGACTTCATTCCAGAGGGTTCTCCAAGTGTTGGCTCTGATGGAGACATGGATTCGCCCAGAAAACACACCAACACCAAGAGCACTTTCCTCCAGTTTCAAATTTACCCATACCTGCTATCCCAGTGATAAAAGTTGGAGGGACAGTATCCTTGTGTCAAAGAAATGGAGATTCAACGCACTAGGTACAATTATGCTACCTAGAAATACCATGCAATTATGGTCTTCCATCCAATTAACATTAACATCATTGCTACTTATCACCTTCCAGGGATGCTTAAGAACTTCAGTGATGAGCTGGATGAACTGCTCTCTTTCGTCCCAGACAACAGCAGCCCAATCCTAATCATTGTGGACCTGAACATCCACCTGGACAGTCACCCTGCTACAGACTTTCTCACTCTTCTTCACCCCTTCAAGATAACACAGTTCCTCACCTCACCAACCAAACTATGCATGATGTACACAGGAAAAGAAAATGGATGCATAGCACAAGCAAAAAGTGATTTGCATGTGGCTAACAATCAGCGGGTCCCTAGGAATGGTTAAAATCTGAAATGTCTGGTAGCACCCTATATTGCACATTATCTTTTATCATGTAGCAAAAACACATTTTTAAAATAAAAATGATGCGTTTTTGTATAAAGTCCAAACACAAAAAACTGAAACCTATATTTTATCTAAAATTCAGCTTTTAGCATTGTATCATCATTAAACTTTTCCAATAATTTATATTGTTTGCTTTTTAAAAGAATCTTGACAAACCTTTGTTCTATGACTTAATGCAACTGTTGTAAAACCCTAGCCTCATCATGTAAATTTTAGAAAGAAAAAAGTGCTCAACCAGTTTTAATCAATTAGTCATCACTCCTTGTGTTAGCCAATCAGATGTGGTGGAAAAAATGGACTGTTTGGGAATTACTGGAAAATGCAGGCTTATTTAAAAGTTGCAAAATGTATAATAGGCTTTGATTAAAATCTCAACTATATAGTTTAACTTTACTGGTGGAAATGACATCAAACAGTAGAATTAAATGCGATTTCATATAAGCACACAAACAAGCATCCAACAAATGAGGAGGCTGAACATTTTTCATTATAGATCATCTTTGTTATGTACTTATCTATTAGCAAGCAGGTTTTTAAATGCCTTGTCTCTGATTAAATTTTAAAACTTAATGATGCTTAAAGGGACAATTATATTTGTGTTGCCCTGGAAATAAAGCTATCTGAACACGTAATCAACATTTTCAGTGCTAGTTGACAGCTGAAAGAGCTTTCTACTTGATGATGGTTATGCCCTTTCAAGAACTATACAATCCAAGAGTAGAGAGCTAACAAATGCCCAGCATTGCCTTTAGGAATTCACTGTTAGGTAGATCAGAAGCTAAAAACTATAAAATGTCTAATAGAGCTCACACTTAAACTGGAAAGACTAAAAATGTATACTCAATAATCCAACACAAGGCTAACTTATTCCACTGATTTTGCCAAGAGTGGTTGACACCAGAGTCAATGCTAATACCCCTGATCCATTCTGATTAAGTAGTCCCATATGGAAATGTGCATTTATTTGTAAGTAATAAATGACTTCTAAGAAGATAGACATTAAGGATTTATTTAAACATATAAAAGCTTCTGAACAAAAACTAAAATAGGGTAACAGATTATATTTGTAGTCAGTGATCAAGAATATGAGGCTATTATCCTTACTGATATCTCCTTTTATCCCTCAGATCATCAAACTAACTTCCACATAAGACTCTTTAGGCATGGAGGATCTGTAAAAAATAATGCATCAAATGTAATCGCTTCACATAATGCTCTGAAGGGTCTTTCACTTTAATGGATACTTAAAAGAAGGCCCTATAAAGCTATTAGTGGTCAATAACATACATAATATTTTGATTAATAGTTTTGAAAGCACAGCAAAAATTGCTTAATTGCAAGCCTCAACAGTGATGAGATGCATATTAAAGATTTTTTTAATACAATGGAATGTTGTTTTGAGGAGGACACAGAGCAGAATATGTGGCCAGTATATCTTCCTTGTCTCTGTTTGCTTTTCCTAGTGAATTAAAAGTTTTTTAGATGATAAAGTATAACATGAAAAATGATAAACTGGCAGAAACAATTATTGAAATAAAACATTTATGCATAAAATCAAACTAGAAACTGACAAATAAAATGCACCATTCTACTATATTTGGACCTTCAGGAAACTCTACACATACCTTAATGAGGTTTCCATTGTGGCCAAAAATAAAACAGCTAATAGAGCAAAAATGTACTTTGCCTTAACAAGATGAATAAAAATGTTCTTGTCTGAATCTGACAAGAAAAGTCCCCAAAACAGCACAGCCAGCCTGTTCAGACAGCAGTTAGCAATCCTTTCCTGAGGCCACAGTGTCTGCAGGTTTTTGTTTCAACCCAATTCTTAATTTAATATTAATTTTAGACTTAGCCTGCTTAACTGGCAGAATCCTAGCCCACCTGTTATATAAGTCGGTGGGTAACTGATGTTCTATACTATTTGAAATTAAAAAAGAAAATCAAATTCTGGGTTTGGGGATCTGTTCAAAACTTTTTAAAAATATGCCAAGATCTAATTAATAACATTTACAATAAGCATTTATATTGGGGAAAAAGGACACTCTGCCTACTTTGTTGTATTTATAGATTTGCTTTTGCTGTTGGCTCTCCTCTCTTTCTCTTGGGTGGGGGTTGGATGTGATGTTACCTTCTTTGTAGTACAAGTTAGACTTGATCATATGGATTGTTATTTTTTTCCACATAATATAAAAAAAATGAATATCAATCATTTGTTTACCGTGCTTCTTTTTAATTCACACAGCTCAATATAGTTCTCTGCTTGTTGAATCTTAAATTATTAATAATAATAAAAACTCAGAAGGATGCTCATGAGTTTATACTTTAACCTATACATTTACCTATTTCAATTCACTTGCATATGAAGAATTTTTATTTAATTTTTTGTATTATCTTGAAAGTAATACTTTTATACAAATAACAAGAGACACAAAAGCTACTCAGCCAACTTGTTGCCATTTTGACCTGCATGTGTTTATCAATAAACTGTCGTGTTTAACAAAATAATTTTGAAAAAAAAAAAAAAAAACAGAAAAGTTGATGAATTAAAAGGTTTTATCCTTCTCAGTCCAGTTTTGTTGATTCTCCCAGAAAAGTAAAAATATAGGCTGGAATGGAATTTTAGGCACAGCAAAATCCAGGTACTAGTAACATAATATTTCATTAAATTGTCTGATCCATAAATACAAAGAACTGTTTCTTAATTAGGAAATAAAGTAGTATAAATATCTACCCCTACTTCCAATAGAAATGTACTAATTGTCAAAATGAATTTTAAAATGCAATGCATATAAACACAGTCTGTTCTTGTCATTAGATTCAATGGTACTTCTAAATTAATTGTCAGCACATTTTTTTTCTCATAAGTTATTTTTGTCATTTAAAACTTATAATATTTTTTTAGATTTTTAAAACTAGCAAGCTACCATATGCCAGTGTGGACATATTATCCCACCTCCTGTGAGTATGAAAGTTGATAGTTAAAGAAGATGTTGGGCTGTATACTTCCTTGGACCAGAAGCAGTGAAATGTTCTAATATTTGTTACATCCTTAAATCCTTACATCCATCATTGTCAGTTAATGGGACTTTAAATGCATTCTACTTTACTTGGTAAATGGATATTTTGGGACAAAGATATAAATTAAAAATCGAAGAGATAGGTAAGAAACAGTTTCAGTATTAAATGTTATTTTGAAATTAATGTTAAACTCAACAGAGATCTACTGTACGTATGCATTAAATTCAATTAAATAAAACAGTAATAAAAATAAGGGAAAGCATACATAAAAAGTAGGACTCTTTGATCTGCTACTGTGTCTAGAAGTATAAATATCATAAATTCACATACTGTATAGTATAAATGATATAAGACAAATATACAAGTTGGAGAACATTAAATTAAACCATTAATCTATTTTTAATGCAACATTTGAAGCATATCCTCTTTGACTGCACCAATAAAGGCTGGAATCTGATTTGCATCTTATTTACATAACAGAAGTTAGGATATTATTAGAAATGCTAAAACGTGAAAAGAACTTAAATGAATAGATGAAACCTTCCAAAAATGCACAAATATGCACATCCTCATCAGCTTCTGTGCAGCAGAAATCTTACATTCATTAGTTTGCATAAATACATAAAGAGTGCCTTGGGATCATCTAAAAAAGCATGTGAAGAAAGTGTAAATAAGGCACACAATAATATAAAGACTATAGTCAGTAACATAATACAGGGCTTAAGGAAGAAAATAAAACGCCAGCAATTCAGTGTTTTAGAATTTAAAGCACACTAAAACACATTTATGTCAGGGAATGGAATACATAGAATACAGATTAACTATGTTTTATTAGGCTATATTCAAATTATACACATTCATTCTTTAACCTTCAGAGTTAAAACTAGAATATGTTGTAGAAGAACAGGGTGCAAGGGAAGGACTCGTTTATGAATGACACTCCGAAAAATACAAAAAAATACCACCAGTTCTCTGAAAGCAATAATACTCTGGCTGAAACTACTATTTTAGGTTAAGATGTGGGCCGATGCAAATAGGATGAATGGAAAGGAAAATTAATGAAGAGGTCCTAAATTAGAGAAGATTTTCTTGTCATGATGAGTAAGAAAATTTGGATTGGGCATGTGCTGAGAAGGAATGGTCTGATGGTGCAAGTGAACAAGGGAAGATTCATGGAGAGAAGACCAAGAGGAAGAACAGGCATGACAATGTAAGATGAGGTTCAGAATGGAAAGATGAATGGGCGAATGAAGGGAGTATTTGAACACAAAGCAAGTGGAGAAGAGAATTTTCCATATGAAATTCCTAAAGATGGAACACTTGATAACGCACACTTGTACAGTACTACAGTAATGTAGAGTACCAATCACAGTATCATTTTACTAAATCCAATAATTGACAAGATCCTATATGCTACACTAGCAAAATACCCGCGCTTCGCAGCGGAGAAGTAGTGTGTTAAAGAGGTTATGAAAAAGTAAAGGAAACATTTTAAAAATAACGTAACATGATTGTCAATGTAATTGTGTTGTCATTGTTATGAGTGTTGCTGTCATATATATATACATATACACATATACACACATACAGATATATTATATATACATATACACATATATTTTTATATATATATTTTTTATATATATATATATATATATATATATATATATATATATATACACACACATACATACATACATATACACACATAGATGCACTTACAATAACATAGAAATCAATATAAACAACATTAACATCATTATCATATGAGAATATGAAGTAATATATAAGAAGCACATTTCATATAAATATAAATTATTAAACAGTAAAATCTTCTTCAATAATTTGCTACCGTGGCTTTTCGTTGGTCTGTCCAGGATTTTAAATCACATGTAGCTTGCAAACCGTTTCACGTATTGACTTGAAATGTGGTACACATATAATACGTCACGTCTGCTATCCGCTTTATGGGTGATGAATGTATTACTCTTTTTATGTTTATTTTATTTTAGAATCAACTCCTATCTGCGCACACCAGGGCGGCCGTGGGCGGATGCGTATGGTGTATTCACTCCATGTTATCATGCATTGCGCTGTCACTGGTATTTTCATAAAAGAATTTGAACAATATATAAGAAGCGTATAAATTATTAAACAGTAAAACATTAACATTTAAGAAGTAAAGTTACATTGAGTACTACTGCAGTGCCTTCGGGTATACATTGGCAGATGGCTGAGAAGCTATCCAGCTTACTTTCTCTCTCTCTCTCTCTCTCTCTCTCTCTCTCTCTCTCTTGCGCTGACGTAGGGGGGTGTGAGCAGGGGGGCTGTGTGCAGCTGCTTCCTGAAGGACATGCTGCACGGAGCTTCGCATACTTAAAAGCTCAAAGGGCACGTATTGATTTTTTTTATCTGTCTCTCTCTTCCTGCTCCTGACAGAGGGGGTGTGAGCTGCCGCCTTCAACAGCTTTGTACCGGCGGTGCTTCGCATACTTAAAAGCCAAAAAACCCTATTGATTTTTTTTTTGACTGCTTGCTTTGCATTCCTTTGAAAAGGAAGATATGTTTGCATTCTTTTAATTGTGAGACAGAACTGTCATCTCTGTCTTGTCATGGAGCACAGTTTAAACTTTTGAAAAAGAGACAAATGTTTGTTTGCAGTGTTTGAATAACGTTCCTGTCTCATTTTTTCTTTGCCCATTACATGCTTAAATGTATACATTTTTTGGTGTACCTACCCGAGAACACGCGACATATAACCGACCGTGGGAGAAGCATGGATTTTAAACACGCGTTGAGTTCATCTGCTGGTCTCCCTCGTGGAATAACTGTTAATGTTTGAGTAAAATCTACAGCGAGTAAAACGACATTACCTCCTTTTTTTTTTTTTACGATCTCTGAGATCTTGCTTTTTTCGGTTCAAGGCTTCATAAGCTCTTTTATGTTCAATGTTGTACTTAATAAGTACTAATTATCCCAAACCATCATCTTTGAATGTTGCAAGACTTTCGCCTTGTATGTAGATCGGGGTAATTACATTCATTGCATTCCTAGTCTGAATCACAATCTGATTGTATGGGTGGTTACCTGGCACTGTAGGGTTGCCACCCGTCCTTTAAAATACGGAATCGTGCCGCGTTTGAGAATGAAATTGCGCGTCCCGTTTTGAATCAATACTGGACGGGATTTATCCCGTATTTTTTTTATCATTTTTTTTTTAAAGCAGCGTCTCATGCAAATCATCCCACACACATTTTATGAAGATGCCTCCTTTCCTACTTTTGATTGGGTAATACTTGATGTCATCGTTAGTTTGATTGGTGTTTTTAACTGTCCAGTGAGGAGGGCGTGTCTTTTAAGTACAGTCTGCAAAGTGTTGGCACTGAGATGTTGCGTCAGCGCCATAGTTGAAGCCCCTAACGTTGCGGTCAGCAAGTCGGCTAATATCCGCCATGTGCCGTCTTTCAGTTGCGAGAAGCAGATCATAGAATGGTTGAAACTGTTGCCCCTAACGTTGCGCCACGGCGTGTGCTTCGTTTATACCTCGTGTCTTCTCATTAAACTTTTATCTCGCGAATATGTTATTGCAATCCGCAGCGGGAGCGTTTCTATTAACTTAATTTAAACTTACGTTTTACACCGTGCTTTGTTTCCCTTATGAACACGCTTGTATGCTTAACTCGCTCCGTTCTCAATTGTTTAATTAATTTTTTGCTCTTCGCTGTTTGCGGCTGTTCCTCCATTTCCCCCTACTTCGTTCTTTTATCTCGCGAATATGTTATTGCAATCCTTAACGGGAGCGTTTCAATAAACTGATTGAAAATAGTTTTGCATTTACCTTTTTAGTAAAAGGCGAGCTTTTAAGCCTGAGAAATCACCCCGTAAATGCACACGTTTAATTGGACATGTGTTAATATGTATGGTTACACAGTATTAAAAGACAGTGAACAACGTCAGTTACCTTTCTTCCCGCGTTTGATAAAAGGTGAGCTTTTAAGCCTGAGAAATCACCCCGTAAATGCACACGTTTAATTGCACATGTGTTAATATGTATGCTCACACAGTATTAAAAGACAGTCAAAAATTAACGTAACTTACCTTCGTTCCCGCGTGTGACTCGTGCTGTAAATGTCTTCCTTGTTTTTAGTTCACGTGATTACGTAGGAGGCGTGATGACGCGATACGTGACTCCGCCTCCTCCATTACAGTGTATGGACAAAAAATATGTTCCAGTTATGACCATTACGCTTTGAATTTCGAAATGAAACCTGCCTAACTTTTGTAAGTAAGCTGTAAGGAATGAGCCTGCCAAATTTCAGCCTTCCACCTACACGGGAAGTTGGAGAATTAGTGATGAGTGAGTCAGTGAGTGAGTCAGTCAGTCAGTGAGGGCTTTGCCTTTTATTATTATAGATATTCCAAAAAAGTGGAAATTAGAGTCTGCCTGTAATTATAGATGTGGAAAGAAAAAGCAAAGTACCTGAAGAAAAACTCACATAGACATGATGAAAAGGTAAACACAATGCTACAGCTGCTCTGGGCCTCCCTACACTTCTTCACCTTGGCTTTTCTTCCTCCCACAGTTTTACTGACTGAAACCAACTTTCTTCCTGTCTATGAAGTGGTTTTTAAGCCCCCTGCAGGGTTTACTTTTAGCCTAGCCCTGGAACTACGTCATGGGTTGGGACATTGCTACATTGACACATGGCTACAGCTCAAAGAAGTGGCGCCTGGTGTTCTTACATCCATTAAGTCTTTTTTTAGCAATAAAGGTCCAGGTCTTCCAGCAGAAACCATGGCACTCTATCAAATATTAAGTGGTTTGTTTCTTACTATCCTAAGAAAACATACTATAACAAATTTTAACCCATGTCACCTGCCAGAGACGTCCAAGACATAAGAAGTATATAGCACCCCGGTGGTATTCAACTATATTGTCCTTATCAGTGTGTATATTTTTAGGGTCTTGTGCTGTTCTGCATCTGTCCTTTATCATATTGTCTTTGCAGCAATCTTAGTCCTGACCTGGTCCTTTAACGTAACAGGTTCAGGAAATGGATCAACTGACAACAGACTGACTATAAGTTCAATGTGACAACCCCTTTTACACCAATTGTTTCTATGACTCTTCATGGTTGATGCTAGGGGCTTGAAAACATGCCTAGAATAGTAAAGACCCACATGATGGGCTAGATTCACTGCTTCTAGGTGCGAACAAAATAACAGCGGTGAATGCATTTTCTACCACAACTCCTCAAAAAGCTTTTATTGAAAAAAAGAAAGGTTAATTTATTATAAAGTTTCCTGGAACAGTTTTGGTTGAAATGTTGCCTTCTGGCTACTGTAAAATGTTGCAAGTAACCTCAGCTGATCAGTAATTACAGGCTTTTTAACGTCATGCAAATGCTCGGTCCATAACACTGCACAGAATTGTCAATTAACAATAGCTGATAATCACTAATTGCATCAAGTTAAAGTGGTCTAGATTGCATTATACAGCTTAACAGAACATGTGGCTCAATCCTCATGATTCAAATTGCCATTTAAAAACATAAATAAATAAATAATCCAGTTGCTCCTATTTATTTATAATGCAAGCGTTCTGTTTTTCATAAAGTGCCTGCTTTCAGATGATCCTAGTGAAATGTGTGAGTGCCCTGATAACACCTTATCTGTTTTCTGCTGGAGAGGACACACTGTAATCTAAACATATCCATACACAGATACATAAATCTATCGGCAAAGCTATCCAATCAATGGATTAAAGCTAAGTCAGGTAAACTGGAATAGGCAATCAATATTTGCTTTCTATCCAGATGGATGGGAAAAAAAAATCTTGGATCCTGTCTGTCGTTTCTGTATTGGAACAGGTGATCGGTTTGTACTCCAGAATAGCCATTACCGGAGCTGTGCTGCAGAACAGAAGCTTGGCGCGTCTCAACAGCAGTGCTGCATGACCAAATGGGAGCTTTTTTCCGCTATGAAAGACAGAGATTCAGAGCATCCCGCAGGCACTGATTCCTATGGTGTTTTTATTCACTCTGGCTGCATATAAGTATCCGTAGTAATGCATATTCTAGGACCATGTGGTGATCTCAACAAGATCTTATGTCATTTAGTTATTTTGAGACACAAGAACACTCTTAGGATGTGAACATGACAAGCAAAAAAAATCTAATTAAGTTTTCAGAATAACCCTGTTGATGGTTAGAGAAGAGCAAAAAGGGTTATGATAATTGTAATGTAATATGAACCCAGGAAACAAATAAATGCCATTTCCAGTGAATCTGCTCAATTCATTGAGCTATTCTCTTGGTCCACTTAACTACCCACATGTGTACAATAATGAGTTGTAGACATTATGCCTAATTATGCATATTTGGACTGTGTTAGAAGGCCTAACAAAAGCTCTCGAAAGCAACAATTACCTCTGTTGCTTAGTTACATAGTTTAAAATATACCTATTAAGTGAAGATTATAGAGGACTGAAATGCACATGTAAACCACATGCACTGTTGCCAAAATGTTGTTCATAATTCAGTTCATTAGAGGCTCACACTGTTTTGTCTCTAGAAAGGACAGTGCTTTTAAATAAAATATTAATCATTCTTCATGGAATGTGTTTTACTATATTGTTGCCAAAATGTTGCTCATAGTTTGGTTCATCACCACTTTGCCTCAACAAAAGAGTGCACTTTAAATAGAATATTTATATATATGGACCTTTAGGGAATGCACAGTGCTTTGAAAAAAAGAAAGCCTTTTGCAGACATAAAAAAGTCGTGTAAGAACACAAAGCGTCAGAGCAGGATTTAGCAAAACAGTGTTTGCAGATCAAAGATCTCTCAGGGTGTATGATGATTTTCCACAGGATATTTAACTTCAGCATGTGTATTTGCTAACAATAGAAAAAAATTAAGACAGAATAACATAATCCTCATAGGAGCTGTTTCCAACTGAAATTCACTCAAACATTACCACTTTTACTGATCTGCAATTTAATTTCCCTTAGCTTTGCATTAGATTTTGGCCATTATGGTGCACCTCGGTGCAAGTTTTACTTCATTTCTCTTCATAAACTACATACTTATCAAATGAAATTAACTGTACCTTCATGTTAATAGCAGGTGACTACCTTTCTAAATTATGCCTCACTTACTGTGTGCCAGGCAAGATGCTCACCTGTCATCTAGTCTTGTCATATATTTATTTCTCCAACTTACACATGAAATCAAGTTGTGTGGGTACTACGCCTATCCATTCTCCATGAAGTATACAAAAGAGGACTACATAAGACACTAGAACTTTCCAAATCCCAAAACTGTCAATTATGAATTGGCCTTCTGTGAGTGTACATGAGTTGGCCTTGTGATGGTCTACTACTACATTCAGGGTTGATTCTAATCTTGGGGCTGACACTGGATAAATCATTGCTTCTATTATCAAACTTGCTAATTCATCACAGTGTACACTCATTCACATTGGTCCAATTTAGAATGTATAATAAAACTTAACTGACTATTCTTGAGAGAAAAAACACTTGCAAACACAGAGGGAACATGTAGACTCCAAATGGACAGTACCTGGGCTGATATTTTAACCCAAGAGGCTGAAGCTCTAATGCAGCAACAAAAAACCTGCACCAAAAACTGGTTATGTGAGTCTGATAACTTATGGATGTCTAGAAAAATCAGCATCTCATCTTGAAGCATATTCTGTTCTTGCCCAGTTACTTTTAAGGCTGAATATCAAAATGAGTAATTGAATTTCTTCTTATTTCTCTCATAAAAAGATTCACTTTAAGTTAAATGGTAACAATAAATTAGTTTTGTACAAGTACATGTGGGTATGTGTGTAATAATTAGAACTGGCATCTCATCTAGGGACTGTTTCTGTCTTGTGTCTAATGTTACCAGGATAAGTACGACTCTCCCTGACAGTACAGTGGGAAATGTGATATCAGAAAAAGAATGTATGAATGAAAAATCAAAATGAAAGGCTTCACCATAAAAGCATATACTAATGAACTGAACGGTATAAATTGTATTTATTATTTTGACCAAGTTAGCAAGTTGAACATGTGCTAATATTTGTAATTGTGAGACGACCAAGATGAAAAAATGTTGACTAAAACAAGCAATATAATTAAATGATGAAAACAGAAAAAATAGAAACAAGCTCATATCATGTGGCAGCACATGGGTAAACAAAAAGCTTTGGAACTTAAACTCTTTGTTTAGAAACAAGGTTACACTAAGGACAGCATGAATAAAAATATTTATGTTGCATATTCATGATTTTTGTCTTTAGTACATTATAATTTTTTCTGCATTTTTAATGGAATTTTTAACTTTTTTGATGTCAACTATTAAGGCAACCCAGTTATATTTTACTATATTTTTCTGGAAGGACAGAATAAAACAGTGTGTAACAACGTTACATCTATTTTTGCATTATTCTTTAGTGAGTTAATTATAACAACTCATTAATTTCTGTCTCTTATTTCATATTAGGTGCAATATCTTATCAATTAATAGTTAAATGATTTTAGTGTATTTGGGGAGCTAAGGATGGACATAGAAATGACAAATTACACCTTAAGAGTGTCCAATGTCATACTAAAAAGACAATGAAAAATCAGATGCAGTTATACCAATATCAACAATAGGATTTTGCTCAATTTTGTTTACGTATCGTGAATACATATCTCGGCTAAAAATTATAGTACTGAATGCTTGAGGGGAATATCAGGGAAAGGGGCATGATTGATTTCATGCTATAAATATGCTAAAAAGAACTTGCCAGTACAAAAAGGTAGTATAAAATAAAATTAATTTTATATTTTCACAATATTTATATCTATTTCATATGTTACCATGAAAATATGTGATGAGTTACAGTACAATTACCACATCACATACTATGCCATCAATGGATGAGCTTTAGCTGCTTAAAAATGAAACATCTGAAGTTTCTGTCATTAGAACTAACTGCACTATCAAATGTCCTCCAGGTTCCACTCATAAATAAGCTTCCTGCTCCCTTACATTTCTTGTTATTAGTAACCCACACAGTTTATGTTTTAACTTGGCTTTTTGCAACATTTACAGCTGATAATTAAGTTATATGTGTATTAGTTTGTTCAAAGATCATATGTGTCTACTTTCACAAACAACTACTCCACTTTAAAAATGGTGGCCTTCATTGATCACTGGGTTAATTCTAAATATTCCTCAAGACCTCAGAATTAAACTATCCATGTTTCAAATCATAATGCATATATGTGCATACTGTGAAAGCAAGCAATAGCAGGTTACAATTAGACAGACATCAAGGGAAGGTAGACAATGTGAGTATAGTAAGAAGTATACCCTCAAGTCACAGACCTGTCTAACATGAGACTGAAAAAACAAATGCAGCAGAAGTCATTTGTACATTTTCTAGTCTCGTTCAGTTCAGTTTGCTATTAAGTGTATGCATTTTTGCAGCTTAATATGCACTTGGGAGTTTTTTCATTGATTTGATTGTTTATTTAGACATTATTTTCTTTGCTTATATTGTCTTAAATAAAAAATAAACTTACAAACACTCCTGGTCTGTGCCTGTTCCTACTAGGAAAGGCTCCAGGTAGTTGCCCCATTTCAGTTGATTCATTACTTGTACAGCTCGTTGCCACATCCACTATACAATGAAAACAGCTCACGACCCTGGTTGGCAACCACCCAGGCAGACACGCAGTCCAGTCCCACCCTCCGGAAATTACCATTTGTCTGTTGCAGCCAGGTGTTATGTGGGCATCCTTTTGGCCTGGTCCAGCTGCTTGGGTCCTCAACAATGAGGATCCTGCGAGCCGGATCACCCTCAAGGAATAGCGACACATGGCCATAACGGCATAACTGACTCTCATTCACAATGCAGGATAATGTGACTCATTCGGGACCCCGTGAGCAACCGCTCATTCGACACAAACTCAAACCTGCGGTACCCAAGGATTCTCTGAAGAGAAACATTACCAAAGGAGTCCAGTTTTTGTCTCAGGTCACTGGATTGCGTCCATGTCTCTCAACCATATAGCAAGACAGGAAGACCAGAACTCTAAAGACTTTGTCCTTTTGCATAGATATCGGGAGCACCACACACCCCTGACCAGTGACATCATGAATCCCCATGCTCTCCCAATCCGTCTACTGACTTTAGGAAGAGTCACCAGAGACATGAATGTCGCTACCGAGGTAAGTAAACCTCTCGACAAGGTTGACACTCTCTCCACAGACAGACACACTGCTGATGGTCGTGCCGATGAGGTCATTAAAGTCCTGGGTCTTGGTTTTTATCCAGGACACTCATAAGCCCAGACACTCATATTTCTTGCTCAGTCTCTCGAGAGCCCCAATCAGAGCCTCCTTTGACTCCACAAAGTTCACAGCATCATCAGCAAAGTCAAGATCAGTGAATCTTTCTTCGCCAACAGATGCACCACAGCAGCTGGAACCCACAACCCAGCCCAACAACCAGTGCATGCAAGCATTGAACAGGGTAGGAGCAAGAACACACCTGATGAACCTCACAATCAACTGGGAAAAAGGCAGAGGTTCTGCCTCCACTCTGCACAGCACTCACAGTACCAGTATACAGGCCAACCATTATATCCAGCAACTTTGAGGGGATCCCGTGAAGTCTCAGGATGGTCTCAGGGCAGCTCGATCAACCGAGTCAAAATCTTTAGGAAAACTGACAGACTGCAAAGAAACTCTGCTGATATTTGCATTTGCGCTCCATGAGAACCCTCAGTGCCAGGATGCGGTCAATGTTAGACTTCTTAGCTGTAAAACCAATCTACTCTGGTCACTGGTAGGTGAGCAAATCATCATAGATCCTATTGAGAATGACCCCAGCAAGGACCTTACCAGGGACTAAGAATAGTGTTATCCCCCTGTTGTTGTTGCAATCCAGGTGATCCCCCTTCTCTTTCCAGATAGTGACGACAAGTCCCGTTTCCCAGTCAGTTGGGATGATGCCAGTCTCCTAAATGGAAGCACAGATTGCTTGCAATGCCAGGAAGACAGCCTTACCACCATCCTGGAGAACTTCACCTGGATACCACATATCCCTGCAGCCTTCCCTACACTTACCTGGTTCACCACCTGTGCAACCTCAGTGAGACTGGGTGATTCACAGCTACTTGGACCCAGAGATATCCAATGTCTTAGCTGGAGGATAAGCTTTAAACAGCTGCTCAAAGTAGCCAGTCCAGCGGGTCACAACTGCAGTGTCATTCATAAGGACCGTTCCATCAACCGCCCTGACAGCAAACTCTCTGAGGAACAGATTCAGATGTGCATAATGCTTTGATTCCCCTGTAAGCAGGACGTGGGTCACTAAACCATAGATGGTATATCACTTGCTCACCGATTCCTCTAGAAGATTCCTCCTTATCTGCCCTCAGACCCCTCACAGCTGTCCTTCTCAGTTCCTGGTACAGACCTGAGTTGCTATAAAGCCGTGTGCTGCAACTCCTCTCGATGATATCCAGAGAGCCTTGCGAGATGAAACACCTCCTTCTGGGAACTCTGGTAACACCAACACAACCTTCAGCAACCTTCATGGTCTTGTCACGGAAGGTCTTCCACATCACATTAGGATCAGCAGTTGCACCAAAGTCTGTAAGTTCTTCACACAAACTGTGTGCAAACTCATTAGAAACAGTCTGATCTTGGAGTCTGGTCAGGTCCAGCCTCATCTTCCTAGTAGTTGGTAGCCTAATTGGAAACTAAGCTGGATCTTCAGAGTAGCAACAACAAGTCTGTGGTCAGAATTCACAAACTGAGGATGTCTGTAGACCCTGCAGTTTTGTAAGATCCTCCAGCATCTGCCCAAGTGGATGAAATCGATCTACTACATCACACCACCAATATTGGAATACCAAGTCCGATCAGGGAGCTGGAACCAGGATCCTGTGATCCGTAGCCCCTGACCTTTTACAAAGTCAAGGAACATGGAGACACTTTCACCATGGTCGTCAGACCCATGAGGACTGAAACAATCCTCATAGCCAGCCCTGTCTGTGCCAATGGCAACACTGAAGTCATCCATGACCAAAGAAGTGTCACCTCAAGGGCATCCATCCACCACTCAGCAAAGTGTTACAACTGGCTGCATACATGTGATGGACTAACTTCCTGTCGTGGGTCTGTTACTGACTTGCGACCTCTGCTGGCTGGGACAGGCTCCAGCACCTCGCAACTGTGGTCCGGATTAAGCGGGTTAGAAAATGAAATGACATGTGGGCACTTATCCTTCTTCAAGAAATTAGTGCAATATCTTGTATCGTGAGATTTTCAAACATCTAACTGTTAATAAGAAAATGTAGGTGTCACACAGTTGAAGTGTAGTGTAGGTAACAATAATTAAATTTGATACATATACTGTACATAAAAGGGTCCAACAGAATTTTAGTACTTTTTTCAGTACATAATGACATTCATCTAATCATTGATTATCAAACCTGCTTTATTCAGGTGAAAGTAATGTGGAGCTTTAGTTTTCCCAGCAACAAGGGGTCAGAAAGCACTAATAAACCCTGGGTAAGGTGCTATCACATAATTGTTTTATCAAGTGGACAAGGCTATGATGAAACTGCAAAAAAGACTTTTAATTTAAAATATTGACCTCGAACCCTTTTAAATGCAATTCAGGTTTGGTGGAGGTCAGAGTCTATCCCAGCAGCACAACATTTTTTTTTTATATATTTGCACTTGTCAGATTGTTCTGACATTGTCCTGCGATTCTGTTACACCTTTCACACAAAATATAACACTTGTGCAAGCAGACTGATGTTACTTAATGCATTAAATATGGATTTGATTAAGATTCTCATTGAGATGTATTACTTCTGGCATATATGAGGTTATACCTATACAAATTAGTTATGCACAAGTATTACTGGACTCTGACAATAAAAGAAATAACCCAAACATATTTTTAAAAACCTATTAATCTGCACAAGTTGTGGATACCAACCACATTTGTATGTTGCCCCTCCCCATTTCATGAATATCTGAATAAGTGCTAAACACAATAAAACTGCAAATAAAGCAAAAAAAAAAATTGCAAAGGAACCAACATCAGACTAAAAAGCAACAGATGGTATTTAAAAATTCAGTGTCAATTGTTGGTCACAATAGAAAAAACAACAGGACATCTGTCTACCTGCTATCGTGTCGGTACTCTGCTCCTCGTCTTTGTCCTCTGCTTCTGTGAGATCCTCATTCTCTTCCTCGCAGTCATTGCTGGGACTGTAGTGGCGTGGTTTCATGAGAAGAGATTTCCTCTTGTTAACTGGGGCTCCACATGCTATCTCCTGGCCACTTCTCTTTCTTGCCATGGAGCCATAGGCGCTTAAGAGAGCAGACAAAGAGCAATAAAGCGTACATGTTGCTATGACTACATATCAGAATGATTTCTTAATCTACGTTTGTTTTCTTTTTTTAATGTTTATATTTTATGGTGATCTCTCATTTTTATGTATTTTGCCAACAAGGTGCCATCTGGCTACATAAACAACTAAGAAATTGAACAAAATATTAGAAATATCTTGGTGCCCAGTATTTCTATTTGTCCTTGATAACACTGACAGAATCAGTTGTTCCAGTAAAATGCAATCAGTGCTACTAACAAACTGTTCTACTATTAATGCAGAAAGTTTCAGTTTAAAGCCTGCTTAAAGCAGCATCCATTTTTAATTAATGCATCCAATTTTAATGTACACTAATCTGAAGCAACATAAGCTTTTAATAGTCTTAGTAACAGTAGTCACTTCTGTGCTCTCTAGTTTGTATTATTAATATTGAAACAAATCGCACACACACACACACACAGTGAATGTAATTACCAAAACAAGTCAAAAATCTGCTTAGAATATTGTTTGAAATTACGCAGCCTGCTGTCATGCCTCAGGTACTTTATTTTCTGCCTTTACCATGCTGCAAGTACCCCGATTCCAAAAGCTATCTGAATTTCAATTTCCTTAGAAAACAGTTTTATATTTCATGATAAAAATAGACATTGCAAGTAAACGGTCAGATTTTACTTCTTCATATGCATTTCTACTGGCTTGCCCTTGTATTCCTTTGCAGTGTTCATCATTAAAGTACAACAAATATACGATTATATATAAAAAAAATCTATAAAAATAAAAATAAACAAAAAAAAACCTTCATTGATCATTGGACTGGCTTAATCTTGCTGATGTTTGCAGCAACTGGATCATTACAGGGCACATATGTATATATACTCACAGTTACATAAGGTAACATAGAAAAGCCCTGTATGTAAGTCTTTGGAAAATGAGAGGAAAGCCTGGGGGATAGAAGAGAGCACGAGTACATAAAAAAAAATACTTCTTTTCCTTTGGACTGTTTAATTCTTAAACATCCAGAAATCTGTCTTTTTCAGCATTCATCCATTCATTCTTAACCCCGACACACACACTGTCTAATTTCCAATTCAGGGTTGTTTGGAGCTAAAGTACATCCTGGCTACATTAGGTACAGTGCAGGTGCCATCCTTGGATGTTATGCCAATGCACTACAAACCTTTTTCACAACGGGGCAATGTAGAGTCACCAATTAACTTGACGTGAATGTCTTTTTCAGCATTAAAATAAAAATCAAGGAAAAAAATACCCACACAAGTCTGATTCAAGCTATGTGTTTGGATATGATCTATGATGGGCTACAACCCTATTAGGCTATAGCCCCAGTAAACTCAAACTCTTTTAACTGGGTTTACTTTACTGATGGATTTAAAGGACACAGTTAACAAAACATAGGGTATTTCAATGCGGTTAGAAAAAAAAAAACACATTTAAGATTGGTGGTTTTCTATTATGAAATTCCACATATTGGCCAGTGCTCTGTAAAGATCTGCCATTTCAGTGTAGTTAGAATAGACTGGTGTGTCATCTATTGTTCACTTAGAGCAGTTAATAATAATACATTTATTTACATAGCGTTGTTCCCATTGTATACTGTTACATTTTCTGTGACTTTTGGGGGTTTCCTTTCAGACCGTAAAGATTAGGTTGATTGGTGACACTAAATTGGTTCAGTATGATCAACAGTGGGTGTGTGACATAGCTTGTCCTGTATTAGAATGCCATTCCCATTGAAGTTGTTTCTAGCTCTAAATGCTGCCACTATAAGCCTCAGAATTCTATAGTGAAATAAAACGAAAAATGGATATCGAAAATTGAAACATGGATATAATGCTGATAGAACCCTGGTACTGGGAGAAGTCCAGTGGTAAAATACATTATAGAAAATGTCACCAAGATTTAAGCTAAAGCCAAGGAGTGGCTGCAATATTCAAAACAAACTTCTCACTGGTAACTCTAAATTGGGTCCTGTATGAAAACGTTATGTTCTCCATTACATAAGCATCCCACCAAAGCACCTAGCATGTACCTAATGCTGCTGGGACAGACTTTAGTTCTACAATGGCTTAAATAGGTTTAAAGTGATTAGATGAACATTTCATGTTGAAGTGGGTCTTGCATATTCATAGTGTAACATGGATGTCACTGTAAATATTGTCTTTCTCCATCTTTGTCATGTTACTTGGAGTTGTTTCTTCACAAGGCAGTTTTACATTACTCTATATGAACAGTGCTATGTGAATTACTGAAAAATTGATTGACTGAATATCATAAGAAGAGGCTTTGTAGAAACCATGGCCAAAACAGCAATTGCATTGCCAAGCAAATCAGCATAAAAAATACAAGAAATGACTGGGTCTGGAAGTGTTACAGGACTCGTCCTGAACTAAGCACAACAAACAACTTACCACGACACTGCAGCTGCTGCAATTAGTTGTAGCTACAGGAAAATAGTATGAATGATTTTGGGAGTATTATCATGGCCAGGGAAGATGAAAAAAATCTGAAAAAGCTAAATGGCTCCAAAAGACACAAGCAGTGTATCTGATCATTGGCAAAAATAATAGAGTTAAGCCTTTTATTTATTAATTTTTTTCAAGTGAGAAGATACTCCCACGGATTTCTATTAAAAATGAGCTTTCAGAAGGTGAAGAAGATCCATCAAAGGCTTAAACAGATGTTATGTGTAGCACGTAATCCATTTATTCCACTTTCAGACATAAAGAACTGAAACAAAAGACTTCATGAGAAATGTAAAATGAACATGCTTCAGCTTGTTAATTTCAAAGACTTTAAACAGACTGAACATTCCAAATTATTTTGTTATTTACTTTAACCATTTAACTGACTGCATATTTCTTAAATTCTTGTTCTATGTGCAATGGTTAGGCAATTACTCAACACTAGTTTATCTATTGGTCAAACAGAGGTAAGAATACCCTTTAATTGGCCAGTGCAATAGGTAGGATGTTCTTCTGACTTAACACCGAAGTATTCAGTATATTTCCATCTTACACTTAATTTTTATATTTTATTAATGAGTGAATACATTATCCCATTTTACAAAAAAATATCATATTCTAGTGGGCAAAGGCAGCCAAAATGGATCAAAGCAAGAAACAATTTAGTAGCACAGTCATGCAGTGGTTAAGCACTGCTTCCTCAAAGCTCATACTGTAAATCCTGCTTTGAATCTAGGCCCAGTCAAAGTGTATTTGGATCTCAAATGGTATCCCCTAATGACATGGCTTTTTCCCCAGAAAAGCTACTTTTCACCCCAGATGTGTCTGTTAGGTTAACCGGTAACTCTAAATTATCCTTGGATGAATAAACATACATGAGTATGTAAGTTGCCTCCCCTTACTTGAAACAATCAAAATAGGCTACAGCATCCCCCATGTGATCCTGAGCTGATATTTAGATGAACTGATACCAAGAATTCTCTGCAACAAGAAAATTTTTCATCTATTTTTAAACCCACTTCCAAATTTAGGGTCATTGAGTATCAGATTCAAGGCAGCGAAGAATCCTAGAAAACAGCATCTACACAATGCAGAGCAAACTCACACATGCTAACTCACTCGTATCAAGCAAAATTTAAAGTTATCAATTTACCTAACCTGTATGTCTTGGGGATGTAGAAAGAAAACTCACTCTTTTCATGATGGAACTTGAAGTGCATCACCGAAGAGAATGAACTCTACTCAAGGGACTGCTCCAGGCAATGTATGGGGAATCTGCAACACCTCATAGGTGATAGCATCACAAGAGGGAGTCTACTCTGATAGCTTAGAGTTGTAAATAAATGATACAGCATTTGAGGTCCTTCGTTACTGAATGCTCCTAATAGACCTAAATAGCTAACCAAGTAGGAGAGGAATGAGCAGGGCAACCTGAAGAAAGTATGATATATGTGAACAGCTGCAGGAAGCAGACATCCAGAGCTAACTAATGATTGCGCTCAAGAGCGTAGACTCCAAAGCTCCTTCATAGAGAATCTGTTACTCTGAATCCCCTGTGGCCTAGATAAACTCCATACACTAGATAGATAGATAGATAGATAGATAGATAGATAGATAGATAGATAGATAGATAGATAGATAGATAGATAGATAGATAGATAGATAGATAGATAGATAGATAGAGGGGGCAAGAGAGAGAGAGGGAGAGAATCCCAGTAGGTTTGCACAATCAAAAGAGATCATACCAACCACTGAGTTGGACAGACCATCTGATGGAAGAGTGGCTGCAGACGGAAGTAGGGTGGACCATCTGGTGTCATGCCCAAAAAAATCCCTTCCGAAGTAAGTAGGGAAAAGGGACAGTGCACATTGGCTTTTATCTTCTTTCCCCTCATATTTATGGTTTTGACAGGTGTTGGTAAAAACACGCAGCATCAAAATCATAATGCTGCAGGATATTTTTCACTGACAAAATAAGAAAATGCAAACAAATTTTCATAGTGGAGTTGACACCACTAACGGAAAAATATACATCCTGAAAGAAACTGCCATTCCATCGCTGGTGTCATCCTATGTAAGAAATGGTATCCAGTAAGTCTTATTATTATCAAGTTGAAAATAATGGATAAGATCAGAAGCAGCTGTCTATGAAGGATTTGCTGCTTCAGTCTCACAACATTCCACATCGTGGCTATATTGAATGAACAAAACATAAGATAGGCTCTTAAGTATCAGCTTTTAATAATAATGTGTCTCATGTCCTGCCAGCTCATGGCATTTATAAGGCCCAGTTACATACTAATAAACTTTCAAACCCTGACAAGAATATTATGGCCCTGCTGAGATCGCCAGCAACAAGATACCAATACCTACTGGTAGTTGTGAATTATGCAACATGATTCAATTAAACTTTCTGTTAAGGACAGTCTCCTATAAGGCAATCTCACAAAAGACTTTGTCTTGTCAATATTCCAACAGAAATAGAAAAAGACCTTCACTTAAATTCTTGTCAACAGATTCCACACCAAATGAGCTGGGAATCCCATAAGGACTATGTCCTGTGTAAACAGCCACATTGTCCAACATTTATCCCAACAATCCTGGCCAAGTTTTTGGTACTTGCTCTTCCTCCCAGTCCTCCTTCCACTGTACTGTTAGTTTAATTAAGATGATCTTCTTTCCCTCTGTGGACCAAATTACAATATCTAGTCTTAATGTTGTGGATGGTACTGTATCCAGATACAGAAGCTTTCTTCCTTACTCGACTTTATCCTCCCACCTCCTAGGTCAACTACAACAGGACTGACTTAGCTTGACTCTGGGTAACTGGTCTCTGTCCTTCTTTAACAGAAGTTATGGTGTTATGCGATATCTTTGCCTTGGCATGGTAGTTCTTCTGCCTTTCCTGCGCAGAGCTATGTATAATAGGACTCTTAAAAATATTTTGTGTATAGTAGTGCAACATGATGGAAGGGACTGGAATCATCTCTGTGCCCTTTTTTCTATTTAAATGTATTTATTCATTTTTTTATTTAATTTTCAAAAGCCATAACATTACAATGGCATGCTACTCAATCAAAGAAATAAAAATAACCGATACAACCATTTACAATGAAACAAATACAAAGCAGAAAACAAAACAAAAAGCAAATTAAAACAAAACCAGATTCACTCCACAGAAAAGATAATATACTGTGAGAGCATCTGGATTTTTCAAGAGGTTTGGGCAGAGCAACTCTGTTACCAGAAACATTTTTTGAGAAACCCAAAACTACAAGATAATACATCCTAATTGATATTCAAAAGCATCAGATACTAATTGCTGATTAAAAAAAAAAAAAAAAATGAAATTGTGAACAAAAAACAAGTTTAGTCCACTTTGTATCACATGTTATGAATGAATTCCCAGATACAGTGGTGAGAAAGCACCTCAAAGGATTCCTTAGTCTTAACGGATGGAAGTATAAGTGAAGAAGAGGTCTACCTTCAGTGTCATCAATACAAGTATGTATATGTATAATTCCAGTTGTACTCAATTAATATATCATGTCTGATATAGGCGGCACGGTAGCGCAATGGGTAGCGCTGCTGCCTCGCAGTTGGGAGACCTGGGGACCTGGGTTCGCTTCCCAGGTCCTCCCTGCGTGGAGTTTGCATGTTCTCCCCGTGTCTGTGTGGGTTTCCTCCCACAGTCCAAAGACATGCAGGTTAGGTGGATTGGCGATTCTAAATTGGCCCTAGTGTGTGCTTGGTGTGTGGGTGTGTTTGTGTGTGTCCTGCGGTGGGTTGGCACCCTGCCCGGGATTGGTTTCTGCCTTGTGCCCTGTGTTGGCTGGGATTGGCTCCAGCAGACCCCCGTGACCCTGTGTTCAGATTCAGCAGGTTGGAAAATGGATGGATGGATGGATGTCTGATATATCTTGGTGTTTACATGGTTTCAGAATACCCACCCAAATGTCCCCGTTTGATATCTGCCCTGTACCATTCTGGGTAGATGTCCTTAATGAGAACCTGGAGGACACACATTATATCTTCACAGCTGATACTACAAAAGTGTATTGACAAGCCCAACTAATAAAAAGATAAAAGAGAACATGGCCTTCAGCTCCAGCAGTGACCATTAGTAATACTGTGGCATACTTGTGGGTTTCATGAGGCATGGTGCCAGCATCACGTGCACAGACTGCTTTAGCTAAATGAGTAATAGAATCTAACATTATGCATTAATTTCAAACAAACTTTCAAGTAAAATGAAACGGTGCTATATAATTATTCTAATGTTAACATAAAAACGAACCTTTGTGCAGCAAGTCTCTAAAAGACACTGGACTCCTCATCAGCACTGATAAATGGCTGTTTAAAGGAAGCAATGTGAAAAGCAGATTGCATCACAATTAGGTGAAACAATTATGTCATGGCTAAGGTGTGGGCCCATGAGGAAAAAGCAAGCTTTTCTATAGTTAGAAAGAAGTTTTTGGAGGTTCAGTACCTCGGTAAGGGCTTCACCGTGTGACTGAATCAACAATGCGACTAATACCAAAACCTGGACATCCCAAACATAAACTGCATTTAGGGACAAACCTCTCTGCATCTTTTTAGGGCATCTGAGTTCACTGGAAAGAAGTGCCTGGGATCAGACTAGGAGTAGTGCTCTCTCAGGTTAGTAGTGGCTTAGAGTTGTCTATAACAAACCTCAGTTGCAGACTGGCACTTCTAAAACCCAGGCACACCACACCACACCACAGAGAGAGTCTTTTTTGATTAAATGGAGAGTGGCATAATCTAGGTACTATCTTTTGGGGTGATGATCCAGTTTACTGCTCCTCAGAGAAAAACATTAAACTTGGCTTAGATTGGATGAGGGGAATTAATTGGATTAATGCTTATTTTGCTACAACGATTTCAAGGTGGGTCAAAATAATAAAAAAAACCTTTCCCTAGCTTGGTCATAGAAATAGCTTAATATCTATGTGACTGGAAAATTTTGGTCTAGATTAATGCAAAATTTATCTGCCAACCTGATGATCTACAATGAA
The DNA here is from genome assembly GCF_900747795.2 of Erpetoichthys calabaricus. Lineage (NCBI taxonomy): Eukaryota > Metazoa > Chordata > Cladistia > Polypteriformes > Polypteridae > Erpetoichthys > Erpetoichthys calabaricus. The sequence goes on from NC_041399.2 coordinate 41,003,932, forward strand.
ACCTAAAATGCAAACTCACAATAACTAATGAACAGCACAGCTGTACTACTTGAATTCATATCATTGCTCATTCTGCTATTGTATCAAACAGTAGCTTTTATCCTTCCCCGTTACTCAGGGCAGCAAGATGCAGAGAACACTCAGTAAAACAAACTCACATTTTGGATTACTCACATTCACATCAGTTTAATATGCATATCTTGGAATGGGAGAGGAATGCAGAATATTGTAAACAAAATCCCCGTTAGACAGGGAGAGAACATGCAAAGTGAACACAGGACTTAGAACAATGTACAGGACTATAGAACAATATGGAAACAGAGCTAAATACTCCATCACCATTAAGATTAACCTTTTCTGGACATAAGGATATAGGGAGTGCATGCAAACTTCACACAGAGTTATCAGGCTGGAATTTGAACCCAGAATTTACCAGACAGTTCAGAAATATACTGACATGTGGAAAATGTGTAGACTTCACACAAACAGTGAAGAGGCCAGTAATTGGACTCAGCACTTTAAAACTGAGACGATGGTGCTCAACTGTATCACCTTGCAGCTGAGCATATTATTGGAAGCAGTTTTTGAAAGCAAAATGAAGAGTGCAAGACTTAACTTTAGAATAGCCCAGAAAAATATTACTGTATAAGATTTTGTGATGATAATTTCTGCCACATGCAGGTGTCAAGAATGGAATAAACTAAATGTCAGTTAACAAGGTACGAAATATGCCATGACAGTCAACACTTTCCCATTATTGTACTGCCCCAAATAAAGGTCTCTTCTAAATGTAATAAAATGAAAATAATAATAATAACAATTGTTAATTGACCTTCCCTAAAATTCAGGCTAGTTTAATCTGCATATCACACACATCAAAATTGGTCTATAGTTTGTATGCTGAGTTTATCTGAATGGCAAAGGTTACTTTCTTTTTATTTATTTCTTTCCAGATAAGGCTTTTTTCCTAGAAAGATTTTCACATACTTATAAAAGAGAGAACAGAAACATTATACATTTATCACATCAATTTAATATGCAAAGCACCTGTCACTTAGGCTCTTTATATTTGGCAATCAAGGCACTAATTGTAACACCAGGCTTAACATATACATTTTAATTGTAAAGTTTCCACTAAAGCATACACTAATTATAATATTAATATAAATATAATCATATATAAACAACTGGAAACAAACCAAAGAATTTCAACAGACTAAGAAGATAATGTGTGCACTCGCATGTGGTCATTAGCACACCATCTGGTCACATATTTTTCTATTACAATGCACTGGAGTTTTAATAATTTTTTTCCCCTCACTCCTCTGTGTTTTATTAGCATTATTTTAAAACTATAACATGGGAGATATGTTCTTACCTTAGTGCTTGAGCTATACAGTCTACTGGAACTGTCAGCAGGAAATAAAAAAAGTGATAAAAATTAGTATGTTTGCATTTCTGGAACAATAGAGTCTGTTGCGCACACCTGCCTGGCTGTGACAACAGCACACAATCTGCCAAAAACACAGGTGAGCTTTGACTGAAAGACACTGTCAATGGCGAAGGTGAAACAAGACTGAACTTTCTACACTGTTCTCAAAATTTGCAATATGCTTTCCTAACATTAAAAAGAAATATTCAGGTCAAAATACTTATTAGAAGGAACTGACAAGAAAGCCTGTCAGCTAGTAAAACATCTTAACACTTGTTACAGTTGTTCAGTAGTGCATGTACACCCTTGGTTGTGAATTGCCTGCATTCCCTATAACTGAGCTTTAATCTCTGGGAGAAAAGTCCATTAAAGGTAAACTCCTTTCTACTCTTTTTACCCTTTTTATGCTTTTTTACAGCAGCACAGTAAACTTCTGGAAACTGGAAAGTTAAGAGTCCATCAAGGAAGCAGCAAGAAAAAAACAGAATTATGACAGAAACAATTTTTTTTACCATCACATGGAACTGATTTTTAACTTTTAAAACTTTTCAGTTAGTATTTTCTAATTGTTAAGATTTATGAAGATTGAATGCATTGTAAATTTTGTGAATATTTCTGTAAAATATGTTAGGTTTCTAAATACAACTAACAACTAAAGTAAAGGTTCAATAATAAGCAAAAATTAAAGTGATAATTCTGAATTTGTTGAGTTCAGAAAGCTAATCTTATACATTTCCTATAATCCTGCATAAAGACTCACACCATGCTAAACCTAGAGAATGGTGGTACAGGTAACAAAGGTGTCCCAAACCAAGCATTAATGGTTAAGAGGATGAGGCTTTTACTTTAAACAGAATAATAAAAACTATGATGGAAGATTTGAGATAGTTACTGTAATTTGAAACAGCGGTTATTGCACCGTTTTGGATAAGTGGTGATCAGCTTAAATTTACAGTCAACATTTATAGTACACATTGAATGTTACTAACTTAAATATCTAAAGGATAAAAAAAAACAACTGTTTGAACGAGTGCCTGCTGTTGAATGTCCAGTTTCAGTCTTCTTGAAATCAACACAATTCTTACCAGGCTGGCGTGGGAGGTCACAGGTTGAGATAAAACCTGGCCATCAATGGGGATAACGTTTTTTTTTTTCTGAAAGGTGAATCACAGTCAGTTTAGCCGCACTGATCGAATACAAAGTAATCAGTAACCAGCAAAACAGAAAAAAACTGTCAAAATTAAGTGCTGCTGGAGCATCTAAACAAAGCAAAGCAAATTGGTGGGAAAAGTATTGTGTGATCTTGAGGAAAGTCAGGGCCAGTAAAGGAAATAAAAGATACTGAGTTCTGTTAAGGTTGACTTGATTCTATGGAATGTTACTTGCTTTTAATAGAATCAATAAAAAGATACTGAAAACTCATATTCAATTAGATTTTATGTGCACATCCTTCAATTTCATGCATGCCATTTTTAAAAGAAACTTATGGCTCAAATAAAACAGAAACTGGCCAATGTGCAGAAAATGGCAACAGGCAGCTAAACAACTGCTGTGCATGGTTACACTTCTAATATATTGTGTACAAATGAAAAAAGTACAATGTTCTGTCTGTAAAAAAGGTAAGCAAATGATTAGCATTTCAAAAAATCTCACTTAATTTAATGTCAAACTTTACTTTCATTGCCTTGCAAATTTTCACTGTAGTGTAAATTTTCAACTTTATAGGACTCATTAAATAAGCTCTCTGATTTGATGCTGTTCTTTGTGTTTTTGTTTTCTTTCTGCAGCTCTTATGTTACATTCCTCTTCTTAATTAAGCAAACCTTTTCATTGTAACTTTTGTGCCCACAAAAGGAGTAAATTAAATTAGCAGAAGCAGAAGCATGCATCTTAGGAAGTGCATTTTCATTTTTTCATTGCATCGCAGCTTTTGTTTTCCTAATTTCTGAAAAGGCTGACAACCTATTTTGTATGTACCTGTTAATGAAAATTAAGCTCTTTCATTTTTTTACCTTTGGTCAGTGGCTAACAAGTATATATGATTAGTAGATGAAAGAAGTCAATTACAATTCCTGCAGCACATCTGCACTACCAAAATAATGCTATTTATGTAAAATCTTTGCTGTTTATTTGTATGTTTCCTGACTTATATGCTTATGTAGTGCTTAGTGCTGCTATGGTTTTACAGCTCCAACATTCAGGTTCTCAAATTCCTGCCTTCTCATCTTGTAGAGTTTCCACGTTCTCCCCTTGTCTGTGTTGTTATATCTGTATATATTCCAGTTCTTCTCCAATCTCCAAACATGTGCATTTTGGATTACTTGATGATTCTAAACTGCCCCATATGCTTAAGTGTGAATTAGTGTAAGGGTGTGATTTGTGGTGGACTGGTGTCTCTTCCACTTTTAGGTTTGTGCTTTCAGTGCAAACAGAAAGGACTCCAGCCCCTGAAACTATGAACTGGAATAAGAGGAATCCAATTAAAGCATCAAAAGAATTTAATTCATTTATGTCTATGCTACTGTTGTTGTCTATTTAAATGAAAAAAACGGGTTTTAAAATATATTTATTAAACGTCCTTAAATCATTTATATACATGTGGCAGTCCCATTTTTGTATTTACCTGTTTGTACACAGAAAAGGTAAATAAACAATTTCTTAATTGATAATGAACAAATGTGAGTTACTGTAAATGCCCTGCCAACATTTACTCTCTCGGCTGTATGCGAGACCGATAGTGACACTTACATTCAAAGCACCTCGTTATCTTCATCAACACATCTTTCAACGTCTTCGTTCTCTAAGAGAGAGCCAGCAGTAGACTGGCTGGAATATTTCAGAGTTTCCGCTACAGATCCTCTGTGAACCTGCATGCTTTTAGTATATCATGACTCAATTAACAGACTTGTTGATGTTACTAAACTAGGACTGGAAGATAATCCAGTTGATCCAGTATACCGGATAAAATTTGTCTTGTAGTATGGATTTGGACAAAAACATTTTACTGGTAAGCTGAAAATGAGTTGAAAACTTAAGAACACATTTAAACATAATACATGCTCTATCACAAAACGTGAAAATCTGTGCATGCAACAGGAATAAGGGGAAATGTTTTTTTTGTTGGTGTATTACTGTTTTAAAGGTGATGTCTTTGTTCATGAATATGTACTGTATGTTCATTTTGTGTAAATAATTGAGCCAGGCTCCTAAGAACATTACCCAAGGTGATGTATGGTACAACCTGACTGCAACCAGAAAGAGGGCACCCAAAAAGCATGTCTTGTGCTGTTTGTTTAGAGGTGCCGTGAGTGAAAAAGAAGCTTTAATTTTATTTACTTATACTTTTTATATACTTTTACTTTGTGAGTGCGAGGAATATCAATATTTTGCACAGTTGTGAACTCTACTGACTTAATGAGAATGTACATCTAAATTAACTGAGACACATATGGTAATAGAATCAAAATATCTCCTTAAACATAATGTAATAATTACTATCATTAATGTGAAACTCTTTACCTAATCCAGTGTAATTTTAAAATAAATGGATTACTTAAAAATGCCATGAGAGATGAGGGCAGCTACAGTATAGACTCACCTTTGCTTCCCTTGCATGTTTGAAGCCTCTTCTCTTCACTTTCAGCTTCCATCTACAAGAAGAAAATAGCCATATACCCATAAAAATCAAAAACAGTGTTTTAGACAATTCTTCATAAAAGTACCCCATGGGGAAAAAGATGCAATGACAATGAGGAACAATTTTTTTAAACATTAATTCCTGTGTTTATATGGTATGTACAGTATTATCTCTATTTCACTATCCAGGGATTACTGGATTGATGTATTGACTAAGTGTTGTTAACATTTCCTAGTGGTAAGGACCGAGTGACATTTTTAAAAGTATTTATTTTTTTATTAGGCATTAATCCCTTGTAATTTTATTATGGAGTCATGGGAATCCAGAACATATTTTAGCAACATCGTGTTCAAAAGACAGTGCTAACCCCTGAGGCACTACCATGTTGCCTGCTATAGTAAATACTTAAAAGGTAAGATAAAGTAGGGGCTAAAGTTTACTAGACTATTTGCATAAACACAGCTGTAAATCTGACTAAAATGAGCACTTTAATGCTTTGTGTTTCACCATAAAAGAATTAATAATCAGTCAGCACTGTGTTTGCCATAATCATTAATCATTATGTAATCTTTTTATACTGTACCATGTTTCATAGTGAACTTACACCCTTTCATGAATTATCCAATCACTTAATTCAACTGTAGGTCAAGGCATTAATCCATCAAAGGATCCACTCACAGTCACATCCACACTTACTGATGATTTAGTGCAGCCAGTTAAACTAAAATATATGCCTGCCTTTGGGAGGAAACCTTCAGAACATTTTCACAGAGAAAATGCAAATTCTACACGAGCAGTGACTAAGCTGGAATGTGAACCCAGGTCCCCAGAGTTGTGAGGAAACAACACTAATCAATGAGGCAATATGCCGCTGACTGCTTTGTAGTAATTACACTAAAACCTAAAATAAAGTAGGAGTTTAGCATTACCAGATTAGCTGCTCATACTTAGAAAGAATATCTTTCCACTAAGCATGCACTTTACTGGTTTGTGTGATTCTGTAACCATTAAAAGTATCAGCAAAAATTCAGATCAAAAGTTATCACTGATCATCTTCCTCTACTGCATCCTTAGTACAAAGCCACAGAGCAAATTTTTATATCTACTGTAAATGTTTCAGCACAGGCCAGTTAGGTAACTTGCAAAGTGTCACATAATGAGTTAATATCAAGGACTAAACCAGCAACCTTTTGGTTTTGAGTCCAGTGCCTTAACAAATACATCACACTGCCTACCGCTACTAATTATCAAAGCCATTTAATCCAGTTCCGAGTTATGAGGCCATGAAAAGCACATCCCCACAAGTACAAATTAATCACAGTTCATCTAGCCCAAAGGAGAGAAACCTAGTTTACTGAGACATTTTGACAAATATATAGAATTTAAGTAAAAGAACAAAATAAAGACGTTTTGTCCTATTTCATTATGTGTAGACATTGGGGGGATTACTTTTGTAGTAGCTCACCAAAACCATAGTGAAATCAAGGAAACAATATCAAACAGTATGGGAAACAGTACGTTTATAAAACTTAGATTACACAAGACACGAGTGCATAAAACAGACAAAATAAAGTATAAATAAACATATATCAGCCACAGTCTACCTTCACAGGTATTTATCCACATTGTTCACCTGTGAATTGAATGACTAATTCACTTGCCCACCGCATAAGCAGCACAAAGAACCTTCTGTTTTATCTTTTGTCTGTTTCTTGCCCTTGTGAGTATATGCCCCCAATCTCAAACTGAAAGTAGTCTCAAAAAATCCTATATTTTGACTTTATTTTGTATTAGCTGCCAGGGTCACCTCTAGCCAAACCCCATTATCATTTTTGGGATCAGAGACAGACAAAGTTTTGTAGCAGCCTAGAACTCCCTCTAGGGTATCCTGATGCCGCTGCACCATTGAGCCTTCATTTGTGCTTAATAGGTCAGGTTTGCAGCCAACCACCAGACAGCTGAAACTGTTAACAAAACAGCACCCACTGTCCTATGCGTTCACACCTGAGGCTCTGTATCCTCTAGTATCCAAGAAATCATCCAGCATCCTACTCAAATCCCTTTTTGTGTAACACTCTTCCTACAAGGTAAACTGATTCCTCTCTGCTTTTTTTTAAATGAGACCTATGCTGTCATGTAAGAAGCTGTAAACATAGTCCAAGAATAGAAGCTCAATATTATCAAAGATACAACCACAGCGGTCTGAATGAGCATTGGAAATCTGATCTTCAGTTCAATATAAACTACCACTAAGTGTTTAGCCCACCCTGGCCACACAATTTGCCAATGTACAATTAACTGAAATATTTTGTGGCAGAATAGTACACTACACCTCCTCCAAGTTCTGAGCTCTTATTTACTTTACTATTCATTAGCTATTAATGATAGATGATTCGGAAACTAAAAAAGGTGTTTTGACTACTTTAATAAATAAATAAATAAAATACGAAGCAAACTTTACATATGGCCACGTGCGCATTCAGGTTATTAATCTTCCCACTTCACCTGATGATGTAATTACACTTACTGAAAAAATCAAGTTCGATTTTTTCCGATAAAGGATGAACCTAGATATAAAGTAATATTATATTCAGTTGAACTCAACTGAAATTGTCAGCAGTTAAATTGCATTGGTAAGAGTATGTGAATGATTGTCCATGCATGGACAGATAACATGGACCTAAGAATCCAAATGCAAACTGCCATTTCCACTATTTCACAGCTAAACCCTCTTCCTTTCTGCGTTTCTCCTTGACAGGAGATGAAACTAAGCTAGACCAGAAAAAGCTTATGAAAGCAAACACTAGGTCTAAGTGGGGATGCAGATGTAAATCCCAACAAAGAAAATGTGTTTATTTTAGCTATGTAAAATGAACCACATACAACCTACTACAGCAATATTGAAAAGTTCTGGATTACAGTATTGATTTTCTTTCAATTCTTAAAATATTTTATTACAGTACAATGTATTCATTACATCTATGCTTTAAAGCAATCTGGTACATTTATAATATGCACTAACAGTTCAAAGATGAATTTAAAGAACAGACAAAAACCCTGGTTTCTAGGAATGTCTATTGTGATACCCCGTGAGTGTATTTTTCAAACTTAAACCTTGCACAGTTCTTCCGTTATTTCGTTTGTAAAGCACTGACAGATGGTGACACAATAGCCACAACCGAATTAACGCCTTTCATTTCAGCATCTGAAATCACCAAATGAATTACAAGACTTTATACATTTTCCAGGTTAAAGCACCTTTTGTTAAGTCATTTTTTAGAATTTGTATTTCTGATTCATAACTTGAGTTACCCATTGCTACTGTTCCTAATAGATTAACCACTTGATGAGCTTCTTGTTAAATGGCAAGTTGAAAACGTTCTAATAGGAGTTCTTTAGACAATATCACTGCCACGAAAGAAAGAAAGAAAGCAAGAAAGAAAGAAAGAAAGAAAGAAAGAAAGAAAGAAAGAAAGAAAGAAAGAAAGATTTCCTGTTGTGCATCACTAAATGAATATCTTGCAGATAATGAATATCAGCATGCCTACTGCTTGGCAAGGAGAACCCCAATTTTCTTCACTTTGTTGTCCAAAAAGCAGCCACCTTTCTAGGCAGAAGTCACATTTAAATCATTTATGCTAAACAGGATAACAGAATTCCAGATGCTCTACTGCTATGTATTAAACAAAAGCCATCATTATTTGTCCCTCTAGATGTTCAGCTAGCCTGTTCAGGATTTCACAAATCTTCTACATATTTTCCCCTAATATTCTAGGAATGCTAAATAAATAGCAAGCTTTGCCTGAAGACCAAGTTGACTGGGGGGTGCTGGATGGTGGTTTGGCTGGAGGAGGGGAGGGGAAGTGAGTGTTCAATCTCAATCAGAACAAAGCAAGATTAAAACATGTTCTCACAACCAGCTAAAACTATTAAAATATAGCCACAGGGAATATGCTCCCAAAATGCAAATATGTTAATGGTAACAAAGAAAGTTTTTTTTCCTACCATTTAATAGAAAAATAGCTAGCCATTATGTGAAGACACTGGTGTTGCATGCATTTTTTGCCCAAAATAGTTGATAAAAACTAACCACTCTGTCAGTGCATATTGCTTACAGATCCCAAATAAAACCTATTAAATATAATTATTCCAGCCTGATGGCTGTGCATAGTGGTCACCATCTATGAAACCTCTGAGTCACAGGATATGCTGTTACTTCAGTGGTAATGGGAAACATGACTCCCTTTTCTCGTTTGCTGCTGTGATTGAAGGCACTGACCTGTCATACATTTATAATAGGGGAGCAGGTGTGGCAGTGATGGACCTTAATTTCCTTTAATAAACCTTTTATGTGCCACACTCTTACTGCCACACTGTGCTCTCCAAGGTCCTGCTCATAATAGGTTCATTACTTTTGATTACTATAGCCTATTGAGACAAACAACTCCCAAACACTATAGATTACATTCTGTAAAACTAATGTACCCGATTAGTTCATTACACTCTTCCACATCACACAACAACCAGCAAATCGAACAATAGCTCTTGAAAGATAAAACTATTAAAAGTGCTGGTAATGTTTTGTGCTCGCCTAATAATGCAGTCCTGCATTTAATCCATTTTTATATTTAGTATTTTGCTAATGACATTTTTTTTGGTGCACAAAGCCATTTAAGGACCTTTTTTTGCAGAAAATGGCCAAACATTTATTTTTTACTTTCAACATTCAACACTTTCATGGTCTAATAAAATGGTTTATTAAACAGAAAAGTCGGTAGACAATTAAGAAAAAAGCAAATTAACATTCTAGTGTCACATACATTTCAATGGACTTTATCAAAAGTAAATACATAAAAAGAACCGTGCAACTACTGTATTATCTGTGTAGAGTTTTCATTAAGTTCCAAGATTTCTTTGTATTTATTTCAAAATTATTTTAAGGTTACTTTAAACATAATTTAGCTAATATTAAGTAAATAGTAGATCTAACATTTACAGAATAATTTTAAAGCAATTGAAAACATCATGAGTGTATACTGGAGTCATACCTATCCTAAGTATAATAGAAACCAACCTTGGATAGCATCTCAGCCCTCAGTAGATCACACACATACTCAAACTAACACTTATTTAGACTCATTTTGAAGTCATCAATTGTGCTAAAAGTCATATTTCTTTCGTGTAAGAAGAAATAGCTGTGCACAAAGGGAGAACCTGCAAGCTCCACACAGACAGTGACCAGGCTAGGAATCAACCCTGGGTCCCTGTCATTGTAAGCCAGCAGTGATAGCCACTCTATCACTTTACCACCTTGAAAACAACATCCATATTTTGAATATACTTTTCTAATTGCTGGATCTCTATGAACCACAGCCTATTCTGGAAGCCCTGGGAACAAATCAAGGGCCAACACTGGATGAGATGACAGTTCATTGCACCAGCTACACACACGCCAACACTCACTCATGCTCCAAGTTGCAAATTTGGACTCTGTATCTATTCGGCTGCATCCCTGAGAACTCAGTCACCTTGCCACCTTCAAAATATCATTCATTTGAAAATGCCAAAGAACTAAAATTCCAGCCCAGAATTTAAATGCAATGAAACAGAATTGGTAATTGAATGTCTACTAGAATGCCACTTTCTTTTTAATTCATTAGGCTTACCCTGCTGAATAATTATAAATACAATGATTTTTAATAATTTTCCATGATGGGATCTATATATCCATTCATCCATTTGTTTGCTTTCTAAAACAACTTCACCTGGTTGGGATTGTAAAGAAGTACTGTTATACCTCGAGACTCCTGAGCTCGAGTTCTGGATTAGGCATTGTGTGTGTGGTACATGCAAGTCCTATATATCTTTATGGGTTTCTGTACGAGTACTGCCGTTTCTTTTCCACTTTTCAAAAACAAGCATATTTGTCAACATGACAACTCTGGAATGGATCAGTCAGTAGGAGCATATGCATGACTGGCTCCTGCAATGGGCTAGTTCCCATATTGTGCTCAGTTTGTAATGAATACTACCATCTTACTGAAACCCTGGACTGCAGAAACAGAGTAGTAAATGGAGGTATGGAATAACAACAAACAGTCAGGGTTTCAGTCATGCAGAATCTAGGCAGCAAATGATAATCTTATGAAATTTTACAACCTCAAAAAATGAATAATGTATTGTTTTAATTCTAACAGAAGCTGGTACTGATACTTGTTTACTTTTGTGTCAAGAGCTAAATGGTAATACATAATTAAAGTATATTTTAACAACTGCAATGCCAGTAATTTTCAGGTGTGCTGATATTTCTAGGAAAAACATATGCAATTTGGATGTCTTTGACTTTTTCAAGAACACACTGTACCTTCAAATAATGAAAGGGAGTTGCTTTTTAAATAGGCAAACATTAAACTAAGAATATATAAAAGCTTCTTTCTTTTTGGAAATGAATGAATGCTTGGAGTAGGAGTATTGGGGAGAGGAAAAGAGTGAGAAAGTCTGCAATGGTGTCTGATATTCATTATTTGCAAGAAATTCATTTAGTGATGCACAACAGGAAATTTCTTTCTTTCTTTCTTTCTTTCTTTCTTTCTTTCTTTCTTTCTTTCTTTCTTTCTTTCTTTCTTTCTTTCTTTCTTTCTTTCTTTCTTTCTTTCCCTTTTTCTATTTTATTAATATGTTTCTTTTTAAAATGTGCAACATTGTTTTTGTTCTGCACTTCTAGGTTCAGAAGAGAGACCTTGAGCAAGCATCCATTATAAATGGGTACACAGACTGAATGGAATCATTTAGATTCAGGCGTTACAGAAACTGTGACGGTAGCCCTGGTTATACTATACAAACATTGTTTTAGCAAACTGTATGGACAAGGGCAGTGATTGAGGAGGGTTTGCTGATGAACAAAAACTTTAATTCAGTTTTGCCCCTTTAACCATCAGGGATTGCTGAAACACCTCATTGTACTTAACAGATCAGGCATTGGTCAGTGAAATACAGTAATTTGATAGAGCAATGTCCTGAATTCATAGGCACCCTGAATGCACCTGAAGTGAGGCATGTTGTGTTTCTAAGAAAAAAAAGTTTATATGGATGATTATACAGAGAGAAAAATTAACAATGGAAAATTAATTAAAAAAAAATAAAATAAAATATGTTTCCTGGTTCCTCCCTGCGTGGAGTTTGCATGTTCTCCCCGTGTCTGCGTGGGTTTCCTCCGGGTGCTCCGGTTTCCTCCCACAGTCCAAAGACATGCAGGTTAGGTGCACTGGTGATTCTAAATTGGCCCTAGTGTGTGCTTGGTGTGTGGGTGTGTTTGTGTGTGTCCTGCAGTGGGTTGGCACTCTGCCCGGGATTGGTTCCTGCCTTGTGCCCTGTGTTGGCTGGGATTGGCTCCAGCAGACCCCTGTGACCCTGTGTTCGGATTCAGCAGGTTGGAAAATGGATGGATGGATGGATGTTTGCACCTTTTCACAAAGTCATTTGTAATATAAGTGAATCAGAGGGGTATTTTTTCAAAATCTGACAACAAAATATTGTGCAGGATCAGGATTGTGAAAAGTATTTAAAGTGCAAAGATGAAGGCTATGGGTATAGAGTTCCAGTCAGGGGCTGCTTAGTCTTAAAGCTATTTTACAGGAAGGCAAGGACAATCCAGGTGAGGTTTTATAGGGGATTTACACTTCAGACAGCCTGGTACATTAATAGAAATATGATTGTACAAGGTGGTGGTTCTGAAATGGGTCTGATCATTTAGTCAAAGAAGAGCTGATGGCAGAATGTACCCAGTTTAGTGGGAGCACTTAACTGTGTACAATAGAGTGGCTGTCCAAGAACAGGCAACTACCAAGGACAATGTTACTTTGTGGGGATCTCACAATCAGAGAGCTGGGGTCTCGTTTGCCATGACAAGGAATCCAAGAGGGTATGCAAATGATAACTCACATTCTTTTGAGATGGCTACTGGGAGGAATGACAGTACAGACGACAGTGTTCAAGATCTAAAAGAAAGCAGGGGTTAAAATAAAAAAATATTTTTCCCCATCTTCAAATGTTTGGTAATTCCGCTGAAATTATTATTAGAAAAACGTCTATGGCCAATATTACCTATCAGAAATGTCATTTGATGAATATGAGAACTAATCTTTATGTTCCTAAATGCTTATGCTATAAATGTTGGATGGAAAAAGGTGAATTGTAAATATTTTTCATAATTAGAAATGAAAATGGCTGACTACAGGACAATTTTTGGTGGGGATAGGAGTTGTATGGTAGGTGCTTCACTTGACAGGAATCACCCACCACCATGACCCGATTCTGGTAAGGGATTGACTGATTTATTGGTTACTCATAATTTGTCTGTATGTGAAGGGGGATGTAAGGCAAAACAGCAGGACAAGGCATGGCATTTGCGGTTAAATTCATGTAATTTTAGACTGCATTTATGGGTAAAAGCACTGCTTGATGTTTTTATGTAACTCTGGTATTACCCCAAACTGATTTCCTGACCACTGTCTAGTTATAATCACAGTTAGTGTCACCAATTTTAAAGAATGAAAATGAATAATACGGTAAATGTCAACAACCGTCTTTTACTAAACAAGTGCTTTATATTTTGCTTTCTTAGATTTTTAGGAGAGGTGGGGATTAAAGAAAGGGTGGTTTGAAAATGTTATGCAATTGTGCAAAGTTGGAAAAATGCAGATGAGGCTTTATAATCAAAACATTACAATCTATTAGACAAGTGAAACTTTTGAAGAATAAAATTCTCCTTTCAGATCTGTCAGCCTCTAAATACACAATATAAATAATATTTAAAAGAAGGTATTGTGCTTAAAGAGGTAGAAGAAGCACTAGATAAGTCTTAAATCCTATATATATTTGAAACGGTTGTACCCTGTTAACATGTCTTTGGTTTATAGGAGAAGGCAGCAAAAAAGAAGGTTATTTGCTGTCTACAAGATGCCGAGGTCTGGAATGCTGCTGTAAAATTATATAGTGAACTGTATACTGCCCTGAAGAAGATGCCCTTCCAGAAGAATTGTGACAGTTTCCAAAGATAATCAAAAACATCCTAAATCTAATATGGATGATTTTGAACGGTCAGTCAGTGTTAATGAACTTCTGGAAGTCCTTACAGTTTTAAATACTAGGAAGGGAACAAGTCTAGAAAAACTTTCAGTAGAATTCCATTACTCTATATTAGTTATATATTAGTTTTTATTTGGTTCATCTGGGCTCAACCAAGACAGCACATCTCTAATAATTAAGGTAACCTGAATGTAGTTTAGGATTTCAAAACTTGTAGAGCAGACATGAGAATTAAATTATGTTTCCAGGTTTCCGTTTTCTCTACACCTCACACTTAATAAGTGACACAAAGCTCTGTTGCAAACTGAGAAGATGCGATTTTGCGCTATTTCAAATGAACGTTAAACAAAACCTGTTATGCCACACATACACATATTGATGTTAGCATTACACAAATGTATCTTTGATAACAGTTTTAGTGGGGTCAAAAATAATAAAAATGTCTGTCGAGACTAATTTATTATGTTTATATTTGTTCCATAAGTGAAGACTACCTACAGGATTCTATACCTGTCGTGGTGGAGCTGATGCTCAACACCTGGCTTTACCTTTTCTCTCTCTTTTTGGTTTCTTTCCCTTAATGTTTGTTTTATTTGTTAATCATTTTCCCCTTCCTTTATTTTGAGTTAAAGCCAAGTAGGTGGGGCCTCCAATTATCTTGAATTGCCACCAATTACTCAGGTGCACTGCTGATTATGGCGGCCACCTGAGATCTAATATAATGGCAAGCTAGAGACTCGTCTTTTGTTGAGGCTCTGCCTGCTTCTTCACTGGGCTGCCAATCGGCCCCTTGAGTGTTTACAGTTTAGTGAACTCTAGTTTTGCTTCTCTGACTATTAGAATTTTTGAATTAGCTTGTTGGCCTTGTTTAATGATTAGAAGTTTTGATTTTTGGTTGTGTTTCATTTTAGATTATTTTCTGTTGAGTTCACAATGCAGTGACTTATGAGTTTTGATCGCTTCTTTTTAATTTTCTTACTTGAATTATCTGCTTAATTTTTTATCTGTTAACATGTTTATGTTCCTGCCTTGTGCCCTGTGTTAGCTGGGATTGGCTCCAGCAGATCCCCGTGACCCTGTGTTTGGATATAGCAGGTTGGATAATGGATGGATGGATGGATGGATAATTATTTAACTCTTAGTTAATTAATTGAACTCATTTTTTTGTTTTCTGTGTTTTGAACTTGATTATTCTTTGACTTGCTAAATCTTTTTTTTTTTTATATCTCTTAGTACCTTTAATCAATATTCTTCATTAATGGGATAAAGGTTTAGGTGGGAATTGCCTCTATGTGGATGGATGTTCTTCTAATCATGGGGAAGAGTCTAAGGCAGTCCTGACAAAACTGCTCTTTTATCCAAATTTGAAATAATATAATGACCCACTCCAGCTCCACTTATATGCAATCAAAAAGAATAAATATCCTAGGAGATGTCTGGCTATTAAGTGGCAATATTTTATTTTTCAGTGCCAGTCTGCATATTGTAAACTGTTTACATCACTTCCTTATTTGTGTCATCTTATCTATTTTACACCCCACTGCTAAAGCTGTCTTTTCTCATTTGCTCTGGATCTTGAATTTGGTTGTCTGCCAACATCCTTCAGTTCTCATAGCACCTTTTCTCTGGTTTATCACATCCCCTTTTTGCTCTGTCTAAGCTGTTAGCATTTTGACCTACACCTCCACTTTGGTACCATTCATCTGGGCATTCAGGCTAAGGTGAATAAACACCTTGTCAGCACCTTTAAAAAGTGAGGCAAGCAGTTGGAGAAACCAATAAAAATGAAATAATCTGTATGGGGAACAGAGAAAAATAAGAACAGTAGAGGAAATAGTCTTGTATAGACCAGGGGTGGGCAAATTCAGTCCTGGAGGGCCGCAGTGGCTGCAGGTTTTTGCTCCAACCCAATTGCTTAATAAGAAGCTCTTATTGCTCAAGTAACACTTCAGCTTCACTTTAGTTGTCTCACTCGTTAAGATTTTGAACCCTTATTGCTTATTTTTAGACTTAAACAGCTGTATTCTTGGTTTTAAATTGCTCCTAATTAGCAATACCACGCAAATGACAAAAGAGACCAGCATTTCTCCATTTAGCTTGTTACCATTTACACCTGTGTGTATTTATCACACACTATTTGGTTTAATTAAATACTTGGAAGGAAAGTGACGAGAAAAAAGTGAAGCACTGAGAATTACTCATCTGTTTTAGACTTCAAATCATTTGGATGATATCCTTAGAAAGGAAAATAAATCTAGGATATGAGAATGACCTGACATGGCAGATTTAAAGCACTAGCAAGCCATGCAATTAAATAATTGACAAGGATTGTTTTTTAATTAAGCAACTGGGTTGGAACAAAAACCTGCAACCACTGCGGCCCTCCAGGACTGAATCTGCCCACCCCTGGTAAAGACTAAGGGTGTACTCACACTAGGCATGTCTGTTCCATAATGTGCCCAAGTGTGATTGTCTCCCCTCCCTACTCACACTGCACTTAATGTTCTGGGCCCTTTCACGCTTTTGTCATGACCAAGCGACTTTGTGTAAAGCCAAAACAAGATCCAAACATGGAGTGACAGCATATACGTCAAAACAATTTTACTTATTTTATGGTTGTTTTGTAATCATGTAGGGCACGATAATGCTCTACCCTCTTACAGACTTATTGAGTGTGCAGCATAGCGTTTTGCTGTTAATCATCCTGCATGTATGAGAAGATTTTACGGTGACAAATGATGTTAAGGGAAGAATTTGCAGCTTTTCTTGCCAAATACAATTCACGTTAAGGTGAGAATAAAAACCTGTTTTTAACTCAAAAGACATTGAATTAAATGAGAATTGCACCTTCACACACTGTTCCTGAATGCTACTGAACCATGCTTGGGCCCACCTCTTCCAAGTGGGACAGGGCTTGGTACGGCTGGCCTGGCACAGAGCGATCACACTAGTCAAACGAACTAGACAGTTACATGTGGACAAATGTGTGGAACGAATGACTAGGTTGAAATCCAATAAGAGAAGAACTACAGTACAGTTCGAAGCAAAAATTGATAGAAAAAAAGCATAGTTCAAAACATCGAAGATATAAAGTTTTAGATCATTACTAAGTACAAAAACTTGAAAATGACTCAGTAATAATCGCACAAGCATAATTAAGGAACAAATGGACCTACATGCTAGTTGAATGGTCATAACTGCCAAACAAGTGGTATGGTTAAGAACCTGGTCAAAAACAAAGAAAATTGTAATTGTTACATGTTTGGTTTTGAAGAACTTGAAGTATAATTCAGATTTTTTTAAAAATTGTGCTTTAAAGGCAGGTATAGTCACTGATAAACACGTTAAAGCTTAGTTGAATTTGCCACCATTTTCACTTATTGTTGCTCACAGTCAGCTGACTCATAAGAGACCATGACCTTACATCCAAAGTAAAAGTGTTCCAATCAGATGAATAAGCTTTTCTTTATTTAATGCTGTGTTTGGTTCACCATGACATAATTTGCACTTCTTCTCAACTTTAAAACTCACATATGAAAACTGAAAAGCAGTGTTCAGTACTTATTCATCTTATAGCCTAATTGCTTTGTAAGAAAAAAAACATACTTTACTTATAGCCTAGTTTCTTTGTTAAGATGTCAATTCATAATACTGAGCTATAGTGCTAAATCAAAAATCCTGAGAAGAGAAACAAATCTTATTTATACAAGCATATGGTATTTGTGGGCTAGAATGCTAGTTTGTTATTATATGTTAAACCTTCTCTTTCGGCTTTTGGAGACCTAAAAGTTGCGCCTTTTATGTTAACTCTTATCCAGACTGTTTTTGAATAATGATCATCAAACCATGTACTACAATATAATATGCATTTATTATTGATTACAATGCAATATTACTCAGTTGTGCTATTGGTACTATATTTTTGCTGCATCTCAGTGTGACGGTCTGGATCTTATTTGTTGACCTGGTTTCTTCCCATATTTCAAAGTCATGCAGGTTCATTAATTTGGGATTCTAAATTGGCCAATTGTGAGTATGTGTAAATCTGCATGCCCATGCTTTCCTTTCCTGCCTTGTACCTTATACTGAAAGGATAGGCCCCTTCTCCCCCAAACCTCAGATGAAAAAGTCCAGATAATAGATGGTGTTATAAAATGCATGTTTACTCAAAGGGCAAGGGAGATAGATGGACTGCCCAACCTAGGATTTTAACTGCACCTTTGCCAATGAAGAGTCAGAGATAAGCTAACCAAATACCATGATGTTCTGGAAAATGAAAGCAAACTTGAATGAAAGTCTATTGGTCTCAGTAAAATAATTATTTTTCATTCTGTTTGGGTCCATTTATGGAGAGTACTACTGCTCAGAGGCACAAAAGTAGTCTGGGATGAACTCTGGTTGCAAGCGTGCTATCCCTCATGGGACCCACACCTCATTATTCCAGTAAGTAGAGCCAAGAGGTTTAGGCAGTGTTTCTGTGGTAGGAATGGAGTCAGAAAAATAGAGAAAAAGGGAGTGGAAGTGAGAAGGAGATTACTTAGTATCCTTTTACGTGGGACTAATTAGGTTATGAACCCCCTCTGGCTAAATACATGTTAGATGGGACCAGTGGAACAGCTGGCATTTCTTTGTTTGATCTCTATCAGTTTTTCCCCAATGTTTACTTTCCCATATATGCATGTGATTAAATTTCATTAATGATCTTATCTATTTTCCCAAGTTTTAGGCAAGTAATAATGGGACTTCCACCATAGCAGACATTTACAAAATTGTACCTCTGTTGATGTACAACGTAGATGAGTAAATATTAAAATACATTTGCACAGCAGATATTCTGCGTCACCTTTAGCCCTCAGAGTCAGATCCTTGGGGAGCTCAGTGTGGCCTCAAGATCAATACTATAAGTTTTACAGAGCAATGCAAGCAGTCTAATAATAAGCTGAATTTATTGTGCCTTAATAATTTTTAGGCAGCTACTACTTAAATGTTGGTAGACAATAACTAAATAATATTTAATCCACTGCAGAAATGGCCCTAATCCACTTTTTTTAAATTAACCACAAATTGATTGACATACATGTGGAATAAATCGTTATTCATTTTGTTTTACTTTCTTACGGTAATTAAGAACTCAAAAACAAAAGAATGGAATGAATTCTAGATTTACTATAAGTATATATCGCGTGGGGAACATGATGATAAAAAAATCTTAATTTAATCATATCACTAACTAAAAACATACAACTGATGTGGCATATCTTCCATTTACAAATGAATTTGAGTGTTGTTTAAAAATTAATTTAGAAAATAATCATTTATTACACAAACTTTATGGTTTTTTCAGTTTTTCTCATCATGGTTACATGATTAAAATGTATGTTTTAATGAGACAGGATTACGCTCTATTATTTGCTCAATTATGAAATAATGCATTGTGTATTAATTGCCAATTAATAATTAAGTGGAACGCAAACTTCAAAGACATGGCAGCATATGCAAGAAATATAAATATTTAGAGCATACATATAAGCATACAGAAACATACAAATACATAGGATGAAAACTGAAAAAAATTAAGCATAGTAAGGTTAAAAGAAGAAGGGTAATTTCAAATCCCATAGACAAAACAGTTACAGATAAAGAATAAAGTTACAGATAAAGAATAAAGAAATGGAAAAACCATGGTTAAGTTTCCTACAAGTAATACTGAATAATAATACTGACTGGCAGAGGTAAAAAAAAGTACTGTAGTGGAGTTTGAAAATAATGTAACCGTGAATTTCATTTTATATGCTTCAACATTAAACCCTAAAGTGCTGCTTAAAAGTTGAGAAAGGAGGACAATCTAATTCACTGCACTCAATAAAAGCTGTGGAATGCAAACTTTAACAAGGAATTACTCATATACTCATATGCCTCGCAGTAAGGAGACCTGGTTTCGCTTCCCGGGTCCTCCCTGCGTGGAGTTTGCATGTTCTCCCCGTGTCTGCGTGGGTTTCCTCCAGATACTCCCACAGTTCAAAGACATGCAGATTAGGTGAATTGGCGATCCTAAATTGTCCCTAGTGTGTGCTTGGTGTGTGGGTGTGTGTGCCCTGCGGTGGGCTGGCATCCTGCCCGAAGATTTGTTCCTGCCTTGTGCCCTGCGTGGGCTGGGATTGGCTCCAGCAGACCCCCGTGACCCTGTATTAGGATATAGCGGGTTGGATAATGACTGACTGACTGAACTGATTCTAAGAAACTGCAAGAAACTTGGGGTAAAATGGAAGACAATGGAGTTGGAATAGAGACACAAAGACTCAGTACCTTTCAGGCTCGCAGTGGTACATACACTGAGCAGACATTTTTTATGGCCCAGCTGATCTTAGAAGACAACTGACTACTCAATCACCAAAAGCACCAATGTTATTTAAAGCAGGTAAGCTGAATCAAATGAATTATGTGTTTGTACATATCACAGTTTGAACAAGCAAGTCTCAAAATTTAACTGAAAGCAGCACGATTACCATTAAACATGCCAGAATGAGTATACTAGGAAGAACAAATCTGCAGAAACAGATTGCAGAAGAAGAAGCCACACTGTATGTAGTTGGGGAAGATAGATAAAAGCCTTCACAATTTGAGTGGAGTAAAACATAAGAAATAATCAATTAACTAATGGCTAACAAAAAGATTAGGGCTGAAAGAGATCCATCAGAAAACAAAAATTGTTACACCTAGATGAGTCATAGCAAACTTTCATTGAAAAAGAAGAAGGTGCCGTTGCGGTGGGTTAAGGTTACGGACTGAAAAAACAATGTCTGGTTTAATGAATCTCAGAAACTGATAACTAAACTGATGGGAGGATCAGAATATGTTGAAAAACTCATTAGTTCACAAGCCTGATTCTTCCTACCTAATGGTGACTGTGGCACAACAGTATGGAATGTGTGCTGGCAATAAACTTTATGTCCCTTAACAAGAGCACAGAAATGTTCAATTACAATAGGACACTTGGACATTTGCCTTTCAGATTCATTCCTTTCTGAGCAGGATAGTTTTCACACACTACTACATGTATGTGGGTGTATCTAATAAAGCTGGAACAGCAGCAGTCACAATAGAAGAAGGAGAATCAGAAAGGTTGTACAATCTAAACTTTTGTGACAGAAACATACTTCACATAACATGCTTTCTGAAAAGATAATTATTTATATGATTTAGAAAAATAGGAGACGAAGATATGAAAAAAGAAAATTTACAGATAACAATATGCTATATATTTTTGGTAATGACTCAAAAGACTAAGAAATGCAAATAGCACAGTAGGCAAGACATGAGTAAAAATACAAATATAAACATTTCAAAACAGAGCAGCAAAAGACAAGGGAGAAAGCAATTTGGAGTGAAGAAAAAGCCAGACAATTATTTATACTTAGGTATGCACTTTAAAGATAAATGAAGGGCAAATACAAGATTAGGGTCAGAATCACAACTGCTAAAGATGAAGAAAAAAGAGCAGTTGTTAACCAAGTACTCAAGAAGAAGATCATTAAATGGGTAGTGTGGATTAAAGCATTATAAAGTTCATGGACAAGAGCACTGATGACTTAAGAAAGAAAAATGGTTCAATGCATTTAAATATAGAAAAATAAAGGGAAAAAACAAAGAACTAGCCAATTCATCCACTACCTTAGCTAGCATTCAATGTTCCCTTTATATAACTAAATCCCGGAAATTACTCAGTAACTCAGCCAATGTCATGTTGTAAGCCACAATGTCTAAAAAAGTTTTATGTGAGCAGCCACAGTATTACAACAATGATATGTAAAGACAAAATGATTTTAAAGATTATTCTACACTAGAAGAATAGTTATGGTAGTTGAGACACACTCACAAAGGAGAAAGCTGGGTGAATGATGTATTTCATAGCAGGTTAAAAGGGATGAGACAAAGAGGCCAAAAACAGCCATGTTATTAAGTAATATAAAATTAAGGAAATGAACAAATTCATATACAGACACCAAATATAATTCCATAAACAGAAACAGAAGGAGAAACTAGACAGCTTGAAATAGTCTTCGATCAAAAAAGATGTTACAGATCATTAAAGAGTAAATGAGAATTTGTGTGGCACAATGTGCAATGAATAATACAGAAGAGCCCTTTTCTTAGCAAAAAGTTTTTTGGATCAAGATAGCTGTTCAATTACAGTAACACACAATGCCAAACAGATTTTCAAATAAGAATATAATTTATATATTAAAAGAGACAAGCGTGTGATTTTAATCATTAATATAATGAGCTAAAACAGATATACAAAACACACTAGCCAGATTAAGACTTGTGCAAAGCTAAATACCAGCAAATTAACCAAATCAATAGGTTAAATAACTGTAGGACACAAATAATATGACAACACGCACATGATGGTTTGACAATGTAAGGAGAGCATTACAGTAAATTAAAACGTAATGGAAAAAGGTTTCAGTGAAGGTGAAAAATGATTAAAAAAAAATCAAACAATGCATACAAAATTCCTCCACAGACCTCTTAAGTTACTACTGTATATACTGTGCATTGCTTACAGAATATTTTTATAATGCAATACATATTTTTAATGCTTAAAATATAAATGCATCAGACTATTAAAATTGGTTTTTTTTCACTAAAGCTACTAGGAGTACAACCAGGATATGCTGAGAAAATAGTTGAAAAAATGAACTTTCAACAAGTTGCAAATTCTCCTCATTTTTGCATTGGTTTTCTTCAAGGTTCTCCAGTTTCTTTTCCACACCTCAAACACACAGGCTTAATAAACCTAAATTGGATCAAGATGAATGGTCTGCCCTTTGACAAACTAGTGCCCAGTTAAGGACCAGCAGTCAGTGACCTGCAACCCCAAAATTAGATTATTCATGCTAGATAAATGGATGAATAATGGAAACATAAATGAGATATAGTACAATAAAATACCTTTAACCTGTAAGCTGATTTAGCACACTCAGACAAAACATAATGCAACTGTAAATTAATCTACTCTCCTGTTCTTCCATACTGCTTCTCTAGATGAGCAATGATTACTGCTTTGGACTCATCATGCCAAAGTCATGGTTATGCATTATGCCAATGCACAAGTTCTACATTGTATCTTTCTTTATAAAAATGGTTAAAACGTGCATGTGTTATTTCTCTGGCTTGCATTAGATTTTTTTATGAACCAAAGCAAATACTGTATATATATTCTTATATTAGTCCGGTTTGAGCAGAATATAAAATAACAGATACTGAATACTGCACATACACAAGCATGGTTCTGTAACATGTTTGCTAACTTCCTTATTTTATGATAGAATTTTCGAAGGTTATATTAATGCTTCAGTTCTTTCTCTACAGGATATTAAAAACCCAGTAATAGTAATGTTGCTAGAACACAATATCAACAGCTAGTATCTATGCTATCTAGAAAATAAAGGAAATAAGAAAATAAGTAAATGCACTTATCACTGTTTTTAGCAGCATGTAATGCAAGCAAAATATATTCTAAATCTGCAGAAAATCTATAATAATAATAATTATTATTATTTTAGAAAAGTAAGTTCTGACCAGTTGAAAAAAAAAAAATTCACATACATGTACATTTTTACAACACACAAATTTCTGCTTTAAAATGTCGAAGTTTGTTTCTTTACCTTGGTTTGCTTTATTGTTAATTTGCAAGATGTCCCAGGCAGTCCAAGGTTCCTACTGTAATCACACGTATTTTTCTGTTTCAGTAGGCAAGGCCGAAATTCATTTTCTAGAAACAAAAAAATTAAAAATGTGTACAACATGTAATTATTGATTTTAAAACAGAAAATCAAGAAATATTGTTTACAAAATTAGAAACATCAGAGGTTTATGTTTATTCATGCTTTAATCAGAGCCTACCAAATTATCTTTTCACAGCTACTAACACAATGCTTTTCCAATAAATTACTCACAGATACACTGTTTTTATCAATGAAATGAAAGTATTCTACAAATTCAATAAATTAGTCATTTTTGGTGGGAGGAAGGACAGTGAATACAGAGCCAAGGGTGTGTCTTGAAATTTTAACTCTGATCATGTATTCTACAACAAAGACTTCTTGTCTGGGTTTCACTCCTAGACCATTTATAAAAAACAGTTAAATGTTTTTGTTAGCTGCTAGAGATGTTAGCATATCTGACTGCTACAGAACTAAGAAACAGTCATATTTCAATTAACCTGTTCTACAAAGGCAGTTTTCAGGTGCTTGTTTTAACTCTTCTAACACGAAGGTGCGAGCTTCTAAATCACAGTCAAGTTAAAAAACAAAAGCAGTAAAATTGAATCACATACTTTTCTATACCTACTTTCAGAACCACTTTGACATTTAAAACATTCATTTAAACTATTAAAAAAACATCCATCCATCTTCCAACCCGCTGAATCCGAACACAGGGGTCTGCTGGAGGCAATGCCAGCCAACACAGGGCACAAGGCAGGAACCAATCCCAGGCAGGGTGCCAACCCACTGCAGGACACACACAAACACTAGGGCCAATTTAGAATCACCAATCCACCATGTCTTTGGACTGTGGGAGGAAACCCATGCAGACACGGGGAGAACATGCAAACTCCACATAGGGAGGACCCGGGAAGCGAACCAAGGTCCCCAGGTCTCCCAACTGCGAGGCAGCAGCGCTACCCACTGCGCCACCCTTTAAAAAAACAGGCTTTTTAAAATTTAGATCTTCATTTAAGTTAACTTAGAGAAATCCTTATGTGAAAAAAACGAGAATATTCTATCCTGTTTCTATACCGTGTTAAGTATTTATTGTTATCTACAGAATAAATATGCAGAAATGAAAAAGTATTTATTTTATGGTGTGCTATTTTGGTATATGTGTGTTTGTAGCAACTTGAATATGAAGAGAAGTGATGGAATAGTTAGTAGTTAATACTGCTGCATCACAGTACAAGGATGCTGGATTTTAACCTCAGGCAGACTGCTATTATGCATTGTGACAGATTAAGGGTCTCCGTGACCCCTTGAACCCTCAGACTAGACGTCAGACACCAGGTAAAAGTCCAAATATAATATTTATTAATATAAATAAGTGCACCAAGCACCCTCCTCTCCACAATACTCAATAATAAACAATAATCCTCCACACTCCCAGACACTTTGCTACCCTTCCTCCCAGCTCAGCTCAGTGTACTGGGCTTCCCAGAGTCCTTTTATACACCCTGACCCGGAGGTGTTCCCATTCAACAGTCCACAGTTCCTTTTCCCTTCCGGGTCAGGGTAAACAGTCCTTTTCTTCAACCCGGGAGCACATCGTTTCTTCCTGTCACGTGACCGTGACGTACTCCCGGGTTATAGGGCATATACGAGCCTACGAGCCCCCCTACAGCGACGCCTGGTGGCCCCCAAGGTATCCAGCAGGGCTGTGTATAAAAACTACATAGTCCATGAGGCCCTGCTGGAACTCGGGGCATGTCCACGCTGCTGGGAGAGCTCCTCCTGGCGGCCTGGGGGTGAGGGCCGGAGAAAGAAGCCGGCAATCCACCACAGCATGTATTTTGCTCATGTCCCTAATACACATGTGATATATCTTTTGCTACCCCATTTTACTACTATACTTACTGGCAACTCTAAATTTAAGCATAGCAGTTGTGTGAAAGTGCTCTCTGTAATGGACTGGATTTAGATGGATGGACTGTGTCAGGAGTGTAGTTTTAAAGTTAAATTTATGGGGTAAGTTTAAAGGGGATACAGGTATGGGTAGAGGCTAAAATGAGAGAAATAAACCAAATGTCTGCTCTCTCTCTCACCACACCAATTCGGCCCTGAAAGGAAGTGGATCTTATCTTTGAAAGTGGGATTGAAAAAATCTAACCTTTATGTTGTTCTGCATTATTGTAGCACAGTATCTCCAGAGAGCTGCCTGAATGACTGCACTGAGCCAAAATAGTACCAAAGTAACAACATGGAAAAATAGGGTTATCCTCTATTGAACTGTTTTCAACATTGTTTTACAGTGCATATGTACAGAAAGTAGTAAATTTTAACAAGGATCTGACCACTTAATGGTGGTGGAGCAAAAATTGTGACAAACAAATCTGTTTATATATAGAGGCATTATTTAAAATTAATGGTGCTGTGCTGAGTAACCTCCTGTTCTATTAAGTTTTCATTTGATACAGTATTAATATTAGCAATATTTGTTTACCCTTTGCAATGTTTTTGAATGATCACCTCCATACGAAAAGTGCTTTATGTTGTATCTTAGTATGAATTATATTATTTATAGTTTGTTGCAACTCTCAGTAAACCAGTTAGGCAGTTCATATTGTCATGAATTGTTTTTTATCTTGGAATTCCTCACAGGTTTTTACCTTTTCATTTTGTTACAGCAAGCAA
Organism: Erpetoichthys calabaricus; assembly: GCF_900747795.2. Classification (NCBI taxonomy): domain Eukaryota; kingdom Metazoa; phylum Chordata; class Cladistia; order Polypteriformes; family Polypteridae; genus Erpetoichthys; species Erpetoichthys calabaricus. The sequence goes on from NC_041399.2 coordinate 41,030,498, forward strand.
AGAAATGGAGAAACAATGGGGGATGAAGGGAAGATGTAGGAACAGAAACAGTAACCTGACATTGTAGAAAGAAACAGATTGTATATAACATAATCAGCTTTTGTAAACTGAGTCACCAGTTAACATAAAATGAATGTAATGAGAGGTACAGGAGAAAAAAAAGAGCAGCTGGAGGAAAACCCAGGAGTGGGGAGAACATGCAACCTACTCACAGACAATGAACAAGTGCAGGATTCTCTACCATAGCATATTGGATCTATGAGGCAGTAGCACCAGTTGTAGTATGAATGTGTCAGCTTCTGATATAACATAAAATGCAAATTTAAAATGAAAATAACGTCACTAATATAAAGAACAGAATGGAGTTGTCGTGGTTAGTTTATGGTGATGCTTCACAGCTCCCGAATCCTTGGTTCAAATGTCAACCTTGGACAGTACACATTCTCCATTAGAGCCCTTTAGTTTCTTCCTATGTGAAGGTTAGTGATTATAAATTGTCCTTATATAAGAAATGGTGGATATGTTAGATGGTACTCTGCGGTGAACTGGCATTTTATTCAGGACTACTTAAAGTCTTGAACCTAAAGGCACCAGGATAAGGGCTGGTCAAAGAACAAGCTTGTAAGACAAATAAGGAGTTCTGGGAATAGATGGAAGGCAGGATAGATTATGTTTATACTATCAATATCAAAGTTGTTCATTTTTTAAATCAAAACACAAATATAATGAATACATTATTTGATTATTTTGAAATTATTAATATTTCATATGAATCATGTATTACTGCTAACTTTCCATTACCTAGTAAATTCCAATATGGTAGTTGACTCACTTGCTGATATATCATTATTAAATTGCAATTAAAATCAAACAAAAAATAATAATAAACTAATAAGATGTGAGTACAACAGTGTTTAAAATAAGAGGAATCAATGTGAGAGGTGAATGCTCAGGTAGTTAGTATTCTTAAAAAGGAACTGCTTATTTTGGCATAGGATGTAAAGTAAACCTACATACAGCATAAAAATATAGTAAATACCCAAGAAAATAACAACATCAAATGATATGGAAAAACTCAATAGCGGGATTCCTTTTTAATGGATAAAATACCATTTGAATGAAGACATATGTTAATGTGTGTACCAGAATGCTACAGTAATTAGTATACATTTGATAAAATACAGAACATATGAAAAACTGTATTAGAAAACTAAAAAGCTATTACTTAATTAATTAATAATTTTTTTTTTTGTAAATCTCCATTAATAATTTCCACCATCACATGATCATTTACACTACTAGCAAGATTATAATATGGAATCATTGTACAAAATCTGAGCAGTATAACATAAGGGAAAAGATACAGAAAATGCAATAAACAATATGATATTTGTATACTAAACTATAATATTATCTACTGTTACTTTAAAAAAAAACTTAATAAGATAATTTACATTAAAAAATCACAAAATCCTGTCCAGAATTGCTGGGAAGGCCAGAACCTATTCTGACATACTGGACACAAAGCAAGAAACTGCCCAAGCCAGGGTGCCTCTCATTCACACCCACACTTTCAGCAAGAAAGTCTTTGGGGATACAAACAAAGGAAGAACATACAAACTCTGCACAAACAACAAGTAGGTTAACAAGACTGGATCTGTGAGTAGCCACTGGTAACCATTGTGCTATGATGATGCCTTTTGAATAACAAGAAACATAAATATAATATTCAAAGAATTCAGTTTTAATAAAACAGGATATCAGTCAATTCACTGGAATATAATTTGAGAAGTCAGAAATATAGTCCACTTAGAATCTTAAAAAAACTTTGGTGAAATAGAAATAAAAATAGTTTTATTTGCACTATGCATATGGCTTCACTGCAGCAACACCAAATCTATCTTTCTACTGAAAAGGTCCTTCTAAAATGACAACATACTCTTGTACAGTATCATGTAACTACAAATACTGTTGACTAGTACGGCAAAGTAAAACTGATGAAGATCATCAAGTTTCAGCAACTAATGTTCTCACTGTCCAGCTGTTGCTTTTTTTACACACCACATACTGTATATGCACCTTTTAATTCCTCTTCATAACTGCATATTTTGCAATATCTTCACAGCACCATTTCAAATCTACAACTGATGAACTTGTGTGGCATGCTGAAGTTTACACAATTTGAAAATTACAGACTGCTTATGTAATGAAAACACTCAGGCAATGATTTTAATTTTTTCTGTCAATCAAAGCTTTGTCATCATCATTATACACCCTAATTTGATGTTCAAAATAAACAAGGATTCAATGCGTTAGAACCAAAAATACTGACAATAATACAAGAAACTAAAATGTTTATAGTATATTGTCATGTCCACAGAAAACAGTGAAATACTTACTTGTGTGTGTGACCAACATGCAACATGTCTTCACATTTTGGTGACATAATTAAAAAGAATATATTGCAATACATACTTAGTGCACCTCTGCTAAAAACATGTTTTCAACTTTCTGGCCACTACCTAATTATTCATGTTTTCATAATATTAGATTTCCACCATCAAGCTAAAAGGTCACGATTTGAATTTCAGAGATGGAAAGTTTAATCAATCAATAAATATTTTATATACTGGTTTTTTGAAAGATCACTATCACAGGGCTGTGTTCTAACACCCAGATCAACAAAAATAAGTAAAAATTAAAACGAAAGAAGTCATGACAATTGAAGTCCAATACATAATACAGGAAGAGGAAGAGGAGAGAAATAAAAACCATCTGAAACCTAAAGAATTGTCTTTAGATGAGTGCAGAAAAATTGACTCTAGAAAATCTAAATATCAAAAAAATATTACAAACAAGTAATACAATAATCCTGTCTTTATAAACTGTTGCTCTCAGTATCTCCTGCTGCCTAACTTAGGAAAATGTGAATGCCATTAAGTGAAAAATTGTAATCGTACTGGTGTATGTTTTTACTTTATTGACAAAAATCGTTCATCATCATACATATACAGCTACATTTTGTTCATCTTTTCTCCTGTAGTTAGTACATGTCCCAATAGCTTGAAGATGATTTATATTTACAATAAATTTGAGACAAGTAGAAAGAGTCTTACTAAAAATACTGGTAGTTGGATGTTACAATAACCGTAAACAAAAGGGAAAAACAGACTTCAACCCACAGAACCTGTTTGACAAGAAGTAGGGCGTCTAAATATTGTGACAGTATCTGTGTATGGGCTTACATTATTTAAAGAAACACAATGGGAAACACAACTGCTGACATTTTAAATGTCTTTTATAATTAGTCAAAAATAGAAACACACCTTATTAATAATTAAGCAATTCAGCCCAGACAAATATAAACTGCAGTATTTTTGCCACTGAAGGTGTTTTCAGCTGAAACAAGAACACATCTACAGTTAATTTTATGACTTTGTTTTATTTTTGTTACTTTTAGCACCCAACATTATCATCTAGTGATCAAGAGCTAAAAACATGAACAAATTACAATGGCTAAGATCAAACCAATTGTTTAAATAAAGCAAAGGAGCCCAGACATTCAGTAGTACAGTGTATGTCAGAAGAGAATTTGTTTTTTCAGAATATAGTGAAATGAACTAGAAATATGTGAGAACGTAAATGATTGCACCTAATTTTACACAAACAAAACCTATATCTTGTTTTTAGATTACTTTTCATAAAGTACAAAGTGCATTTTTGAAAACAGTGAAATAATGAAAAGAATCTCCTTTCTAAAAATGTAATAATTAAATGTATGCATATATATATAAATTATTTTTACCAGTGCTGTAACAGAACAAAAGGAGAAGGGCATTGATTATCTTCAAAACTGAAGAGAAAAATGAATAAAAGAAATTAAAAGAGCTGTGAGTGTGAAGTAATATACAAAGATGTTGTGTTATATTTTGCAACTTATTATTAGGATGACAGAAATCTAATTGCATACTTGTAATTAATGTAAACTATCCAAGAGATAGAGAGAGGGTGGAAGACAAAGAGAGGCAAAGGAAAAAAGAGTATCAAAGTACGGAAGTTCCCAAAAGAAAGAAAAAAGATATCATTAAATATGACAGTAAGGGATTTTTGTAGTTCATGAAGCAAAATATATGGTGTATTAGAGAGAAACAAAATTTAACTCTATAGATGATAAACCATTTTTAGCCTAAAATGCTTTTGTCCTCAGGTACATTCCTAGTCTGGGGTGAATTTCTTAAGTTTTCCTCTGAGTTTAAACATCTATGCTTCTACAGTCCTAGCATTAGTGGATTATCAATTTTAACGTGCCCCAATGTTCCAATGTTGCATCAGGACGCTGGCATTTCTTGCACCATTAATGCTGTGTATTAATATATACAATGACTCTCCATGGCATGATAAATGAATGTGACACTTCCAAAGTAATACAAAGAGATAAGGGAAGGTTATTTATTTATTGAAATTATTGTTTATACCTGTTGTTTACTATAACTATTACACTGTATATGTTTGTACATATTTAGCACTTTGCGAACACACAACTGCACATGAAGACAATCACTGATTTTTAAAATGAAACACAGCATTCATTTCAGAAAATAAGAAAATGAATTTTATGTCCTGCATAAACAATGTATGTATGTATTTGTGTGTGTATAGTTATTACAAACATGTGTCTGCTATAAATTTTATTTTCTTGTCATATTACATGTTTACTTCACATAGATGAGACATCTACTAAATAATAATAATAATAATAAATAGGTATAAATCACATACATGTACACCTGCATGGATGATATGTTTTTCTAACTTTCTACAATTTTTTCCCATGTTTATTTCCTTTAATAGCTTCACAATAAAACAATCTTTTTTCAGTCTCCACATCTGTCTCTCTATCTATCTATTGATCTCAATAAGGTTGACTGGGGAATATAAGCTCTTAACTGGTCTGGTTAAACTGAATGTGGGTGTTTGCTTGAGTGTGCCGAACAATACACTGGCACCCTATCCAATGCAGGATCCAGTCTTGAACTGATGCTGTTTGATAGGCTCTGGCTTCCTGAAGCACTAAAACTACTCGACGCCTTGCTGTTTTACCTTGTATTATAAAAAAAAAATGAAATAAACTACCGATTACATTAATGATGAAACTGATTGTGAATTTATATCTCAGAAACAGAAAAGAAAAAATGAAAACTTTTCAGGGAGATATTCTTTAGCAGAGAAAGGCTTACCAGCTAAAACATACTGACCTTTCTTTAATTTTTAACACTACCTTGCTTTATTAATTATTGCTCAATTTTTATTTTTATTATTATTACGTGTTTTTTTTTCAAATATAGCATCCAGTAAATGAATTTATCAACATGCATACAAGACTAACCTCTGCTCTTCTATGATGACAATATAGCAGTTGAAAGGATGTTGCTGTTCCACAGTAAAAAAAAAAAAAACAGTCCCTAGTTAATAAGTATTTATAAGTGATAGAATCATTCTGTCAAAAAATAATTTATTAAAAACGTCTAAATCAGAACAGCGTTGCTACATTGTGTTCTGCAAATAGACCTTAATGTCAGTCATTTGCATTAGAAGCAGTCATAAAAAAAAGAAATCACAGCAGTTTGTCATCTGCTGAATCACAATTTTGGGGATTCTTCGTTTTACAAATAGCCTGTTCTCACAGGGCTGCTTTTCCCTTTCTACAAAGCTTGGATTTCTCAGGGGAAATGCAGCTTCCTGATGCTCGCAGTTTCTATGTGGTAACCAGGCTGTTTGCTGTCAGAAGCGTCAGCCCTCTGCCCTTAACCCCATCTGCTGTCTCATTCATCCCATAAGGATAGGGGTGCAAGGAGCACAGCTGTGTGGGCCTGTTCTGCTACACAAATGTAAGGCTCTACAAATAACTAAGTACTTTTAACAGTCTGAAACAAAAGCGCTGTTTCAGCAAAACTTCTTAAACTTCATCAAATAGTATGTAATCTGCACACAGTTGGGTAGTTTTATTGGCTGATCACTTAACTACTTATCACCAAGCACCACCCTATGTACACCCCTTACAATTACTCCGTGCCACTGTTTTAAATAAACAAATAATTAAAAGTGACACTTGATGTAAAGTAGGAAAAAAAAACAGATAAAATTGTTAGAAATGTTACTTTTGCTTCTTAAATGATCCAAGAACATCATTCTAATTGACTGTACTTTCAGATTGACTGCACACCTTGTGCAAATATGGGTTAAAACAGCATGAATGCTCCCCTCAGATGATACTTATAATCTGTAGCTAATGGTCATTAAGCAAATCTGTACATGACACTACTTAATAGATGTTTTCTTATAAAAAAAGCAATGCAACAACAAAAATGGTGTTCGGAAGACAGTTTAAATGTTTACTCAAAGAAATGTGTTATAAATTGCTTTGATACAGCTTTGGCTGATGTTTTTACATCCTTTATCAAAACCACTTAATCCAGTTCAGATTTATCGAGCTACAGCTTATCGTAGCAGCACTGGATGTTAAGCAGGAAGTATCAATAAAATTAAAATAAACTTCAGAGCTTGTATGGCGGTCTTCATACTCTAAAAAATGGCTAAGTTACCAGAACTTTCAAAACATAAAAAACATTGCACATAAAATTTTAGTAACTTATTTTGCCTAAAACGTGAGTAATTAAAAGATGTTCCTGGACTGGTATAATAAAATAATTTATTCATACAATAATATAATAATTTAATACCTAAACTGAACCCTAACATATACTGTACACTAATGCCCTGTTTACAGGAAATCAAAGCGACACAGCAAGTGATGGCTTTTATTATTACCATATTATTATGGGTTATGGCTTATACAGTACCATATTATCTCCACTTTTCTTTTATTGATTTCCTTTACAAAGTAATCATTTACCTTCACCTAAACATAGTATGCCACAAAACATTTTTATGGTTAAACTCAAATCAGGCTGTTTTAATGAGATGTGGTTCTCAATTCACAATTTAGGTTAAATATAAGTAAAAATACTCCTACTCCATTTTTATCATCAGAGATTTCATAAACCTGTCTATCAAATACATTGTCACTTTTCTTTTTGCTGTGGCCAACATTAAAATAAATGATGTATGCAGTTTAGTAAAACAAGTGGCAGTGATTTAGAATTGCAAAGCAGGAAATCTGAAAGGTAAAACAGGGAGCAGTCAGAAGATGAAGCAAAACTTTGTGAAGAGAGCAAAGGAAAAATCCAAAAAGGAAACTAGCTAAGTCAGACACCTAAAATGTTTAAATATTTTACTCTTTCTTTAGAAACTGAGAAGAGTCTTAAGTTTATTTGTCTACAAGGTCAGACAGGAAGTTTCTGTAATGGCTCATTTTTAAATAAGATGGTGACTGCCATGTTGGGAACACACATATGCAAAGACTTTGCTGCAACAGAAAAGTGAACATACAAACAAACCCAATGCAAATTCAAATCACATCATGACAACGACAACAGAAATGCAACAAAAATGCAAACAAAACAGAGAAATAAAATAAATACCTAATCCGCACCTATATAATCACAGTGTAGATCAGGGGTAGGCAACGTCGGTCCTGGAGTGCCACAGTATGTGCAGGTTTTTGTTCCAACCCAGTTCCTTAACGAGAACTCAATTATTGCTGATGAAGCACATATTGCTTAAGTGACATTTTAATGCTTCATTTTAGTGGTCTCGCTTGTTAAGGTTCTCCAACCTTAATTGCTTATTTCAATCTTAAACTGCTGCATTCAGTGTTTTAATTGCTCCTTATTAGCAATAAGATGTAAAACAGGGGTAGGCAATGTCGGTCCTGGTGAGCCGCAGTGGCTACAGGTTTTCATTCAACCCAATTGCTTAATTAGAAACCAATCATTGCCAATCTCAGACCTTATTTAATTTTATGGCTTGTTAGCCTGTGCAATGTAAGGCTTTTATATCGTAGATTTTTTTCCTTTCCAAGGATATCATCCAAATGATTTGAAGCCTAAAACAGATCATTTTCAGTCTGTCACATTTTTCTATTAAGTGTTTTATTAAATCAAACCGTGCATGATGAACACACACAGATGTAATTGGAAAAAAGCTAGCTGGAGAACTGCTGGCTGCTTTGTCTTTTACATCTTATTGCTAATAAGGAGCAATTAAAACACTGAATGCAGCAGTTTAAGATTGAAATAAGCAATTAAGGTTGGAGAACCTTAACAAGCGAGACCACTAAAAGGAAGCATCAAAATGTCACTTAAGCAATATGTGCTTCATCAGCAATAATTGAGTTCTCATTAAGGAACTGGGTTGGAACAAAAACCTGCACATACTGTGGCACTCCAGGACCGACGTTGCCTACCCCTGGTGTAGATCATCATACACTATATAGGGCCAATATATATGTGTAGACTGGGCAAATTGTGTGCATAGCTGTGAGTCTTGCACTTCTTTGTTGATTTGCATTTGTTTTTTTACAGTTTTGCAAAATGTCTATGTACAATATCTATCTATCTATCTATCTATCTATCTATCTATCTATCTATCTATCTATCTATCTATCTATCTATCTATCTATCTATCTATCTATCTATCTAGCTATCTATCAGTCCAATAAGTTATCTGGGATAGAAACAAGGCATACTTGACTGCTAGTTGTCATTTACTTGCCAGTAATATTGTTATACTTTGTTATTCTTAATTTTTCATATTAGACCACATGGCTGGTGTCATAGAATAACCTCATTACTATGAACCAAATTCCACAATGGTGGTATAAATGCACACACCTCCTATGCTCTAGGGATACATGAGTTAGCTAGAAGTGGGAAAATAGTCAACTGGTGGTATAGAGCTTTCCCAGGATGCTTTGACCTTGTCAGACTGTAGCTACTGTTCACGAACAATATCAGAGGAGGCGGACACCTGGAGCTTTCTTTAATGACAGGTGGTACAGAGAAGTGAAACACACAACAGTGGTGTAACCTGCAAATCATATAATTATACACCCCATTCGTCAGTAGGGAAATGCTGGGATTCTAGGTCCATCTGTTTGGGGTCATTTTTTTTCAGTGAATACTTTAATCTTACATTTTGCATGTTGACATCAGATTATTAAAATCAGTTATTAAAACAAGAAAAGAATGTGCACACATTTTTAAAATGGAATGGTTAAAATTTGTGGTTCAGAACATTGACTGAATTGTAATGCAGTACATAAATAGATGTTATAAAGTGAGAATTGTGCATACTTGACAACTGGTATATAAAATGTACAGGCATTGATTGAGTGATAGACTGCATGATTGATGAATGGACCGTGCCTACTATGTTTGCATATGCAATACATTCCCCACACTTTTTACTTCATTCACGCTAGTTAGAAATGCAAAGTTACAACTGCATTAGATGAAAATGTCCTAATTTCTCCAAGTCATGAATAATCAGACACAACTGCCTTGATGTGTAATTAGCTCTAGTGGACATTAATACAGTTAAACTTTTAATTTAAAACACAATTCTTTTAGTAACGAAACCATATCTGAAAAGGCTGAGCACTGTGAGGGAAGTAATCATTAGTAAGTTAAAAACTGCACAATGCATTGTAAAGTGAGCCTGTAATTGTCCCCTAACAGGATAAAAATCTGTAAAACAGAAATACAAGTATGTTGTGTTTTCTTTTTTTCAATGTTTTTTTATAGTGGCACCTAGACACAATATCCCAGAATTCAGAAAAAGGGGCCTTGTGTGGGACTAGTTTAATTTGTTTAAAGGATTATTTACCCTTTACTCCTGGGTATGTTACTTTCTGTTTGGAGGTTAGTATCATATACAGTATCTTAATAATCTGCATGTTGTAGAAGTACAAATCCAACTATGATATCTGAAGTTAGTATGTTTTGCTTGCAAATAAAGTATACTGAACATAAAGAAATGACAAAACTTTATGGTTTTGAATTGCTTATGTTTGTTAAATATTTGGCTTAGAAACTAGTAGAATTTATTTCTTTCAACATTACCTAACTTTGGTGAATAGGCTTGGGATCACAGAAACCTATTTTGACCTTGGCTTTATTACTATAGCATTTAAATGTCAACAGAAGCTCATTTTAACTTTATTTTATGTAAGATTTTTAAAAATATGTTTGAAGAGTTTGAAAAAGCAGCTGACAGTATTAAAAAACAAAAGAAGTATTGGTATGTTTTAAGAATCTGTTGAAAAATGACATCTCAAAAACAGCAAACATTAAAGTACTAATAATCATCAAGAAGTAAAACTCTAACCACAATTTACTCATTTTAACTGGCCACTTTACACCTGGATTTATTGTGTGTTTTATATCTGGATTAGACCCAGATATAATTTATCTGTGTTATATTTACTCCTACATTAAAATACATCATGTCTGAACAAAGATTTGATGTCATCATGGACATGGAAAATTCAGATAAGGTTACATTTATTTAGTTGTTGTATGTGGAAAGGAAAGATGTTTACATTTACACTTTTATTAAACATGGTTTCCACCTGTTTCTGACCATCAAAGTGGCCTGCGTGATCCGATCGCTGTCCATTCACACAGTAAGTACATTTACACCTGGTTTTAAAATTGGTCAAATGCTATCTGATCATGATCGGATCACCAAAAGCACATGTTAATGCCAGGTGTTAAAGGGGCCTGAGACACTGCATTAAAATGGTCTTTTATGACAAAGATTGTTATGTCAAAATACGATTATACTTAAAGACAGGGGTTCAGATGTATATTTTGCCAAAATATTTATAATTTTAACTTGCTTCTGAGATGTTACTTATGGACATGGTATTAATACATCTTTGATATCAAACAATTGCAAGTGTTGCAGTGTTCAACATGGTTAAAACACTTTTGGCACTACATAAATTAATGATTGGCTTATTTTTTTGTCAATGGTGGCAAAGTAAAGATTAAATAAATGTTATCTACAGCTTATAAAATTCACATTTTCCCCAGATTGGATAATGTCAAAGTAATCAACTATATTTGAAATCCCGAAATAATTATGAACTAACTATCATATTAGTTTTTTGTTAAGCTGGGTGATGACAGCACATGTCATATTAAACTGAATTCTGAAGACTTAGGAATTAAAAAAAATATATATAAATTATTTATTACATTTTGACATGATTAATATACAGCACATAAATGTCTATTGTAACTGTTAACTTCAGTGATTTCAATTCAAGTAGCTATGTAACTTAAAAGAAAGCAATTTTGCATCTACTTACTGTGTGACACAAAATAGATATAAAAAGCAAGGACCACAAAGAAAGACGAAACCTTCTTCACTGTAACTTCAAAGAAAGAAAATATTGAAATATTTGGGTGGCAGTAAATGACAAAGGTGTGCCAATACCAGCATGTAAAATAATCACATACACATAATATTGTCATGTGAAGAATATGTTTTTATGTATCAGGTTTAATAGTCATCTAATTGTCACCAACTGTGGTGGGCTGGTGCCCTGCCCGGGGTTTGTTCCTGCCTTGCGCCCTGTGCTGGCTGGGATTGGCTCGAGCATACCCCCGTGACCCTGTTTTAGGATATAGCGGGTTGGACAATGACTGACTGACTAATTCTCACCAAGTCCTAAAATTAAATAATTCTAGAACTAAATAATCTCCACTAGTCCTAAAGTTAAATAATTCTTGGACGGTATAAACAGTGACAAAGTAATATATGTTGCATGTTGTTTATTATATAAAGTTAGGATTTATTTAGTTTTAGGAGCTTAGTTATGCCCAGACATGCAAAAATCATAGAAATTAAAAGAGGGTGTACCTATTTATTTCACATCACTAACAGTATATAAACATAAACATATTCCAACAATGGACCACAGACAACCACAAGAGGAACAACAAGAAACTCTGGTTGCCTTAAAGCACGTTCCTTCTTTTTTCAGGATAGGACCAGAAACTAACAGGAGAGGGTCCCATCTAAGATGTTCCCTAGAAATGGGCTAGGAGAAACAACTCTCTATAAGGGTTCCTGGAAGGCTGTTGAGACTTTTAGTCACATGGTGTGGGAACTGGATAAATGGGAGACCAGGGCAGATTGTCACTTCCAGCCAAAGAACTTGAATGGAGTTCACATTCATAATCAAATGACAGAGATGCTTTTTTTCTGCTAACAGGGAAGCTGTATAGGGGAGAAGAGAATATGCTTTTATGGCTATGTGAACTATACTAACTGAGGGATCACAGTTCTACTAACTGGACTAAAACCTGTTTATTTCACTTGTCTGCTCCTCACTTGTTTAATAAATGCATTCTTTTGTAATGGAATATACATATACTACTGTATATATGGCAGAGTTGCTGCCTCAGCTTCTTGACAAGTTCCCCCCAGTAAAAAAAAAATTATAAATATATATATATATATATATGCAGATTCTCTTCATGAACGGCTGTACATGTAATCACTTTTTATATCCTCACATGTTGATGTATGTAAAAGACTGGTAGGTGTTGCTGAATTACATGGATGGTCACATACAAAAATGCGATTTGCAAGGTCAATACCTCTAAAAGCATTTTTTTATTGCAGTAGACTGAAGGAAGGGTTAAAATGGAATGGATTTAATTATGGAATGAATGGAATTATAATGTGCCTCCAGCAAGTTTTCCTCCTTATTTATTAAGCCAGCTGATGGGCCAGGTTTGATGAGGCACTTCTGGCATAATTGAGTCATCACACAAAGAGGGTTCCTCGCATTCAGAGTGGTTTTATCAGCAGCAAACAGACCTGATTACTGGCAATTACACTCTGATCTGGGGATGAGAGAAAAAAAGGGCGAATGTGCGGGGTAACTTCCGTGTTTATAGTTTACCCAGAAATAATTTCCACATTAATTTCACATGCTAAGTGTTTTCCATTTCTGCATAATAAAACATAAACAAGGCGAGGTGGTACAATTTACTTTAACATTTCCTTGTAATGAATGTATAAGTGCACTGCAAACTGCTAATAATTATAGATGAAACACAGGAGCAGTTCTCCTTGTTAAGAGCAGTATGCCCTTCCTTTGTGGCATAATTTACAAATCTATCAACCAGATTATTTGAAAAAAATATTGATGCCAATTACTTATGCATAATTGAGATATAATGCATAAAAGTTCAGCAGAATATAATGTAGGCATAAAAAAGATGCAGTGCAAAGTTGTTGAAGCTCCAATACTGGAAATAATTGTGGTCAGTTCAACTTAGGAAATAATGAAGAAGCAGTACTGAAAAAACGGAGGCAAAGAAAATAAATTTACATTTTTTCTAGTGTGTTTCGTAGTAAAGAACAACATGGATTTAATAATAACAACTATAGACAGAATTATGAATAATAACTGTTAAAATAGTAGCAATAAGTGCAGCATTTATACATGTATATTGTATATATCATATATATTACACACATACATATGCAGTATAAACTTTATAAACTATAAGCACTTTGAGCACGGGAAAGACATACATATACATCCACACTATTTCAGTTTAAGATGGAGCGCCACTCCATCGCAGTCAAACAGTCATACATTGTCAAAAGGAAAGAACATTCATGAGGACAAAGTTAACTTTTTCACTTTTCTCTACTGTATCTTACCAACTTAACATTGTTCATGAATTTTCTACCTCAATTATAAAACTTGCAATTGAGCCACATGGCCAATAATAAAACACTTTGAAAGGGTCAGCAATTTTACACATCAATGTTTCCAGTTATCTCATTGGTATTTTATAGTTTCATTTTGCTTTTTATGAGATGTTATTATTTTTGACAGTAAGGACTTGGAGGAGGAGTTTCTTTTTTAATTTACAAAACAATTTCTTATTTCTATACTTTTATTAAACTCAGCTTGTAAAATGGATTCATCTGGAAAATATGACAGCCTTTTGATAATTGCACCCATAAACCTGGCTGTGATTTGTACTTTATTGTAAAATGCTAATATTAAAAAAAACAGTTTTTGGAAAATGTAAAGAACAGAGAAAGACACAGCTGTGGTTTTCTAATAATAAAAAGCTTTTTCATCATATCCCATTTTTTACTTTCCTAAAGCCATTAAAATAATCTCACTGATTCTCACGGCTTTTTTTCAAATTCATTACTTTTGACAAATGGATTTAAGAAGAATGGGGTAAAATGTTGATACAATTTTTTCTTCAACATTTAAATCAAAGTTAACAACCTGGAAAAACAAACTTAGCATGTATTTTTGTAGACTCACCCACTTAGCAACTATATCAAATATCAAACTGTGTTATGACATTCCATTTTAAAATAGTCAGGCAAACCTTGAGAACATTTTGACAATTTTTTTTGCATTCAAATGACAAATATATATTGAAAAGATGCAATCTGATTAACACAAAAATACAGTATCTATCTATCTATCTATCTATCTATCTATCTATCTATCTATCTATCTATCTATCTATCTATCTATCTATCTATCTATCTATCTATCTATCTATCTATCTATCTATCTGTCTCATTAAAGTAGGTGTCACTTGTGTCAGACAACAGAGTGCTTGTGGTTTAAGCCAAAATGAGAATTTTTAAAATGAGTGCTGCTTTCTATCATTACCACAAGGCAGGCTAGCTTCATTAAAATCTGACATACAGAATGCTAAACACGATGAAGAATAATGCCTCCAACTGTAGACTTGATAATTTGCTCTGATGGCACTGTTACGGGCCAGACTGGCTATTGGATGCACTTAGTAAACAGCATATGAAGAAATCATAGGCTGACATCCTTGTAATACCCACTTATTAACCGTGAAGTCTGCTTCCAAATTGCTTGAGGACCTTTTAACTGCAGGTTCACAGAAAAAAGACGGCCTTTGTTACAAATTTCATATTAAACATAAAATGAATGGAACAAATTATAAATTTATAGTAAATAAGAGCTGGAAACTGATTTTTTATTCCCTGGAAAGTACTCAGAATTAAGAGATGTCTAACATTATTTTCACTTTTTTTTTCTGCTAAGGTAAACCATCTTAATCTTATCCTTTTTCATGTTATGTCAACAAATCAGGGAAAACCAAACATAAAATGCTATTAGTTACAAAAAAAAATAATTAAAATACATTAGATTTTTTTTTCTGAAGACAATTACATATGAGATACATTACACCTATAAGTACAAGTAATGGAGTATCTGTGAATTCACAGATTATTTATTGTACTTAATCCAATTTAGGGTTGCAGAATAGCCTATCAAAGAAGCCCTAGGCTACCCTATGCCTTATGCAGCCAGGGTAGCCTTCAGTCCCTGTAACAATGTATTTGGTATATTTAATGACAAGGTGCCACTCAGCCAATGTTGTCCCAGAAGCAAAAGGGGCAGGAAACAAAAAATCTGTAAAACACATACTTTGTGTAATCCATATTTTGGTTACAGGCCCAGACCACCACAGTGTTGGGGGTGGAGAGCTACCCTTGGCTCTTCCCAGAAGGACTTTGAGCTTAGCCTTGCAGAGTGTTGCCCAAAGGTGCATTTGTGGCAAAACAGAGGAATAAGGAGGTGAGTAAAAGATTGCTTGTAATTTTGAGGTAATTATTAGAGCTTTTGTTTTGTTTGGATGGTGGACGTGTCATCCCATCTGCAGAATAAAATCCAAAATCCATACCACCAGACCCAATGTGGCAACTAGGATTTCTTACTATTTATTAATTTGCTACTTTACTTCTCCCATTAGTTCATTTCATGTATTTATTTATTGTACAATAAAAGCCACCTACTGTGGAAAAAGAATGTTCATAGTGATTCTGTTCCAGTAAAGTGTGGCACACAGAGATGTTCCGATAATAATACGCATATACATTTCTATACTTTTATTACTGTATATTCAGCCTAAAAATTTGATACAGTCATACTGTTCTGACAATATTTAGTGCAATACTTCAACAAACATTTGACAGGATGAGAGTGCATTTTAAGGCTATGTCACATTATGTCACTTCCCAGCATTTTCTTTCATAGCCTTCATTCATATAATTTTAGTAAATCAGTGGCAGTCAGTGACATGCTACCAAGAAACAGTCACCTAATGTGACATGCCCAACAACTCACTAGTCTGCAACTCGCTTCGATAAAATCAAACAGGTTTGATTTTATCTTTATTCATAAGGGTGGGCTCTGTGCACATGAGAGCTGATAAATTCTGTAAGTATAATGTACTGTATTTATTGTAGTAACAAAAAATAAGGAACATTGTGTTTTACAAAACAAATAAAATAAATTGCAGCTGGACTTTCTGCTTGCTGTACCTATTACCCCTTAATACAGCACTGGCTCCTTTAGACAGCATGCTATTGGCTGTCAGGAAAAGGGGCAAGCAAGACTATACTGAAAGGTTTGCACTCAGTCGGTAAATGTGACATAGGCAGCACATTTGGTGACAAGATTAGCAACAGCAGTCTGCCAATCTGAAGTTGTGAAATGTGACATCAGCTTTAGAGTACATTAACTCACACACAGGTAATAGGTCCTGTTGAGTTCAATTAATATTCCCAATGAACTTACTAAGGATACGAGATAAAACCAGAGAACTTGAGAAAGGCCCTTGTGGAAACAGAGATGGTGCATAAACTATATCCAATAACAAGGCCAGGAGTAAAAACTAGGTCCCTGCAACTGTGCAAAAACATACATAGCCACTCTGGTAACCCCAACTATATTTATTTTTCATGGAAAATTACATCTGTTTTTTTTTCCTGAAGTAAACTTCTTCCAGATTTGATTTATGCCTTGTATATATTGTTGCCAGGAAAGTCTTCACCCCACTGATGACCCTGAACTGAATTATGCGAGTCTGGTAATAAATGGATAGATAACATTACATGTTCTCAATATAATATAATACAATATAACATTTCAACCCACCTATTTCAATATATGCTCATTAAGTGTAGCAGCCTATCTCGGCAGTTTTGAATGCAAGATAGGAATAAACTTTGGATTAGCCAATGTAATGTTGCCAATCAACTTCACCTATTTGTTTTGAGGATGTGTATGGTAAATTAGATAGCCCAGAGATAACTTGTGTAGACATGGAAGTTGATGTAAACTCTATCAAGAACCTTAGAATCATAGAACAGCACCCCTAACCATAACATAACCACATTGGTGTACATTTCAAAAATGAAACTAAAAATGAAGTCTTACTATAATCACAATTATTTTACCAGAAGTCAAATTCTAACAAAGTTGAAGTTCTTTAGTTTTTTTTGTGTGATACTAAATGACAATTATCACATCTATATGTTTAAGAAAATGCAAACCATTATTTTAAAGGGTATTTTCAATGCAGTCAATAATTCTTTAGGTGTCAATAAAAACTGCAATGTATCATTGTTGCTTTATGTTTGTCTGATTAAATCAAGTGTTCAAATCTAATTAAAAAACACATTTTACTCATGTTTAGTACCATGTCTAGAACTGGTTCCTTCCTGATGCTGCTGGGATTATATACAGTACCGTGAGACAATATAATAAGTAGTTTGAGAAATATTGTTATTTAACTGATGCTCACTTACTTAATAATTTGGAACCATGATGAAACAGCACCTTTATGATGCTCCAACATCTTAATCGGGACCACAATACTTTTTTTATCTTAACAATACCCAAAACATGCATTACTTTTATAAAACAGTGCTGTTACTTTTACACATTTTATGCCCCAACAATTTATTTTCCAGTAAAGCCTTTAATTCAGCTGAAATGCATGAATGCAAACAGGTGGGCTCCAATTACCAAAACGGTGCTCCTTCTAAACCTTAAATAGCCCCTCTTTACAAAGAGTGTACTCCTGTGTGCTCGTGTCTCTGAAGAAAAAAACTCATTTATCGTAGACAGCAGTTTTTTCTAAAGAATCACTGATTTAACACTGATTCCTAATCAGATTGTACAGAAATGAACAGCTCGCATGGCAGCTGTACTTTCCCAGGGTTAATTACCTTTCACTGCTCTCTCCTAATGAGTCAGCTGTTCCTGTCATTAAACAACTCCACTTTGTTCATCTAGGCATCTTCAGCAAGAACAAATACAACTAATATGTGTTTACTTTTACTATAATATACAGTGCTCATGAAACAAGAGGTTTTATAGTAGGTTGTATATAAAATTAAAGACAGCTTTTTTACGCAAGGCTGTATGTTAAGAACTTTACATTAAAACTCACCTTAAACTCCAGTCAAGGGATAGTTCAATGATCACATTTCTGGTTTTGTGTCCTCAACTGTAACAACTCAATTCAGATTTAGATGGTAACTGAGTTTTACAAACATACTGCACTACACAGTGAAAGGAAAGGTCAAAATTAAACCTTAAGGTTTGGGGAGTGAAGGTGCAGTTTGCTTCACACACTTATTGTATAGATTGTAGCAAGAGTAAATGGTTCTTAAAAAGGTGCCATTGCATGACAACTTTGAAGTCCACTACTAAACATCAAACACAGAATACCTTAAAAATGTGCATTATAGATGCAGTCATCATGTGAAAATTAGCCTAATATGTATGAGTGTGGGTGTATAGTTGAGCAGGAAAGTGTGCCATTCTAGGGTTGGTTCCTGCCTTGCTGCCAGGATAGCCACCAACACTCTGTAACATGAATATGTAGGATAAAGATAAAGAAAAAGTTTCCAATTTTCCATGTATCTGCATGAGGTTTTCCTTGAGGTATTCCATTATTGTGCAGAATAAAACTAAACTTCTCAAACTCTTAACCGTATTCAGGATTGCTGGGGCCAGAGCCTTTCCTGGCAGCATTGAGTACAATGCAGGAATGAAGCCTTAGTCACAAACTCCTGCCCTTAGCCAAGGACAATGCAGAATAGCGAACACCTAACAGACATATATTTGGGGACGTGGAAGTGAAAATGGGTAGCCCAAGAGAATATTCAGACACGTAACGGATTCCAGCTGAGCATTAGATTGATTCAATCTCAGTATTCCTGAGTCATGAGGACAAGCACTACCCTGTATGCCACTGTGCCACTCTACACATGTTTGTAAATTTAACATGTTGTGGTATTTTTGTCTCCAGTTAAAAGAAGTGACAGGTGAAGAAATCTGTGAAAAATGCTTTTTCAGCAAGAAAACTTGCTGGCGCAGAAGTTAGGAAACAGTCCTGGACAAGTCACCAGTACATTTCAGGGCCCATACACAAAAACACACACACACGCAAACGGGGCAATTCTAAGTTACCAATCAATGCAAATTGTACATCTTTGTAGTGGTGGACTGAAAACTGAAGAACCTGGAGGAAAAGCTATGCAGTCATGGAGAACAAGCAAACTTGAAACAGCTGACAAACAGGCATAATTTGATCCCAGGATTCTGCAGGCATGAAGCAGAAAGAATAACCACTGTACTACTGTACCTCCCCAATGCATACACATTCAGCCTTTGCGATTCACAAGTTTATGCGGATCCTCCTAATTTTGGATTTGTGATCAATAATTAAATGAAATTATTTTGGGAGTTTTGAGAGTAGTAAACAAGAAAGATGTTATTTCCACAATGCTGTGCATGTGAATTAAAGACAAGATTCTTGACTGATGAATGTAGGAGAGAATTGTGAGAATGACATCTTTCCTGTTTATAATGAACATCTCCTTCCCATGAAGTAACTGTTAATAATATTTTAGCAACAAATGCACACATTTTGACCATATAAATGGATAACAGATATGTGGAATATGCAACATGAGTTATGTGAATTTTTGTTTTCTTATTTCAATGGAAATTTTTCACATCATTTGCTATTGTCCAAAATCTGTCACTGCCGGGCATCATTAAGTTTATATATTTAAGATGTACTTTCTCTGCAAAAACATGACATTAAAAGTTTTTCTCTGCAATCACTACAAACTACATGGGGTAACTAACATTTAAAAAATATGTTTTTTGTGTGGAGTTATTCCTTTAAATCGTATCAAGAAAAAAGAACAGGAAATCTGAGAAGCCGTCACTGCAGTTACACTAGCGGACGCAAGGATTCTGTATGCTACTGTTACAGAATTATACAGTATACTGTACATTAATTACATTTTAACTTTTTTGCCCAATATATATACTGTATATATAAAACTACTGTTTAGGATTTATTTAATAATCAACTGTATGTTGTTGGTAAGGCTTGTGGTCACCAGCACAGTATTAGGAGGTGAGGAAGGGGGCCCAAAACATATCTGAAGATGTTCGCATTCGTGGGGGTCCTGCACCCCTACCCACTGTAAATCACAAGGGATAACTGAATACAACTTTAGATCTGTAAAATTCAATACCTGAAATATGAGAATCACTTTGACCCCTTTAAGAAAACTGATTTAAGAATTGGATGGAGTTGAAAAATGCACCAAAAATAATGCAGAATGCTTTAACTAACATGAGGCAAAATACCCAAATTGAAATATATCCCCTAGATACCTGGATTACCAGTTACACTCATATAACGTATGCCTGTACATTTCTGGGCTGACCCAGTATTTACCTGTGGCAGATTTAAAAAAAATGATGCATGGGAAATATTAGTTGTAAACTATAATTAAAAATGTTTAAGACAATCATATAAATACCCTGCAGTAAATGTAATGGCACGCAAGTGTTACGGTGATTTATTGGCTAGTGCCACTGCATCTCAGATCCAGGGACCTACATTTGATTGACAGTCATCTCTCTGTCCTTGCAGACTTTGTATATTTTTATTCTGTTCATGCGTTTGTTTTCCAGGTACACCAGTTTTCTTCCAAACACCAGTGATGTGAATCTAAGGTATGAGTGAGTGCTGACATATGCAAGAGTGTGCTCTTTGATTTATTGGTTTCCCACCCACAGCTAGTTCAAAACTTGTGCCCCAAAAAAAGCAGTTTCATGAAATGAATAGGTATTTAAATGTATTCACAAAGTATCATATGATGATCATCTTGTTTTTTCATTGTCCAGATATAAAACTTAAATTTGAATTAGTTAAATGATGTGGGTAATGTCATATTGGAAGTACAATCAATTAGATGTTTGTTCAAACTTCAAAAGCGTAAAAGTAAAAACATCATCTAGTATGGAGTTGTAAAAAGCAAAGCATACCCCAGGAGCATTGAGTACAACACAAAAATCATCCCTGGACTGACAGTCAATAACATGATTACATACAGTATAACTTTGTATTATCAGCTGTCTTCAAAAACACATTTTTAATTTCTAAGATTTATTTATTATAATCTTTTAAAACACAAGTAATATGAAGTTTTATTTTTTGACATATTTTAATAATTATTTTTCCCCAAAGATAGGTGGTGTGTCTGTGTACTTCACTAACATTAGGTCCACTTAACACACAAAGCATAACAATGTATCAAAATACAAGAAAAACTTAGAGCTCTATCACTATAACTCCTTCATCCAATCATTTTGAAACCTGTGCAATTCATTTCAGCCCAGTGTGGGACTGGAAGATATCCCAAGACTCAGCTTTACACCATTTCTTGATATTGTTTTGGGAAACTATCATGTACTCCCTTAGGATTATGGAAATAGCAAAACGGACATTTAACAAATGGAGAGCAAGAAGGTCATGGTCAGAGTCAAATGTATAGAAGGCTGGACAATCCCACTAGTTTTCCTCCCCCTTTTGCTAGATAACACTGTGAGTTAAGCCCCGACTGCATTGTACTTAAAAGGTTACAGAGGTTGGATACAGAGTTTCAACCAAGCTTGCCAGCCCAGCAGATGGTCCCTGATTATGATTATATGCATCAATAAAATGAATCATCTTTAACAAAATGTACATTTCTACTTAACTCTAGGGTTTAACAGAAAGACAGAAATTGACTGTACTGCATTTTTTAACTCTTAGTTATCTGCTATAATGTTGTACCACCAATTAGGCAATATGTGGTAAAATTAGGCCCTGCTGTCTAAAATAAAATGTGAGAAATAAAGGAATAAATTAAAAAATAAGCATTTTGTTGTTACATTATATCTGTGTCTAATTAATTACCAAAAAGCAAGTTTTTTTCCTTCTTTTTCTTTTTATAAACTTCCTACCATTTTGCTCCATAAAGGACTATAACTAAGGCTTTTTTCACTAACTTATCAAAAAGTTCACTTAAGCTAGTAAAATAAATCTGTTAAAGGGGAGTTTCAATGGCTAAATAAATGCCCAGCTCTTAATTTACTATACCACATAGCCTACTTAATTAATAGACAATGTGGTATAGCGGCTAATCATAAGTCCAGTAGTCCAGTTCCCACCTGTGACACACTGCACGACCCTGAGCAAGTCACTTAACCTGTCTGTGCTCCAACAGTATCTGCAAAGAGTTCTAATGGATTTTAATCTTGTAAGTTCCCTTGGATATCTATGTGTAATTAAAAAAAAATAATAATTACAGAGAAGCCCTGTTGTTTCTTTTTATTTTTAGTTTGTTTATGATAATCAAGTGAATGCTCACTATGTGCATGCTTCATTGTTGATAATTATGCTTTTCATTGTAACCATACTTTATTGCTGACAGACTATATTTTTGTGTTACTATAAATATTAAGTCTTATTCCTCTGAATTAAATTGGTGGATGCAACACATATCTAATCAAATGAAACATTCACTTGGCTTTTTTGTAAACTCATGTTCACTTAAAAATCACTTAATAAGTCTGCCTCAGGTAATCGGCCCTTTTTGTTTTCCTCTTATTTTCATACTTCTTTCAAAATTCAGTTAAATATCCACTAGACAGAAAAATCAGTAACTGCGCAAGAAGACCTAACACAAACAAAGCCATCTGTGTAACTTCCTGTCCCTCTGCTTCACAAGCACAACCTAAGGGGCTTTATTGATTTCATCTAATACAGTTTTTTTCAACAAGCTTCACAGGAGCGCTTCAGAAATGTAACTGCGGAGTCACACAGTGGGACCTTCACTTTCATCTCATTTCCGAAGGAAACATAAAAAGTGTCCGAAAGGCAAGCAGATAGATGACTGGATTAACTTGTCACTCTTGTATTGCTAGTAAAATAAATGTTTACTAGCAAAGGCAACTTTGGGAATAAATAGGATGCAAAATCAAAAATGAAGAGAAGACACCAACAAAACATTTGCAATAAAAGCCTATCCTAATGAAGTGTAAAAGTTCCTGGGAAAGGCAGGTGCCTCTCTTGTTTTCACAATACTTTTGACAGATCAAGCAAGTCCCATTACTCTTTTCATAGCAGACACCAAACAGGGCCAAATGTATTATTAATCTACTTGCCACTAAGGTAATATTTAAATGTTTAATATTTAAATGTTTCCTTCTCACTTTGGATTTTGTTACATATATTGTGTATAACCTTTTCCCTGCACATGGATTTTTACATAGAGGAGTTTGCTTACAAGCTCAGGTGGTAACAATAAAACAAGAAACAAAAAATACACAAAACAGAATGAAATAAATAAGAACTAGCAGAATGGCTCAAACATTTTTTACAGGGCAAAATTGTTAGCCTGACTTACCATGTCCCCTTTAGCCTTTGTTCTGCCTTTCATAGTAACATCAGCGAAGCAGTGATGTAGAAGAAAACAGAGGTGGGGTAGGTTAGTCCAATGTGTCGCTGTCGCGTGGTGTGCGGGGACACTGTGTGATATTCCAGTGAGCTACTAAGCTTTTTTTTGTGTGTAGCCTTTGTGTCATTCACTTAACGACCAATCTCATTAGCTGCCGGGGTACAATGGGCTGATACATTTTCTGTGTAAATACACCACATGGTGACCCTCAAGGTTAGACCTCTGAAGGTCTTTTTAATCACATAAAAGATGGATATTTAAAATAAATCAATTAAAAAAAGAACAGATTGCTCCTAAATTAGAACCGTTACATCCCTGGATTTTCGAAGCAAGAAAAAGGCTCATACTGCAGTAAACAAGTAAGAAATTATTTTTTGTGCTGCATTCAATCTCTTCTAACTGTTCAAAAAAATGATAACATATTTATGGGATTACAAATTTTTAAATTATAAAATTGAAAGCATTAGGAGATTAATCAGTGAACAGATGTATTTGAACTATTCCAAGTAAGTGTCCTTCCAAAAGCCTTAGAGATTTTTTATATTAATACTGTCTGAGCAAGTATAGTATGGGTTAAGTGTATAAAATTTAAAGTACCTTGAAAAGTTTGAGTTCTACCTAGAACAAAAAAAGCTGTCAAGTTAAACAAAGATTAGGTTTGGTAATTCAGATACTCTAGGGAAAAATGCTACTCTTTCACAGATGAGATGGACAGGCTGTGACCACAGTACAACTGTAAAATAATATAATGCACCTTCCACCATTACTTGCTGCATGGCTATACAAATACAGTATATGCTGGTTTTATGTGTGTGTAGTTATATATATATATATATATGTGTGTGTACACAGACTGTACAGTACATACATGAATATATAAGCAAGTATAGCACACATCATACAGTAGATAGACATTTAACTTCTTTTTGTAATTTGTAAACCCCTCTCTTTTACAATCAAAGGGAGGGAGCCAAAGTCTATCCTGGCGGTATCAAGTGTAAAGTAGAAAACAACTCTGAATGGAGTACCAGTCCATTACAGGACCAACTCTCTCACACACACACACACACACACACACACACACACATACAGAGTGAATTTGAAACCACCAATTAACCAAACATATCTTCGGTAAAAGGGTGATTCACTGGATTACCCAGATAAAAATCAATGCAGACAATGGAAAAATATGCAAAGTCCACACAGACTGTGACCAGGCATGACATTCAAATCTAGGGTGTTTAACAAATGCGGCACCATGCCACTTCATTATAAATACTATATATGAAAAACATACTATATAGAATGTACTTTCCACCAAAACAGAACCATTCTTTGCTTCCATCCACTCTTACTCAAAACCTCTGGCCTCTTTCCTTGATTACATCTTGCCTGAAGAAGGGGCCTGAGTTGCCTCGAAAGCTTGCATATTGTAATCTTTTTAGTTAGCCAATAAAAGGTGTCATTTTTCTTGGCTTTTCTCCACATTCATAATGGCTACCATGGTACAACACCCTAGTACTCCCTACAGCCTAATTTTCATCCTTCTAATCACCAGCATAGTCAACATGTCAATTTACACCCCAGCCCCTCTGGTCAACTCAAGAAAACTTCTGGGCTGGATGAGTTCTTATTCCAGAATGTCCAGTTCAAAAAATCATCCGGAAGAGGACACTGTCCTTGTAACTCAACAGGGGACTGACGTCCATAATATCAGGGCCTCATGCAAAATACTTGGTTTCCTGCTGCCTCTGACAAGGCAGAACTTCACAAAGTGTACATACTTTTTCTTTCTCTTTGTATTAGCGCGCATATTAAGCAAACTCTTCAAAAATATTATCATTATGTATGCTAAGCACCTGATCATCTTCAACAAACAACTAATTCTGAATAACATAAGTGCTAAAGGCACAGTATGTCACAATTACACTAAATGCATTTAATAACCTTACACCCAACTAGCCACAACTCCAAAATTCTCTTTTACACCATACAATAATACACAGACATTCACTTCTCATCATAACCTACCAAATTTGTGTAGGTTACAGTATTTCTAACAGAACTGCAACTAAGCTTAAGCTTTTAAATTTATGCTGTCACATGTAATAAAACTGCAATGGACTGGTGCTCTGTCCAGGGTTCATTCCTGCCTTGTATCCTGTGGTAGCTGGGATAGGCTTCAACAGACCCCACGACCCCGTCCATGACTATGTGGGTTAGAAAATAACTGACATGTAACAAAAGAATTTTTATTCAAGATAGCTCACTAAATAAAAATATCAAAAACATTAAATAAATCTAGGTAAAGTAGCAAAACTGTTATATTTCTGCCAGATTGTAACTAGCCAGGATTTGATGGTATATCTCCCTCTAGTGGACATTTTTTCATATACTGTATATATATATATATATATATATATATATATATATATATATATATATATATATATATATATATATATATATATATATATATATAGACAGAGCTAGTTGCCCTCAGTGGGCAGCTTCACATGGCTGTGGGAGTATGAGAGGGCACTGTCTCCCATAGCCCTGAGAAAATGGCCATTGAGGGCAACTAGCTCCACCTCTTCCAGTCCCTCCATTTTAAAGCCGAGTCACTCCTGAGAAAGGTTGTCTCATTCTGGAGACAGCGACTGTAGAACTGAGAACTGACCATTCTAGAAAACTTAGAATTTATTTCTTTTTTGCTCTGCTTTACATTTTCCTATTATATAACGACATGCCACTGGGTTCTTGTTTCTTTTTGGATGCTGTAAATGTCGGTACCACAACATTTGATACCAACATGGTACCAAATATATAATAAATGTTGGTACCCAAACGTTTATTATATATATTAAAATTCTAACATTACAGTACATACAAAAAATATAAGACATTATCATAAAAAACAGTATAAATACTAAACTAAAAGTATGTTTAGTGAAGAGTCAAGAACTGAAGCCTTCTTCATTGTGGTCTCATTGCTGTTAGTCCAAAATCATTTACAATTTACAATCCCAGTAGATGCTAATTGTCTTTACTAATATTTTATCTCTGTTATCCAGTTTAACACATGTGGTCCATGAAGTAACTTGCTTTTAAGACTTGCATTATGTCTATCTTGCCATTTTTAAGCTAATGAGTAGAATTTGGAGAGGGCTTCTATACAAATAAGCAACTTTAATCATTGCAGATTTTGTACTCAAGGTGGACATTGGTTGTTTGAGCCCCACAAAGTCCTTTTTATTTACAAACAAAACAGAAAAAATCTGTTTGGCCAAGTAAACAGGACACTGCCAAGATAAACACACCCTTTAAATATTAAGCAAACAAGACATGGCAAATAGAAACAAAAACAACATAAATGTGAGGCAGGGACGTACTATATTTATATCTATATCAATATCTGTATCTATAGTTGAATATTTAGATTATAAAAAATATATACTGTAAGTTAAAGGGTCTAAAAGACTGTTTTAAGTTTTTTGGAACTTCAGCTAATTTGGAAATGGTCACACATGTTTGTAAACTGGTACTAAAATTCTAAATACTTTATAAGATATTTTTATGCCACCATATATCTATTAAAATTATGTGTAGTATAACCCATTTCAGTGTAAAAATAAATGCACAAATCTCCCTTACTGAAAAGAATGCCTAAGAAATAATGCAACAGTCCCCTAAAAAGCCATATTGTGGTACTGATAGAAATAATAGCATTAATTTCACCACATTTTAGCATAATGCGCATGTACTTCTTTATTTTTCAATGACCCTCAGAGACTTTTATGGTACAGTTCTTTAATTCCTCAAAAAATGAATTACTGTAAGTACTTGCAGCCATGACAGCTGTCCATAAGCATCAGGGACATGTCTATTGGCCAACTTGACCCTTGTTAGAATACAAAAAAAAAAAGAATACTGCAGTCTGGGACAGCTGAGCGAGGTCACCAGAGATTTTCCAGACAAATGCAGTAGAGGCAAAAAAAAGAAGAAAAAGGACAAGCTCTGAATCTCACTTTAACAGACCGCACACAATCTGGGCTCTCACAGAACTATCTCTGCCTGACCGCTTTCTATTTATCCCTTATCAGTGTTTACCAACCGCTAGTTTTCTTTCATTCACACTGTGAGGCAGTTCTCTTACTATCAGTCAACAGCTGACACCGTGGAACAGCCTCAAAGGCAAGAGGAAGGGATCAAAACTAAAGCAAAGCTGTTTAAACAATACAACAGAGGAAATAAATTCATAAATCCTAATTCTTTCTCAACCCACAAGGGTACAAGCAGATCCTTTATAGTTATTCCAACAAACAAAACCACCGCCAGTGAGGTAACATTACAATAAAGGTAAATACTAAGATATAAAAAAAAATAAAATCCATGTAAATTTAATTAGAAACAAAGCTTATAGTTTTAGGTGCCAAAAAACTACAGTGGTGTGACACTTATTTAACGGGCTGAATGCTTTTTGTAAAGACATGTATATATTTGAAGCCTAAGTTCAATTCTGCATGGCTCTATAACATTGATAAAACAATACAACAAAACAAATTACACAGTGTTTGCCTATCTGAAACAGTAACATACTGTATGTAATATTTGCAAAGCAAAAATTAAAACAAAAAAAATCATATTTAACTCTTGTTTATGAATTATCATTTGATTTAGCAGGGTATACATGAATACATATGAGTGAATTCATGTACATATGTCAGGCTTTACATGTGAAATGGCCGATTTTCAAACAATAAAAAGTAATTTATATGATCCAAAATATGCATTGTCCTCATAACAGTTACATTTTTATATAAAGGTTTGAAAAAAAAGATAGTAAACTGAGTCTGCTTGCAGGTAGGATATTAAGCTTTTTTTTTGATTACATCAAATATACATGTAAAGAGACATGTACCCTTAAATAGATAAAGAGCAATTTTAGAATATTAGCCTTTGAAGTGTAAACGAAACCTTCTGGCCTCTATTTCTGGTAATATTCCTCCTACTGTTTACATGTTTGAGTGATTTACAACTTTACCTTGAGCTCCAGAACATACAATAACAGCTATGAACAATTTTGCTAGAACACTTTTTTTTCCAAATGAAGTAATTAATTAAATTTATCCTTTCACCAGCTGCTAGGCAGCAGATGGAACCATTTCAAAAACCTTGTTGAATTGAATCCATAAAACTAATTTCCTAGGATTAGCCAGGGCAAAGTTTCTGTGAATGCTCAGGTAGTCAAAGGAGTTTACCTCTGATTATACACCTGATTTTAAAATCTAAACCGCTTTTTATTGTGATAATTTTGTACATCTAATGAAAAATAATACATTTTCTGCAAACAGTTCAGGTGAATTTACAAGTTTAAAAATGAAAGAATATTTAAATTTGTTTTGGAAACCCAAACAGTGCAAGTCTGGTAAACTATATTTAAAAGACCAAATAAATGACAAAATATAGACCTGAATACTGTAATTCACTATTTGGAGGATAACCTTTTTGTCTATTTATTCCTGAGAAATGTTCTTGCAATTAATTGGTGAAGTGAAACTGTAAGAATTTATTAATTCTGCTGTACTGTACTTCTAATGTAGGCTTTTTATTCTTTGACTTGAAGAGTCTTATATGTAAGCCCACCAATTTTCTTAGGTAGATGTTAAGTCAATAAAAGAGCAAGCATTATGTTTACTCTACATTTTCTTTGTATATTCAGTTACACTTAGAGCACAGTAACAATCTTCCCCACTGTAAGTCTGACTTCTGGTCCTGTTTCCTTAAGGCACCATGGACAGTTCCAGGTTTACATTTTGAATAATGCAATGCAGACTCTTTTAAGGTAAAACTTTCAAGCAGGTGATAGGTCTTGAAAAGTTCAGCTCATCTTTTAATGTATAATTTAAAGATTTATAGGAAAATGCAAGTATGAAAACATCATAACTCCTAAAGCTTGCTGCATAATCGACATAAAAATATTTATAAAGGTCACTCTACATAATACAAAGTGAGTTCTCATCTGCCATAGATCTTGGCAAAATAGTTAATATTAGAAAAATGGAAGAAATTTTTCTCTCTGGTGAGTCTGCCAAAATAGAGATAATTCATGAAGAATAAAAATATTTTAAACCAGCTACAGAGATCAGTTAAAATGAAACCATATAGAAAACATTACTTGTGAATAATATTGTATTTATCAAAAACCGGAATGAACCAATTCCCATATTATTCAAGAACAAGAAAATGTGTAAAGTGGTCCACACCATGAACAGGGAATAAAGCATGCAAAAGACACATGGAAAACGGCCAATTTTCCACTTCAGCAGCTACTCTAAATGACACGCTGAATGATAATAAGGATCACACAGCCTAGCCCTGCTTATATCATAATAGATGTTTGATACAGATTTGATAAAATCTACTTTTACAGTATAAATATAAATTTTTATATTTTATCCTGCTGACACAATTATCCATTACAAATTTGCATTTACAAGTTAATGATTCAGAAATATATCTATTCTAACATTGACATAGATAGTTGTGCAGTTTGTTTCAGACAAACCTGAACATCCATTCATTCAATCACTTAACAAACATGTTTATTGCGATTCAAGGTTGCATAAGCTGTAGCCATTACTGCAAGCAAAGAGCACACCCTAGACAAAGCATCAGCCCATCACTGGGTAAACTCATTTAAGACACATAGGCTATACCACTTTAGAGCTGCATATCATATGGGAGGACGATCCAGGGGAAAACTCAACAGAATACAGGGAGAACTTGAACAGTCCACATAGATTGAGACCAGGTAAGGATCAGAACCCAGGATTCTAGAGTTGTGTGGTACAACTTAAAACTGAATTTATTACATGCCTACAGTATTTTAAATGCAACCATAAACACAATAATTTTAGTATTGTACTGTATTGTATTAAATAAAGAATTACAATATGTAGTTGTCCTGAACCCTGCCTGAAGATTGTTAAGAACATATTATATATTTAATAATTTAGTATATGTAAACATTAATAATAGAGTAAACTACTTAACCCATCTTAGATTACTGTTACATTTTTAACAACTTTATTATATCTATCCCTTTATTAGAAACATTTTTTCCATTAGAGGGTTGCCAGAATCTACAGACTATTCTGGCAGCATAATGTACAAGGGAAGAAATAAACTGGGAGGGGATGCCAGTGAATGCTGAGGTAGATCACGCACAATCATACAGCCCTGGGCCATAATGAAGTCTCAAATAACTCCCAAAGAAAATACAAGCAGACACTTTGGGGGCTTCCAGGTTCGATCAATAGAAAAGTGGAATAATAGAATTAGTTATCCATCTAGTTGTTCACTTGGTTATCCTGTTCAAGGTTTCATGGAGTCAGTGCATGAGCATGACCTAACAGGGTGCCAAGCCCACTGCAGGCCACACTCATGAACATCTCTGTATTTGCTTACATTAAACCAAATTGCAGTTGCCTAACATTATTATTATTATTATTTGGCAGGCAACTTTATCCTAGGGGACATACAATATTTCATATATTATATTATACATATTTATTTTGCTTTTAATTTTTTTTAAATTGTAGTACAGGCAGGAGAAGTGACTTGCTTGTGGTCACACAGTTTCAGTAGCAGAATTTGAACCCACAACATCACTGTTTGACATCCAAAGCGTAAACCACTACACCACACTATCTAACTTGTACCTGCAGAAATCTCACAGAGACAAGGGGAGAACATACAAATTCTACAGCAACTGTTCTGATGACCATGATGATGATAATTATTATTATTATCATATAGTATCTTTTTATATTTTTTTACTGATGGCACCCTTCTCACTGGACTGACCCAGAGAACTACTCATTGTTGCTAATTCAAAGACTATACACATTATATAAATGTGTATATAAACTAGTAAGACAACACAAATGAATATAAGCAATATGACATACATAGAAAGGATATTCTGAATACAGTTTTTTAAAGTTATTATTGACTTCTTATTATTCCTAAAAATGTTGAAAAATCAATTCATCTTAATTAAACATGTACATGAACTTTTTAAGAAATAGTTATCATTGAATAATATAATTATATTTAATAATATAATTAAATAAAAAGCACTAACAGATGCTGAAGCTATGTCAAACTAGCACACTCATTTCTTTCCAGTCTAGCAGTGCCTTGCATTAAAGCTGAAATGTGGCTTCTTTCTCTCTTACATTTTTGGTATAACTGTAGGCCTAAAATGGGTGCATTACTTTAAAATACATCAGTAAATTCCTGCCTATTTATTATTTGTGATACTTAAATATTTAGTAATGGCTTATGAAGTCCACTAATTACATATTGTAAAAACACTTTTCATTATGATATACAATTTAAAAATCTTTAGCAATTAGGAAGAATTCATATTACAAAAAGAAAGTCTGTTATTTTCCATTCTGAGAAAATACAACAAATAAAGAATATATAGAACTTCTTGAATATGAAGTTGCCATTCAAAGCAAGGTCAAAACTAGACACCATTTCTCTACTTATGGCACTGCTTAATTTAAACTGAACATCTGTTCATCCCATAGTGACAAATTGAAGCTTGTCCCACATTGATTTGATGATACAATAATGAAGTAAGCTGATACATTCTCTGCTAGATAAGGCTAGTGGGACAGAGAAGTTCTCAAAGTTCCCTATATACAATATACTCAGAACTCGTCATAAATTTGGATTATACCAGGTACCTTGCAAACAGCAATTTGTTACTAAACCTCTGAGCCAACCCCACTACTGTACATCCATTTAGGCTTTACTAATCTTTCCTCTGATACAAGCATTTACAGTTAAAAAGATTCACTAGGTTTAATTTAGGCAGACATCATCTAAAGCTATATGGATGATTAAAAATAGGCCATGCTTCTTAGGTCATGATTCTTAAAAAAACAGTTTTAGCCACATAATCTCTTTAGTCACAATCTAAATCCAGCCTAAAGTCTGACAGAAGTGATGGATATTAATCATAGAGTATGTTGCATTTCCTGATGAGTGAACAAAACAATTCACTTTAGGAAAGTTTTCCTTTATAAGTTAGCAGCTCAAGCACTAAATATAATGTGCCAATAATGCATCACAAATCAAACTAATGCAGTTAAAAAATGTTTTGCTGACAAGTCTTGAGTGACATATAAGAAGAAGTCATCCTCCTTAACAAAATAGTGCTGTGTCAGCTCAGCAGCATTTATTTAGAACTTATTTTACAAGGACAATCCCAAAATCAGATTTTAGGTAGAATGTAAAGGGCATGCAAAACAAAAGAAGCTAAAAAAAGCAACATTCATTTTAAATTATAATACATATTAAAAGTTGCAGTAGATAATAGGGTCACTAGCTAACATGAAATATGCAGTAATAGTAGGAATACTTTAGCTCGAATAGAGACCTACTTTTTGATCCTAAAGTTTTTTTTTTTTTTTTTTTACCTTTTTGATGTGTCCGCCTGTGCAAAAGCTGTGGCTTTCAAAGGTAGTCCCCAGGAATATGACATACTGTGCCTTTGACTGCCTGGAGATAAGCACCTGCGTTTGAGTCCCATTTTTACGTCACACCTCCCTATTCATGCTTCTTCAATAAGATGCACATTTGCACATCAACAGTGAGCTCCCCTAGACGCTACCCAACCCCCCCCCCCACCCCAACCAATCTCTCTTCTTTCTCTTGCTCCCTCTCTATGGTTTGTGCATATATACATATGCAAGTTATAGATATATATGTATATTTACATAATACACCCTATATGAAGGCAAACAGAGATTTGGGGCCACAAACACACATAAAAAATAATCCATCCCAAACAAAAACACCATCATCAAAAGTCATCAATCTTTACTGATTTTCAAGCTTTAAGCTAAAAACAAACTTTCACTTTAATTTTCATTGCATGATTTCAGTGGCATATGTCCTTCTGAGCTTCCCATACATCAGTCTTCATGCAAATGAGATGGAATATCACTCTTGTGCAGCAGATGGCCAGGGATGATAACAATGGCTCAACAGACGAGTTTCAATGTCCTAGACTTTATCGCTACGGCAACAACAACCAAAAATATATGTAATGGAAGAGGTGCCTATTAATTTTGCAAGATTACGCAGTCTGCTTTTTTTTGCCACAGTGGGTAGGCTTTTTAGATTTTGATTTTTTTTCTTCGCTACTGTTTGTTTGTTTGTGCTTGTATTTTTGTGAATGAATAGCTTTATTTAAAGAGGAACTCTATCCTTGTGCCTCGGGAAAACTATCTATAAAAGGCAGAGACCTGAAAATTATTTTTGGTGACTAAGGAAGGCAGCAGCCTGGCAATTATTTGAGTAATTAGGTGTAATTCCTCCCTGTAGGCCATGTAACCCTCCTGTGCTTGCACATGCTTCAGACAGTCTCAGGGAGTGAATAAGAAAAGAAACTGCCTCAAGATATTGCCACCGAGCTTACATATGCCAGGCTACCATGATGTCACTAAGCATCCTGCTGACTTTGGTAAACAAAAGGCCTTGAGCAAAAAGTAAACAGTGGAATTGCTTAGCAAACAGGGGACGTTTAATATGACAAAGGCAGCCACACTTCGAGGCTGAGCCTGGGGGGCCCGCCAGCCAGCCGGCTGACTTGGCCCACAAAGTGAGTGATACACTTAAGAGAAACAAGTATTCCATTACCAGCTGCCACCGGGGACAGTACAGCTAGCTTCTCTGCAGGTTACAGGTCTGCCTCTTGAGACCCCTGTCTGACAGCCATCTTTAATAAGCATTTGTTTAAATTCTAGTTCTTAACTGATAACTTGTTAAAATCAGGATTAACTTCGGCAAGTTTTTCTCATTTCTGTTTTTATTCACTAAAACATGAAAAACAGAAGCTTATACAGTATATGAAATATTTCTTATCATTGTTAAAGAAAAAAAATTAAAAAACATCCACAGTAAGCCATGGCAAGGGAAACATACAAAATAAATAAAAGAGAAAAAGAACATAACCAGATAAATCTATATGCAGATTTATCTGCTCAATCATCAGCATCTTTTCTCTCTGATTTGGCTTCTCATAAGTAAGCACACACATTTATATGAGAATCTAATACTATTTACTGAACTTCCTATTTATCGTATTTAAACTTGTTACATCAGTAAAATATAAGGCAGGGAGAGGTGTCTAGTGCCCAAGGCCTTAAATGCAAAGGCTGCCAATTCAATCCTCACCTCACACTCAATAAACAACCTTGAGTCAGTCACTTCACTTTCCTTTGCTCCTACTGTTGAAAAGTATACATCTCTCAAGTGAACATCAGAGAATTCTTCTAGAAAAGATGGAAACTGATGCTGAGGATAGAGTGACCCTCACTAAGCAAAGTGAATAGAAAATGAAGTGCACTCATATTCCTCTCCAAAATGTATGTACACTATCTGCCAAACCGGGGGGTAATTTGGAAAAACATCAAATAGTAATTAATAAATAAGTATCAAATTGCATATAAATAAGTATTAACTGCAATATTTTTCTTTTTGGTGGTAGTGTTTGGTCATTTAACAGGCAGTCATCACTCAAAGATACTGGGGCATCCTTAAAGTTAGTTGAGGTTAGTATTTTTTTTCTAAGAAAAAAGGTGGTGGTACTCACATAAACTTTTCTATGAATGACATTTTACAGGAACTTCCATACTTTTGACATATCTTCCGATGCTCCATCTGCTGTAACAGCCATAGGTCCACATATCTATTTGGGTTGAATTTAAGAAGTGGAGGTCCTATGATTTTCAGGAACATCAGTGCAGGGGTTGTCTGTATTAACAAAGACGATCTCGATGGGGTGACTATCAGATTCATCTGAGAAAATCCACTTTCACATTCACTTGATGACATAGATATGGTTTTTAAGGTGTGTGCTAACCTAATATTTTTCCTTCATGTAAAGTCATTCACTTCTTTGGAAGAAATTATTTTTCCAAGTTGCTGTCCAGCAATCAGGCCCATCATTACCAGAACTGTGTTCCACTTTATCTACACTACCGGTACTGTCAATGTTGGTTTCACCTTCTTAATTTTTTGCAGGAACAGATGATGATTCTACATTTTCACATTTTCTCTTGTGGCACACCAGCACAAATATAACTGCTTATTTTATTCATCTCAGAAAATTGGTATATTACTTTGAGATTAGACAACAACTCATGTGGCATGTGCACTAAGCTGGTAGCTGCTGCAAAATGGAAATTAAAGTGAATATATTTTTGAGGTGGAAATTAACCAAAAGTTCCAACATAAATAAAAGAAAATGAAAATTTTCAGTACATTTACAGTATTTCCCTTCGACCATCAATCGGAATCATTCTATATCAGGGTTTGGCAAAAGTTAACAAAGATTACAATAAACAAACAAACACACATGACAAACATTAGTTTTTTAAAATACTTGCAACAAGAATGACTTAATTATAAAACATTGAGGACTGATCTTAATAGCCTTTAACATAAACACCAGTAAGAGAGTAGTTTTAAAGCAAAGGTACTTCGCTTTGCCATTGCTCTGGTCATAAACGTCAAACTGTTTGCTTCTATACAGATTGTTAATATTGTAACCACCTACCTCCACCAATCAGGGCGCATCATGTATAGCTGGAAAGAGGTATGCAAGTAAGTGCTGCTCAGAGCACCGCAGCAGGGTGAGCACACCCTGAAAGAGTTTCACAATGCCCGCGCTTGATGGAAAGCAGCAATTGGGATGCTGAGATGAAGGGATTGAGAATAAAAATAGGGGCGCCAAACAAAATGGGCCTATTTTCTTTATGCGGCATTGGTTGTTGAAGGGCTGGAGGCTTGGTTGCATGTATGCGGGGTAGCAAACCTGTTGGCTGCTATATTTGCACATGCCAACTGCATCAGCATCTTGCTTAGAGAAACTCACAAGGGCCCGAATGTGCAATACTTCTATGAATAGCCTGCAGGTTGTGTAACAGTTTGCTGACCCCTGATCTAAATCGACAATGGAAGATATTTTGAAAACAGGAGTGAACCAATAGTACCAACCTAAATGAAACAACAAATTAATTCACAGAAAAATGACATCTAACAGCAAATGTATTAATAATTTTATTTATTATTACTATTGTACAACAGAAAAAGGTACCATACTGCACTGGTTAAAGTCAACTTAGAGTAGGACAATAGTATTGCAAGGGTCCTCCCATGGACTGTCACTCTGCTGTTTTCTGCTGTCTAGTCCCCTCAACCCTAAACTGGTTTAGAGGGTTTAGAAATGTTATATTGTTATTAATGAAAGTATGCTAAATTCTAAAAAGAGAATTTCTAGTTGAGTAGAATAAGGTAATGTGCAATGTAGTTCACGATACCACAACAGATTTATTAGCCAGTAGCATCCTGCCATACCAAGGGTTACATAATTTCAATGATTGGATCTTTATTTAATCTCAAAATCCAGGATAGCCCAAACTTTTATAGAAACTTTTCCAAGTACACTTTCATACATAAAAACAAGAAATATGCCATATGTAATGCTGTAAACTTGTGCTTGGCATTTGGACAATGATTAATTCCAGATCTTCAACTAAAACCTCATATTAGATTTAAGGTAACTGAGTAAAAAAAAATTACGACTTCTTAATTCATTTCATTTATCAAATGAGCAAAGTTATCCAATACTAACTGAATGAAAAAGAAATTACCTGTTAGTTAATTCACTCAAATCAAGTCAAGCTGCTGGCACAAAGATTCAGCAAACACAATCAAATGAATTTCCTGATGAGACCAGGACAAAAGTTAATATCTATCAGTCTGAAACTGGTTATGAAGTCATTTCTAGGGTTCTATTGATTAACCAAACTGAAGTGAAAGGCACAATTTTAAAATGGAAAATACTTGCAACAGTAATCATTCTTGAGTGGAACAGCCAAACTGCCAAAATTACTTCCAGGTTGCAGCATAACAGATTCCACAAAGTCATAAAGTAAACTAAAGAAATACAAAGAATGACAGATTTCCCTGAGGAAACCACTGCTTAACAAAAGGAACATAATTGCTCATTACTTATTTTCCAGAAAGCACCTGGGTGATTCCCAGTCGTTTTGGTGACTAGTCTAAGGACAGATTATAAAAATGGTCCAACTATGTCAAAAGTTAAAGCAAACACAGCAATCCAGACTACGGTAGTCTTAATAACAATGTAGTGGTGACTGTGTAATGGTGAGACAATGCTTTGCTGCTCTGAGGCTTAGCCAACTTAATTGAAGGAGCCAAAAATTCTGCTTTGTATTAGAAAATTCTTGAGAATGTCTGGTCATCCATCTAAGAAGCTGAAGCAGATTATGCAGAGACACTGATCCAAACCACATTATCAAATCCACAGCAGACTGGCTGACAAGAATCAGAATTAAAGTCTTGGGCTGGTCTAGTCAAAGTAAATGCAAGTTTAAAAGAAGGCAATAAGAAAATGAGGCCAATGTATTAATTGTCAAACTAGTATGGCATATAAGACAGACATATCAAAGTAAAAAACGATCAAAATGACTGGTGACTAAATAGAATACGAATACGCATCTCTTAAATGGGCCTACATTAAAACTTGTGTTAAAACTTTGCAAATACTATTGTCAATTGTTCATCACCATCAATGACTTGATAATTATACTCAACATAAGTGTTTTTCCACTGGTGTGCTATGGAAATAACAGTGTAGTGCCCCTGGGTCCAAACTTGAGAGAGACTGCTCTTCAGGTGGTAGAGACCTATCCAAGGAGGACAGGACTACCTGGAGAACCTGACATAAAAGCAGCTCTGTGATTACCATTTTGCAGACACAGCACTTGAAAAGTACTAAAGCTGCCAGGAGACATGTCAAGGGTCCATCTACTGGGGTGCTGTTCGCCAGCAACTCTCGCAGAGCCGAGGGCCAGCAGGCATATAAGTTGCCTCTGACTCCAGGTATGAGTGGGCAAAGGGATGAAGCAGCTGGGAAATGTGTCCGAAGTGCGAAAGAAAATCTGCAAACAGCTACTTTTTTGCCGCACCCCTGTCCCACCCCTTCAGACAGTTTAGCACGTGTATAGAATTAATGGTTTTGTGGTTGGTAAAATCATGGTGTGCCTGGGGATTATTTTAGGTTATGAAAAGTACGCCACCACAAAGAAAAAGTTGGAAAACACTGCTCTACCTACACCTTTGCTCCTGGAATGCTAAAAAATATCTCCATAGGTGCTATCACACTTAAAAACTGATACTGTGCATTACTTAGATGGTTATGTTGTGTTCTTTGCATAAATTAGTCAATATATTGCAAAATGCAATACGGGGTAGGGATAATCATTACACTTTGTTTCATAGAATTTTGTCATTATATTAGGGCATTAAGCACTGTCAGCTGGCTGGCAGACTGTCGACTCAAATACAGAGGTACTAGAGACTTATTTTGGTTTTAGTGCCACTCAAAGGTATCTTATTTAGCACTTATGTGATATGGCACTGATTCAATCTTCTTACAGAAAAATGAAATGAAAAAAAAAAGAAAGCATCGTTTTTACCTTCACAACTTTTCTGTATTGCACCAGGACTGCCATAAACCCCTCTTCCCACCCAACTTCCACCCATTCCCCTGCATCTATGTCAGTACGTATAAATCAAGAAAATGTACACCATTGCTACATATTGACATGTGGTTTATCATTGTGAACTGCATAATACAAAAGGTTAAACCTTAAATGAAAATGTTACTTTATAAAATTTTTAAACATAGTATATAAATATGGTACTGGGTGTGTATGTAATTCTTTAGGTTCACACTTAATTTATTTATATTGTAACACCCACAATCAGTAAGGGAGGAACAACACCAATACATGTTTCAGGAATTTGAAACTGATGAGCTTTTATTGATTGCTTCCTAGCTAAACCTACACTGTTCTAGCCGTGGGAGACCCCTCAACTTTTCTGCTCTCAATCTGACTCATTCTACTCTTTTACACTGCTTGTTTTCTGCTTCAGTGTTACAGCCCCTAAGCACAACGCTCTCTGAATCTCATCCAGAAACGTGCTGCTCCTGTACACTGTGTTCTCCTTCTCTCTGTACTAAGTGCCGACAAAACTAGCACACCTTCCAGCACCTTCTACCCTTTCTTCCAGGACCTCCTCCTCCTACTGCATAGGTGTTTCATTACCATATCACACTGCACCTTCTGCAAGCACAGTGCACAGTAGCTGTCTAGCCCCCTCTGATTCTCTGGCCATATCATTACAGTATTATTGTTTCGTAATGTTATAAAATAAAAAAAATAAAAAAATTACATAAAAATGCTGCCCTGACCAAAGCACCGCCTGAGGCATTTTCCTCATTACCAGCCCTGGATACGACCGTATTTTTTAACGCATTAAACAGGTCACATCAATCGCAAAATTTAATGCATTAACTTTCTCAGGCCTAGTTTTAATTAATTTATTTTTTTGTTGTTGATTTTTTTTGCATTTCATGTCTGAAGTAAACTAAGTATGTACATTCATTTTCATACCAGCTTTTTCAAGTTGCTGGTATGGGGTGGGTTTATCAGTGCTGGGTTACAGGGGTGGGGACAACACTTTTGCTGGCAGCCTTGCACGCAGGACAGGAAATAGCTAGACAAGGCCCCACAGCTACACACACTCACCACATGTCCACACATACACCTAAAATAGTTTTTCTCAGACTCTTTTGGGGTGCATGTGGTCATAGCTACATCACAATTACGTGAGACTTGTTCATGGTATAATCTGAACCCACCGATTTTAATCTTGTGTTAACCTCTAGGCTGCTTTTTAACTTTAATTCCCATTTGTAATCATGGCCATTTTTGCCTTCCAGAGATATGCAGTTGGAGGGGGGAAGCAAATGCTATTAGAACGTGATAAAATATATCGCACTACATTATCTATCGCTTTGGTGGAGGGGGTACAGGGTGGGTGCATTATAATGTGAACACAACACTAGCAGAAATGGATTTTTTTTCTTTGTGTGCTCCTGACACATAAACGTGAGTGACCTTATACAGTCACAAATGATTAAGGGGGTGCAGGAGGTAATTCTTCATGTAAAATTGAGACAAGTGGCATGGCACGGGCATGACAGAGTCAAAAATATGACTCAAGGTCACAATATTCCGTTTCATTAGCATTCTGTAACTTATCTAGAACTTCCACAAGTCTTTTTTTTTTGAAGAAGCCATTTCCCTAGTACAAACTTCAAGTCTTACTGCACATCAACCAAACAATCTGCATGGAGTCTCACAGAAGCTTGTGTGTACGAATGCATAAATATTCACTGTTGCATAAGCAATATATTTCCTATATTTTATATGTGGCTTTGGCATGAAGTACAAGTGGCCAGT
This sequence comes from Erpetoichthys calabaricus, assembly GCF_900747795.2. Classification (NCBI taxonomy): domain Eukaryota; kingdom Metazoa; phylum Chordata; class Cladistia; order Polypteriformes; family Polypteridae; genus Erpetoichthys; species Erpetoichthys calabaricus. The sequence continues at coordinate 41,071,525 of NC_041399.2, forward strand.
CATAGACAACTATAGATTATGGAAAAGGTCTCTGTAGGTGAGATCTTTGATGAAGGCAGATTCATTAAACTACAATGCACTGCTTGCCTCAGGATATACTGTACTTGTGCAGACAACATGAAAACGTATGATTTATTTAAAAGAAGACACCGTTGGGTATGTAAGAACAGCATTATATAAAAACAACAAAAACAGCTTTGAAATATGGTGGTGTCCCACCAGCCATAAGTGGGTGCAGAAATACCTTTAAACAGGTCTATTATTCAGAATTCCACAGCACAATACAGCTCTTTTTCTGTTTTCCTCCTCCACTACTCCCAGGCAAGTTTTGTCTTTTCTCCACACCTGACTTTAACTCACCTTGGGGAGGCAGAAAGGCTGCTTTTATGTTTAATACCACAATACTTCCAGTGCTGGAACACTACACCCATAAAACACTTCTGGGTATAACTGCCATAAAATATAGAAGTCCTCTGCCTGCAGTGTCCCCTGGCAGCCCCCAAGGAACCTGATAGGGCTACCTTCCCAAACTACAAATCTGTAAAAGAGAACAGGACCCATTTCAGCTGGGAAGTGCATCCATCTGTAGCCCCCTCCTTCTGAGTCATGATGCTAGTCAACCCATATTTCTACCATAGTCCCCAAAATAAACTGACTATTTCGATATAATCACAAAATTAACTTAAAGTATACTATTCAAGGAGGACATGCTGACATCAACTTTGCAAACGAGAGAGGCAGCTGAGAGTTTTAGTGTTTTCTGTGGTGTGAGAGTTAATTAAAAAATACATTTTGCTTCAATAAACTTGGGCTTTGGTTGCCGCTAAGGAACCATGCAGGAATTTTTAAAGCTTTTATTTTTCCCTTTAGAAGGGTTTTTGCCTTTTTTTCCACCCACACAGGAGCAAAAGTAGCTGGGTATTTGGAGATGTGCTTGGGAGAGCTACTTGTACTTGTATGTGTACTTGTTCTTGTTATCTGTATTTGAACTAGTCTTTAGGAGGCCGGGTACAAAGCAGCAGTAGCCAAAATCGGAAAGTAAGTAAATAAGTAAGTAAATAACCATGTTGTAGCAATAAATTGTTAACAACTAACTGAAACAGTGATTTCTTACTGTTTCAACTGTTTTGAAAAAATTGTTGCAGCTAACTTCAGTACAGTAAAGGGGAAGGCTCAGCAGTGCACAAATAGGCGGCCAGCAATAAGACGCCCAATCAGGCACAAAGGGCTATAGGAGCAGATAAGATAGTAAGAAATTAACAAGCAGCAGATATTCAGTAAGCAAGTTTTATTTATTCTGCGGTGGGTTGGCACCCTGCCCGGGATTGGTTCCTGCCTTGTGTCCTGTGTTGGCTGGGATTGGCTCCAGCAGACCCCCGTTGACCCTGTGTTTGGATTCGGCGGGTTGGATAATGGATGGATGGAAGTTTTATTTATTTATTTTTTGTTTGTTTATTTGCTTGTTTGTTTTAGATTGATCAGTTCTTAGCAGACCGGAGGTAGAACAGTTAAGTGGGTGACACTGTAAGGGTTCATTAATCTGGGGGAATACAAATAGTGCGCGTGGACAGCTTTTAAATAAGGAATAAGAGGAGTGCAAAGTTACAAAAGCAGACAGAGAAAAGTAAAGTTAACCTCACAGAAGGACAAACAGCAGACAGTTGAGAGGGAGAATATTACAGGAGGACAGAAGGTGTAAAATAGCTGTAGTAGTTCTAAAATGTATTTTCTTTAGCTTAAATTGTTTAGTTTTACCATTTAAGTTAAATCATTTAATTTTAAATAAAAAAAAAAGTGAAGGCAGTTTTAGTAATCCTAAATCAAATTTTAATAATGAGGCCAGTGCAATGTAAGTCCTGTTGGATGTTGGACATTTTAGATGATGGCTTGGAGGTTACAAATGCAGGAGAAGCCAGATGATCCAGCACCTCAAGCTCAGGGTCATTAAACTGGAGGAGGAGTTGGCTGGCCTGTGTTGTAGCAGAGAATTGGTGGACCTGGCCCAGGTGTTCTTCAAAGAGACAGTGTGCACCCCAAGGGTAGCGTGGAAGGAGATCCCAGACCAGATAGGTAGAGATAGGTCGGTCAACCCCAGAATTGAAAGAGTCAAACCGTTTTCAGGTCCTTCTGGAGCTATAAGGTGTCTCTGATGATACTGAGGTGGTAGGCAGGAATGAGAAGCCCCAACGGGCCATATCAAAAACAGTTCCCAGAAAAAGAGAGGTAGTGATAGTTGAGGACTCAATCTTTAGGGGGACTGAAGTGCAGGTTTGCTCCAGAGACAGAGAGTCTCACACGGTGTGTTCTTCTCTGAAGTTCTGCCTGTGCCACGCACCAGTCCATGTAAGATTAAGGAGATTAGAAGGCTCAACATGTAGCTCAAGTCTTGGTGAAGGGTAGAAGGGTATAGGTTTATGGGGCATTGGGACTCATTTTGGAACAGATAGGACCTGATCCACCATCATGGGTTACATCTGAACCGAATGGGCACCAATGTGGGGAGGCATATATGAGTAAGCTAGTTGAGGATTATTTAAACTAGGGAATAGAGGCCAGGGAGTTTAGGACAGGCTAGGTTTAGAACTATAAATGGAGGAACAAACAACTGTGTAGAGATAAAAATGCATAGTAATGTAAATTCTAACCCAACATTTAAATGGAGAAGGAGTAACATATTAAAAATAGCTTGCCTTAATACTAGAAGTACCAAAAATAAAACAAGTGAGTTGGAGTTGTATGTGGCAGATCATAATTATGATATTGTAGCGATAACAGAAACCCGGCTAAATAACAAAGATGTGGACGATTATAACATAGAGAGGTACACATTTTTTAGGAAACATAGACAGAACAGAAAAGGAGGTGGGGTTGCTGTTTATGTCAAATAGAATTTAAATGCAAGTCCTCTTTAGGTGGACATTAAGCCCCATCTTAGTGAAGACATGTAGCTTTGCCTGGAAAGCATTAGGGAAAGAGGCCTTATTTTAGGAGTGCAGACAGTAATTTCAACACACATCTTTTTATTAATATTAAAAAGGCAAGTTGACAGGGGGATATTATAGTCATGGGGACTTTAATTACCCAAATATTAACTGGGATAACCTTGCAGATGGAGAAGCACAAGAACAGGAGTTTTAGAAGTAATCAGTGACTGTTTTTTAACACAGTATGTTAAAGTACCAACACGGGGTGAAGCCTGTCTGGATTTAGCATTTTGTAATAATCAGGTAGAATTGAGGGTGTAGAGGTGATTGAACTAGTAGGGTCAAGTGACCATAATATAATATATAACATAAATAAGTGACCATATAATATAGATGTGACCATTATATAATATATATAATACAGTATAACAGTTCTCAGTGTTTTGTAAGAGTGTGGATGCAAAGTCTAAAATTGTTGAGTTTAACTTTGGTAGGGCAAATTTTGAGGAGATGCAGCAAAGTCAAAGGAGGATAGACTGGGATAAGCTTTTAAGTGTGGAGACAGTTGAGGAGCAGTAGAACAGGTTTAAAAATCTTATTCATGTAATGCAGGACAGGTACATACCTAAATTTGGAATTAATAGGAAATTTAAAAAAAAAACTGCAGTGGGTTAATAAAGAGTTAAAAAAATGAAGCTGCAAAGGAAAAAAAACAGCTGTATAAGGCATACAAGACTAATAACTCCAAAGTGAATTGTAGGGCGTATGAGAACATGAGGGCAACCATTAAGAAGGATATTAGGGAGGCTGAAAGATAGTTGGAGAGGAATGTAGCAGATAAGGTGAAAGATGACCCTAAGAGATTCTCTCAGTATTGTAGTAGTAAAAGGACAGTCAAGGAGGAGGTGAAGTGCATTAGGAAGAGTAAAGGAGAACAGACAATGTAATACCAGACGTTCTAAACTTGCATTTTTCTGAGGTCTTTATAAGTGAAAATGTGGAAAACCTGACTACTAAGGAGGTACTAACAGATTTGGAAATTGCAGAGGGAGAAGTACTGCTCAGATAAAATATGCTGAAATCAAACAAATCACCAGGAACAGATAATATTTACCCTCAAGTTCTTAAGGAGGCTAGAGAGTACATATATAAACCCTTAACACATACTGTATTTTCAGGAAGTCACTGCACACTAGGGAGATTCCGAAGGACTGGAAAATGACAAATATTATCCCGTTACATAAAAAGGGTGACTGGGCAGGTCAAAGTAACTATAGGCCAGTAAGCCTAACATGCATCACAGGAAAATTAATGGAAGGAATTAGCACATGGTAATTACAGGTGTTTTTCTGAATAGTTAGCATGGGTTCAGAAGAGGGAGGTTATGTTTTACTAACATGCTGGAATTCTATGAGGAAGCAACAAAAGGATATGATCAAAATGAAGCATACAATATTATTTATCTTGACTTTCAGAAAGGTGCCACATGAGAGGCTGGGCATCAAACTAAAAGAATTGGGAGTTCACGGTGATAAGTGGAGAATTGGCTCAGACACAGGAAGCAGGGGGTAATGGTGTGAGGAACCTTATCAGAATTGGCTGATATTAAGAGTGGTGTTCTACAGGGACAGTCCTAGGACCGCTGCTATTTTTAATATATTGTGGTAAGCAACCCGGACACAGACAGGCAGACACCGTAGGTACAAAACCCAACACATGTTTATTGTACATTCTATTTACAAAGTGACAGCACACAACCCACTTTCACCCCAAAGTCCAGTCCTCTCAACCAATGCCTTCCTCTCTGCTCCGCCTCCACTCCTCTCCTCTCCTCCCGAGCTCCGTCTTTCTTCCTCCCGTCTCCAGCCATTGAATGGAGGGAGGCTGCCCCTTTTATAATCACCCGGACGTGCTCCAGGTGCCTCCCAATGAGTGTCGGCCCGGACTCCTTGGTGTGGCGGACGTGCCAGCTGTGCACCCGGAAGCACTCCGGGTGTCCATGGTCTTCTTTCCCCCAGGGCCAGGGCTTCTCAGGCATCGGGGCACCCCCTGGCGGTGACCATGGGCCCCTATAGGGTTGAGCTTCTAAGCTCTGTTCCCGTGGTCCCCAAAGCCACCAGGGTGGTCGCCCCCTCGTGGTCTGGAGGAGGCGTGATCTAATCTCCGGTCCTTCTGGGTGTCCCGGCTGCATACCACCTCCAGCCACTTGCCACAATATATAAATTATTTGGATAGGAATATAAGTAACAAGTTAGGTTTGCAGATGATACCAAAAGAGGTAGATTGGCAGATAATTTAGAATCCGTTAAATCATTACAGATGGACTTGGACAGCATACAGACTTGGGCATCTTGTGGCAAATTAAATTTAATGTCAGTAAATGTAAGGTATTACACAGGAAGTAAAAATGTTAGGTTTGAATACACACTGGGAGGTCTGAAAATCAGGAGTACACCTTATGAGAAGGATTTAGGAGTCGTAGTAGACTCTATGCTATCAACTTCCTGACAGTGCCATTAAGAATGCAAATAGAATGTTAGGTTATATAGCACGATGTGTGGAGTACAAGTTCAAGGAGGTTATGCTCAAACTTTGTAATGCACTGGTGAGGCCTCATTTGAGTACTGTGTGCAGTTTTGTTCCTCAGGCTACAAAAAGGATAATGTACCGCTAGAAAAGGTCCAGAGAAGAGTGATGAGGCTCATTCCAGGGCAACAGGGGATGAATTATGAAGAAAGATTAAAAGAGCTGAGCCTTTTCAGTTTAAGCAAAAGAAGAGGTGACATGATTGAAGTATTTAAAATTATGAAGGGAATTAGTACAGTGGATTGACACTGTTATTTCAAAATCAGATTTATCAATAACACGGGCATACAGTTGGAAACTTATTAAGGGTAAATTTCACACAAACATTAGGAAGTTTTTCTTTATACAGAGAACCATAGACACTTGGAATAAGCTAAAAAAGTAGCATGGCAATCAGTAAGACTTTAGGGACTTTCAAAACTAGACTTGATGTTTTTTCAGAAGAATTAAGCAAGCTTTGTTGGGTTGAATGACCTGTTCTCATCTAGATTGTTCAAATGTTCTAATCATCTTTAAACATTTACCCATTATTACTGTTTAATGTGAATAGCAGCAGTGTATGCAGAAAATGCAACATCGTCATCCATTCAGTGTATGACATTTGAGAGTCTTTTCTCAAGAAACTGTAGAGCATTTTTAAGCAAGCCAAGAGCATAAATGAATAATGGCACCATAATAATAATGTCAATCATGACACCGAATAATAGACGGTATTTCCCAAGGTTTAAAGTTTTAATATAAGCCCATTTGAAGCTTATACTTTGAATTAAATCAACCTTTCCCAATACATTGAAAGCCTCAAATTGTTTTATTTTGCCATGTTTGTGTCTCCTATGCTAATCCAGGTGAATAATTTTTATTATTACTGTTGTTGTTACTTTATGAAAAATTAAACACAGCAAATACATGTTTCTAGCAAAGAATTTACATTCATAGCAATAAGTAAATGTCTGCAGCCACATGAAATTATTATTATTTATGTTGTAGTCTAAGCCCCCCAATTTTTATTATAACTTGGTTCCCATGTAGAAATGAAAATGTCTTTCAAATGGCAGACAAAGAACATTCATTAGAACACAGAATATTAAAAGAAAAAGTAGCCTTCTAAGAGGAGAACATTAGAGAATGATATAAGAAAATAACAGAATGGATTACAAGGAAAATAAGGAACAATATTGTTAGGTGATATAACAAGTATGGAACTTATACTATGATATCATGTAAAGAACTATGAATAGAAACAAATGGAGAAAGTGGATAACTTGAACCTGCCTTTGGGCCAAATACCAATAATTTGGATGATGATGAATATATAAAAGTCATTATATAATTTGACATAATCATTTTTATTTAGACAATAAAACTGCTGACAGGACGGACATGGTCATTCTGTTGGATTGATTATATTCATTATTGTTCTTATTTTCATTTACAGTAGTTAGTGTAGGACTTTAAGAAGTAAGCAATGCCATGTCTTTTGTAGAATTCCAGATAAACTGTGCTTATTCAGCCTGATTACAAATGAACAACAATTACTCATAATAATGTCTGATAATGTTGATTTTTCTTTTTAATTACCTATAACCTCTAAATACAGATCATCAATTATATGTAATTATAATAAGCCCATTATAGGTGACCATTAGTGAACCATATTTTCAGACTACATCTCAGTTAACACACGTTTTTTCTGTACTTAGTCACAGTCATCGATCTCTCATGTATCTCTGACATGTCATGTAATGAAATAACATTGCCTCTGCATAAATTAGTTTTTGTAACAGATGTAAAGTTTACATACAAATGGCAATCTACTTTTTAATGAATTCTTGGTTAAATTAAACAAGTGATATAAGGGCTTAGGAATATAGAGTATATCATATATAAGAATTTTAACTATATTTGATATAAGGAATAAAAACTATGCTAATATGGGAAATGTGCATTTTTAGCAGTCTCAGGGCTGAAGACAAAAAATAACAACTGGAGCAAAATAAAAGATTCTATGAAAATTTTAAAACATATCAGACCAGTTTGAGCTTCCTCAGCTGAAAGGCAAATATTTAAGATCAGAAAGTGGGAGAAACAATGATGAATAATTAACAAACAAATAGTGTCATAATATTTGAATATCTTATGTGATACTGTACTTGAAGAAAACTATGAAGATTTTAAAACTCATGATCATTCAATGTTCAATTCCCTTTTACTAATTAGATAATTTGTGGCTACTTATTTCAAAATACTGTTAAATGATAATGCCATTTTTAATGAAACTATAACTATTTTTTCTTAGATAACTGTAACGAATAAATGTAAGCATAAATAAATATAACTTACAAAACATAACCTCAGCCTCAAAATGTATATGCAAAATGTACACACAGATTCATAGTGTTGCTTTGTAATACTATACATATTTTATTTGTCGGAGTCTAATTTCTTGTCCCCTTAAAACTCCTTTTCTGCTTTTACAAATCTGCCTGTTTAATGTTGTAAGAAAATGCTTGATTGCCACCAATACAAGATGCTTTCCTTCATGTATCAATATGCAAAAATCTTTTCATAATAACAAGCATACTGATTGGGGCTAAGAGTTGCTCCTGTATAATTAATATAAGTGCTCTGATTAATGGTTCTATCAAATGAATATATTAATTTGCTGCCAGATTCTTTCAGCCAAACGTCATCATTATTCAATATATTTAAAAGTTTTTACAAGTTATGTTATACAGTTGTGACCCTAGTGCACCCACATATGACCTGTGTATCACTGTTGTAAGACAAACAAAAATAAAAAGAATTCAAGCTTTATTAAATGTTATGATTTGCATAACCTGTGTTAATAACCATTTATCACCTGTTCATGAATGTTCTAAACTTGTTTAATCCAATTTTGTTGTCAACTAGAGCTTACCCTGATATCACTGTGCACAAAGCAGAAACTAATCCTGTGTAAGGCACCTGTTCATCACAGAAAAAAACCCATCCACAGTCTATGCTGTGATTTTCTGGGTACTGGTCAACACTGGAGTTAATTTCACTTTAATATCATTTTATATCATTTTAATATCATATTCATTTTAGTGTCTTAAAGAGATGGTGCTCCTCTTAGCAGCACTACGTGCAAGCCTACAATCAACTCTGGACAGAACTCAAGTATATCAAAGAGCACACTCTTATACAGTAGATTGGACTCAGAATTAGTATTTAGTACTAAGTATTTAGACCACTTCCCTTTTGACATTTTGTGATGATGCAGAGAACCTTTGTAGAGATAGGAGAAACTTTCAGAAGGACAACCATCACTGCAGCACTCCACTAATCAGGGCTTTATAGCAAAGTGGCCAGCACCTAAAGGACTCTTTTAGACATGAGAAACAAGATTCTCTGGCCTACTGAAACCAAGATTAAACTGTTTGGCCTCAGTTTGATCATGCCTGGAGGAAGCCATGCACCACTTATCAACAGTGTGATACTGTGAAGCAAGGTGAGGGCAGCATCATGCTATGGGGCTGTTTGTCATTGGAAGTGACTTGGAAAGATGGACAGAGCAAATTACAGAGCTATCCTTAATGAAAACCTGCTCTAGAAAACTCTGTACCTCATATTGGAGGTGAAGGTTCAACTTCTAACTGAACAATGACCCTAAGCCCAAAGCAAAGACAACACAGGAGTGGCTTACGTACAATTCTGTGAATTTTTTTGTGTAGCACAGTCAGAGCCCAGACATGAACACAATCAAAAATATCTGAAGAGACCTGAAACTAACTGTTTACCAATGATCTCCATCCAACCTGACAGAGCCCGAGAGGATCTGCAGACAAGAATGGCAGAAAATCCCCAAATCCAGGTGTACAAAGCTTATTGCATTAAAACCAAAGAAAACTCTAGGCTGCAATCACTGCCAAAGGTGATACAACTTACTACTGAGTAAAGGGACTAAATATTTGTGTCAATATGATATTTTAGTCTTTGTATTCATAATAAATTTGCTAAATTTTCTAATTTCCTGTTTTCACCTTTATCATTCTGAAGTACTGAGTGTTGCTTGGTAAGAGGAAAAAATAATTTAAATGATTTAGAGAAAAAGAGGAAGGCCTAAGCGAAGGTTTATGGATGTGGTGAGAGAGGACATGCAGGTGATGGGTGTAACAGAACAAGATGCAGAGGACAGAAAGATATGGAAGAAGATGATCCGCTGTGGCAACCCCTAATGGGAGCAGCCGAAAGAAGAAGAAGAAGAAGCAAAAGGCTACAACATAATGTGAAAACAAAATGTGAAAAAAGTGAAGAAGTCTGGATCCTTTCTGATGACACTGTATATATCCACACTCACTCATATATGGCCAATGAACTTAAAAAGTATGATTGAGTTCAACCTACCAAATGTACACATGATGAGATGTTGAGAGGCACACAGCACTCAGATGCAGTGATGATCTTACATCCCTCATTAACCAATTTGTGTCTTTTGTTTCCTTGAACAATACTACAAGTAGAAGCTATAGAAAAAGTTTATCCTTTACACTGTCCTCACCAATGACCAGCTATGCCAGAGATTTAGACATCCACAACCTCTGAGCTTGGTGTAGTTTGGTGTAGTGCATTGAACCTGGTTCAGTCCCCACCTTCAACTCACTGTATAACTTTAAGCAAATGGAGCCTTTGCCTTATTTGTAAAAATATATATGTAAATAATTGTAATGTGCCCTAATAATAATAATAATCATGGGCTACCCGAGTCTTCTCCAACACTCTGATATAGAAAATACTGTTTGTGCATAACTTTCCTATATGAGCAATGATAAAGAAGTTTTAAAATTAACCATACATCCATCCATCCTCTTCCGCTTATCCGAGGTCAGGTCGTGGGGACAGCAGCTTGAGCAGAGATACCCAGACTTCCCTCTCCCTGGCCACTTCTTCTAGCTCTTATGGGAGAATCCCGAGGCGTTCCCAGGCCAGCCAGGAGACATAGTCCCTCCAGCGTGTCCTGGGTCTTCCCCAGGGCCTCCTCCCGGTTGGATGTGCCCAGAACACCTCACCAGGGAGGCGTCCAAGAGGCATCCTGATCAGATGCCTGAGCCGTCTCATCTGACTCCTCTCGATGCGGAGGAGCAGCGGCTCTACTCTGAGCCCCTCACGGATGACTGAGCTTCTCACCCTGTCTTTAAGGGAGAGCCCAGACTCCTTGCGGAGGAAACTCATTTCAGCCGCTTGTATTCGCGATCTCGTTCTTTCGGTCACTATCCATAGCTCATGAACATAGGTGAGGGTAGGAACATAGATTGACTGGTAAATTGAGAGCTTTGCCTTACGGCTCAGCTCCTTTTCCACCACGACACACCGATGCAGAGCCCACATCACTGCGTATGCCGCACCGATCCGCCTGTCGATCTCACGCTCCATTCTTCCCTCACTCGTGAACAAGACCCCGAGATACTTGAACTCCTCCACTTGAGACAGGATCTCGCTCCCAACGCTGAGAGGGCAGTCCACCCTTTTCTGGCTGAGGACCATGGTCTCGGATATGGAGGTGCTGATTCCCAACCCAGCCGCTTCACACTCAGCTGCGAACCGATCCAGAGAGAGCTGAAGATCACGGCCTGATGAAGCAAACAGGACAACATCATCTGCAAAAAGCAGTGACCCAATCCTGAATCCACCAAACCGGACCCACTCAACACCGTGGCTGAGCCTAGAAATTCTGTCCATAAAAATTATGAACAGAATCGGTGACAAAGGGCAGCCCTGGCGGAGTCCAACTCTCACTGGAAATGGGTTCGACTTAATGCGGACCAAGCTCTGACACCGGCTGTACAGGGACCGAACAGCCCTTATCAGGGGGTCCAGTACCCCATACTCCCGGAGCACCCCCCACAGGATTCCCCGAGGGACACGGTCGAACGCCTTTTCCAAGTCCACAAAACACATGTAGACTGGTTGGGCGAACTCCCATGCACCCTCCAGGACTCTGCTAAGGGTGTAGAGCTGGTCCACTGTTCCGCGACCAGGACGAAAACCACACTGTTCCTCCTGAATCCGAGGTTCAACTATCCGACGGACCCTCCTCTCCAGAACCCCCGAATAGACTTTTCCAGGGAGGCTGAGGAGTGTGATCCCTCTGTAGTTGGAACACACCCTCCGGTCCCCCTTCTTAATGAGGGGGACCACCACCACGGTCTGCCAATCCAGAGGCACTGTCCCTGATGTCCATTAACCTATTAAGACAAATGCTATACAATTTTAATTTTTTTAAACAATACCAGTTGCACTAATAAACTAGACAGATGGATAGTATATATACAGTGCATCTGAAAAGTATTCACAGCACATCACTTTTTCCACATTTTGTTATGTTACAGCCTTATTCTGAAATGGATTAAATTCATTTTTTTCCTCAGAATTCTACACACAATACCCCATAATGACAACATGAAAAAAGTTTACTTGAGGTTTTTGCAAAAAGTGGCGGGCTGTGAATACTTTCCGGATGCACTATATACACATATACACATACATCATGGTTTGAACACACATCAGAATGACTTAAATGACAAAAAATTGAAAAAAAAGAAAACTTCTGACTTGGCAGTTACAGTCACATTGAGGCATTATGCTAACATATTGCTGCTGGTATAAAGGAGCCCCAGTAGCATTTCTTGACACACTTCTGCTGAATAATTTGTTGGCTGAACGTATTCAGTGTTGGTGTTTCACAGACAGGATGCACAGCATTGTTCCAAATGGCACTCCATTTTGTTTTAATTCTCTCTCTTCTCTGCTATTATCTCCAGAAGGTCCAGATTACATCCCATAATTGAGCCTGCCCTTTTAGTTTGTGGATTCAGTAGGCCTCTCTTGAAGTGATGATACCAGCCATCACAGAAATATAGAATATGTGAAGGATGTCATTACCCACATTAAAGGACTGCACTCTTCTAAGAAAAAACGTGCCTGCACTGCCCTATCTTACATAGTTCCTTTGTGTTACAAAACAACTTCTTTAACAGGTTTGACCACCCTAACCCACTCTCACCTTGGAGTACTGCACCCTCCACCCATCCTTCTGCTGATACCAGCATAGGAGAGAGTTTCCCCCCACCCACAATTACAGCAGCCCAGGTAAGCAGAGAGTTGAGGAGACTTCGTGCCAGCAAAGCAGTGGGTCCAGACGGAGTATCGCCATGACTGCTGAAGGCCTGTGCGTTGGAGCTGGGGAGTCCTCTACAGCAGTGCTCCGCAACCTTTTCTCACCTACGGCACACCAAAGTTCTTCCTAGAATTCCGCGGCACATTAAAAGCCAAAATATATAGCAGTGGCATAGCTTTGGGCAGTTTCCGCTCCGAGCGCCAGCTATTTACGGGTGTCCAAACTACGGTAGTTTCCTTTTTTTTTTGTTCCTTGAGGAGGCGCAAAAAAAAATTTCTTTCAGCTTTAGGGCGTCAAATTTTTCACCGCCCCGGGCAACATGATCTCCAGCTACGCCACTGATATATAGATATTAATTTAATACACAAATTTTACAATAAATTTTCATTTTTTATTATAAGTATACATTTATTATAAGTATACATACATAAAAACTATACAGTAATCCCTCCTCCATCGCGGGGGTTGCGTTCCAGAGCCACCCGCGAAATAAGAAAATCCGCGAAGTAGAAACCATATGTTTATATGGTTATTTTTATATTGTCATGCTTGGGTCACAGATTTGCGCAGAAACACAGGAGGTTGTAGAGAGACACGAACGTTATTCAAACACTGCAAACAAACATTTATCTCTTTTTCAAAAGTTTAAACTGTGCTCCATGACAAGACAGAGATGACAGTTCTGTCTCACAATTAAAAGAATACAAACATATCTTCCTCTTCAAAGGAGTGCGTGTCAGGAGCACAGAATGTCACATAGATAGAGAAAACAATCTCTAGCAAACAAATCAATAGGGCTGTTTGGCTTTTAAGTATGCGAAGCACCGCGGCACAAAGCTGTTGAAGGCGGCAGCTCACACCCCCTCCGTCAGGAGCAGAGAGAGAGAGAGAGAGAGAGAGAGAGAGAGACAGAGTTTGTTTTTCAGTCAAAAATCAATACGTGCCCTTCGAGCTTTTAAGTATGCGAAGCATCGTGCAGCATGTCATTTCAGGAAGCAGCTGCACAAAAGATAGCAACGTGAAGATAATCTTTCAGCATTTTTAGACGAGCGTCCGTATCATCTAGGTGTGCGAACAGCCCCCCTGCTCAATCCCCATACGTCAGGATCACAGATAGTCAGTGCAAGAGAGAGAGAAAAGTAAGCAATCTAGCTTCTCAGCCATCTGCCAATAGCGTCCCTTGTATGAAATCAACTGGGCAAACCAACTGAGGAAGCATGTACCAGAAATTAAAAGACCCATTGTCCGCAGAAATCCGCGAACCAGCAAAAAATCCGCGATATATATTTAAATATGCTTACACATAAAATCCGCGATGGAGTGAAGCCGCGAAAGGCGAAGCGCGATATAGCGAGGGATCACTGTACTACTGTATATTTACTTTTATGCAGTCTTAATAATTATTATAACATAGTCCGTAGTTCCCAGTCCGTAGTTCCAAAGCAGTCTCTCAGAGCCTGCTCTGCCTCAGGGGACCACTTCCTGAATGAGCGTGTGGTTGTAGGTAGCTCCCTCACTCTTGGTTTGTAGTGAGGCTGAAGTAGAACCAGGTTATGATCTGATTTCCCAAGTGCAGGCAGCGGGGTGGTGCTGTATGTGTCGTTAACGTTTGCATACAGTAGGTCAATAGTCCTATTTCCCCGGGTGTTACAATCCACATACTGTGAGAAGGCAGGTAATGTTTTGTCCATTGTCACATGGTTAAAGTCTCCAGCGATTAGCACAAGCGCCTCGGGGTGCTGCGTTTGTAGTTTAGCAACAGTGGAATGGATGATGTCACCCGCTATCTCCACGTCCACCCGAGGAGGGATGTAAACAATAATAATAATGACGTGTCCAAACTCTCTGGGCAAGTAATAGGGACGCAGACTTACGGCCAACAGTTCGAAGACCCTGCAACAAGTGGAGATTTTGACGTTTACATGTCCAGGGTTGCACCACCTTGTATTCACATAGAGAGTGAGTCCTCCTCCTTTCCGCTTCCCATAGGTATTTGCGTCTCTGTCCGCTCTAACTGTGCTAAACCCAGGTAGCTCCACGTTAGCATCTGGGATGTTAGTTGTTAGCCACGTTTCACAAAAACACAACAAACTGCATTCTCTGTAGGTCCTGACATTTTTCACCAGCGCAGCCAGTTCATTGATCTTATTTGGTTGTGAGTTCACATTTCCCAGGATCACAGACGGCACCGAAGGCTTGTATCGCCACTGTCTCGCTAGCCGATTGGCTTTTAGCATAGCGCCGCCTCTGCTGCCACGATACTGCCTTCTTACCTCGTCAGGTAAATAGGGAACCACACTGGCACGGGCCTTTGTTCTCAGCGCTAGAAGTTGACTACCTGAATAGACAAGTCTCGGCGTGTAAAAATCCATGTCCAAGTAGTAAAAAGTCCACATAAAAGAAAGTGACAGGAGTGATCAGTGAAACAGAGAATAATAGAGATAAACGTAGAAAGATAAAGTCATACATGGAGCTGCTGGAAAGGCTGCCACTCGCAGCGGCACCTGAGTCATAGTCCGTGAGTACATACGGTACTTCAGTGCACACTAATTAAATCAAGATAAAATCGATATTGAAACAAGTCAGGACATTGTGAATCAAAATTGAATTGAATCGGGACATCAATACTGAGAGCCCTCCACTCGGTTTGGGGAATCAGAGTCAGGAGAGAAGCACTGGGCAACGCTTACCCAGGAGAAGTAGAGGAAAATGGAAGGAGCAAAGGGAGAGACTGTTGGAATTATTGAACTCTACTGGGTGGTGGGAGACCTACTATGACACTGAAGGAAGCCTGAAAAAAGTGTATGTTATTTAAAAGAAAAGTGATGGATTTGAAGCCAGGACTCGTGTGTGTGTGTGCGTGGGTGTGGGAGTGTGTGTAGTTGTGTCTACACTATATATATATGTATACCATATACATTATATATATGTTTCACTGTCAGTCGATGTCGCCGGGGTTTTCCTGTTACACATGCCTGCTGCCTGAACTAGTGTTTGTGTGTTTTTGTGTGACAGTCAGTAAACCCTTAACAATTTATATATGCTATGTATGCTTTTTTATGTGACATTCACTTTGTAGTGGAATATTGTGAACTGTTTTGAGGAGACAAGGAAGTAAGAATGTCAATGTACTATGTAAATTATGATTGATGTACACATGACAATAAGCCTGACATGACTTGGCTTTAAAGCATTAGCTACCATAAAAGCTAAAAACTTGCAATTCATACATTTTAGTACAGAGAAGCTAATCTTTGGCCACAAAATCAGCACCATAGAATACCATAGAATACCTTTTCATGTTTAGGCTGAACATTTACATAGGCAATAGAATCTTATCTTTAGCAAAAAGCTTGTTGTAATCATATCAAATGATGTTTCTAATTTGCATCCATTATGAACCAAAGCTTAATTTGTTACAACATTTATCAAAGCTGTCATAATATTAAAGTAAATAGCACATTACTCAAGGATCATTAGTTTAACTTGAGTTTTATATGAAAACCTTTTATTTTTCAAAAAACATAACATTCCCAAACCTGCTTAATCCAATTTAGGATTACAGAGTGCCAGAGTCAATCCAAGCAAGATTGGGCACAGGGCATCGGTCCATAGCAGGGCCTATTTATTTACACCATCTCATAGGGTCAATTTGAAAATCAGCAATTACAGACAAATCTTTGGGAAGTGGAATATAAACTGGAATCCTTGGGGAAAAACCCAATGACCAGGCATGAGACTCAAAATCCTGGAGGCTAATTCTGTGTGGTATCCTCCACACCACATTAAACTTTTTTTTTTTCAACTTTATGGCAAGCAAGTAAATTAGGATTTCTTAATTAAATATGAGTGAAATCTACTTTTTTCTTAACAAATTTTGTATAACTAAGAAATTTTATCATTAACAATGTGCATAAACTGCTTTAACCACATTTAACATCAATAAGATAAGAACTGATGCCTTCTCCTGAAAAATGGTGAGTGGTTCTACTAAAACTGTTTAATCTGAGATTGAAACAATGCATTCAAATAAAACAATGTACAGTAATAATGTGGTCTGCACTGAATTCAGAAGTAGGTATTGCCTATGTGGTGGTATAGTATGAATAATAATGTAGTGATAGAGCTTGTGTAACAGACGTCTACTCCTTTTATGGAAGTAGGGGCTTAAAAACATTTGCAACAGAATTGTTTTGCCAAAAAACAATTAATCTGTTTATTAAATTAATGAAATGTAGTAGAGCTAAAGAAAAAAGAATGCTGGTTTATTTCATGTGATTTAACTCGCTGCACATGGAAGATGAAATTTCTTGGCACTTAACTGCCTTAACCTTTGAAACATAAAAAGGAACCCTGTGAAAGTATTAGTTGACATAACAACTGGATGAGCTCCTGGGACAACTCAGCTGTCAGCTAAACAAACAAGCCTGACAAAATGCATTTTCTTCATTCTAATTTACAACAATGTTTTTAATTTTTTACTATATGAACAAAATCAACCAAATGTAAAAATGTTTAAAAACCTGTAAAAATGATTTAAAAATTAATATTATAGTAAAGTAGCTTCAAAAATGGGTAAACAGATGATCTAGCAAAAGGAAATACAAGGCAAAACCTGGACAGGACACAATTTAAAAATACTTTCCGTGTCTGTGAATTTTAGTTAGATTCAACAGGTTTATTTGTGTCATGCTAGGTTATGTTAATTGTAGTGTAAATAACATGCTAAAACTACACACAGATCTACTTAATATACCATAGTTGAATAAAGCAGTTGAACTAAAAAGTGTCCTGTGAGTAAGAAGTTAAAAAGGGCAGGGACGTAATCAGTGCGAGCGTATGACCCGCACTTATTGGGAATTCCTCGTTCGTGGGCAACAATTGCAAGCCCCCGTTTCCAGCACGAATGGGGTTCAACGGCTTACCCATGCCTCTCTGCGCCAGGTAGACACACGTTGATCCATTCAGTGTAGCGCGTGCAGTTACCTGATGGAGGAATCTGTATAACATTGAAAGAAGTGTTGTTTCCATGAAAAACATTTGAAGCGGTAGCCATGGAGGGCAAATGAACAGTCAACGTGGCTCACAGCTGGATTTGGACCGCAGCACAGACCAAAGCGAGTGAGTATGTGTTTGATGAGCTGTTCGAGTTGGCGGGCAGTGCTCTGAGGTGCGTTCCCTATCACGTGGGAGGAAGGGTAGAGTTTCTGGGCGGGGCTTCGTTGTTCCTTTCCCATGGTTTTCGATGGTGGATGCGGTCGGGTGTCGTAACCGAAAAGAATAATGAAAAGTCAACGGCTCAGAGGTGCATGTGGACTCCTAGCACACACGAAAGCGACTTACGGGGTGGTCGGTGAGTTGTAGCGTCCAGGCACATGAGCAGGCAGTGAATGCCTAGAGAGCGAGGGTGGACACGGGCCGGGGAATAAGGAGTGTTGGTCGGCGGGGAAACATTTTCCGTGTTCCTGCAGGACCATCTAAGAAGACGCATGTTTGTTGCGGATGCGGTGGACGCGGGCCAGGGTATAAGGAGTGTTGGTGGGCGGGGAAACATTTTCCGTGTTCCTGCAGGACCATCTAAGAAGACGCATGTTTGTCGCGGATGCGAATTGCTGTATGTAGCGTGTAAAACAGTTTGCGATGGTGCACGCGGTCGTGCGTCATAACCGAAAAGTCAACGTGGCTCAGAGGTGCATGTGGACTGTAGCTCAAACGAACATAAATGACGGCGTGTTTTCCGAGGCATCGCGTCCGAGTTGGTGGCCGTGGCTCTGCGAATTGTCGTTGTATCCAATGGTCTTAGAGTTGGTGGGCGTGGCTGTCCTGCATGCTTTCCATGGGTGGCTACTTGTCGGCGGCTTAGTGAATTATATACGGTAGGCGTGGCTGTCTTGCGTGCTTTCAATGTGTGGCTACTTGTCGGCGGTGCGTGCTTTCCATGGGTGGCTACTTGTCGGCGGCTTAGTGAATTATATATATAGATTACATTTATTATCTTTTTTTGTCAATTAAACATATTATTTTGTCAATAAACAATTATTTAGTTACAACTCTCTTACAGTTCTAGAGTCCTTGTTCTGATCACTGCCTCATTTTAAGGAACCTTACCTGGAATATACTAGATGCACTAAAACCATACACAGACTGTGGCCTGCAAATTAATGTTGAACAATAACCCAGCCACTGATTAAATGGAGAATGGTAATTGGGATGGCTTATCAAATTCAATGAATCTTACACTATATCTCTTCATTAGTAATGAGTGAATCCCACGTAGTTTGATTCTCCATGAGTTCAGCAAAATCACAGAAATATTTAGAAACTTCTCAGAGCTTGGCAAAACGTATTGCAGCCAACTGGGGAAGGAGGAATGTAACAAGTTTTGAGCGGATTATAATGGTGAATTTTTAATTGTCCCTGAGGGATAGGGAAGAGTCTGCCAATTATGCTAGACCAATTACAGCAGCAGTGCTACCCACTGTACCACCATGCCACAAACAAGAAAAGATGCAGATCAAATGATAACCACAAGGAAAATAGAACAACTGGCCATAAATTAGCAAAACGCAATTTAAAAAATCATCATTATTATTATTTCAATGGTTCTCTTGTGTTAACTGACTCATAGAAGGGTAGATAGAGTGCTCCATTAAGGCTTGTTTAAAAGTATAGCTATGCCACACAGCTAATCACACATGTACAGTATTTGGCAAGCAACATGTGGCACTACTGAATGAGTGCAAAAAGATGTGTTATAATATTTGGTTGCTGTATTCATAATATTCTCAGTATGATTTGTTAATGTACCTTTCAAGTGAAAATATAATATACTGTATATTATAATGTATATAATATATATATATATATATATATATATATATATATATATATATATATATATATATATATATATATATATATACTGTATATATACTGTATATATACTTTTAAACACAAATCTGGCTGGAGTACAGATCGGGTGGTGACATCGCGCCTGCATGAAGCAGATCAAGATGTGACTTAAAATATGAGTATTTGTAAAGGGTCTGTATTTATGTTTATATTTATGTTCATATTTTTGTTTTTTTCTGTTATGTTCATAATTTAGTACTGTCCCTTTATCTGTGCTTCCATTTCTTGTGTTTTGTGGGAGGATTCCCAAGAGGCAGAGCCCACCTGACATCAGTTCTTCTAAGACCTCTCCCTGGCTATTTAAGACCAGAGCAGAGTAAGATAAATCAGCAGAACATTGTTTTTAAACAGAGTTTTGTAAGTAATTTTGTTTTCTTTTCCGTTTTGTCTGTTATCTATTTATTCCATATCATTTAGGATTCAAAACCAAGATATTAATGGATTGCTTTAAGTGTGACATTCTATGTTAATTTTGACACAGGACATGAGTCTGTCTTTTCATTGGTCTTCAGAAATCCATATTAAAGTAGTATTCTAGGCTGAAATCAGACATGACGGTATCGTAAAAATAATTTTAAAAATGTATGTAAATTTTTTACGGTTATAATAAACTTAAAAATAATGAACTGTGCATCTATTTTGTAGTTGCCATAAACAAGTACTTTTTTACAACTTGTGTTATTTTTCAAAAAATAATGACAGTAAATGTTCTCACCCATCTCATTTACCTCCCATCTCATTTACCTTTGACAGATTTCCAATTATCTGATATTTCCCAGGTGCTAGTTTTGCCTATGTGACATCAGATAACTGATGTTATAATGTGTGGTACCCGGCTGGGGTTCATGCCCGGCCGGGATGCCCAGGAGGACAGGAGGAGGGCTTGTGCCTCCTCCAGAACACGAGGGGGTACCCGCCTTGGTTGCTTTGGGGGCCACAGGTACAGGGCTTGGAAGCCCAACCCTGTAGGGGCCCGTGGTCACCGCCAGGGAGCGTCCCCCTGCCTGAAGGACCCTGGACCTCAGCAATTCCGCCACACCTGGAAGTGCTGGGGGGAAGAGGATTGGGGACACCCGGAGGACTTCCGGATACACCGCCAGAGCTTCCGCCACACAGGGGTGTTGCTACAGAAGCTCCTCAGGATGCACCTGGAGACCATCCGGGGTGTATAAAAGGGGCCGCCTCCCTCCAGTCATTGACAAGAGTCGGGTGGAAGAAGGATGGAGCTCAGAGGAGAGGAGTGGAGGCGGACCAGAGACTAGAAGGCATTGTGTTGTGTGGCCAAGGACTTAAGGGGTGATTGGTGCTGCGGCACTGGGTTTGTGCACTTCTGGAACGTGTAAATATGTACAATAAACGTGTGTGTGGTGAAACCAACATGTCTACCTGTCTGTGTCCGGGCTGTTCCCCACAAATGATTGTTATTGTGCTAAGCCAAATATGTCTGTGGCTTTATTTTTGAGAAATTCACAAAAAAACAACCACACACGGCTTTCTCCTTTGACTGAAATTTTACTGCCACAGTTTAAAAGAGATGAGAGAAAAACAAGTTCCTACAAAAACTAACAATACATAGTTATTATTTTAGTTCATCCTATCTTCCCATCCACTTTTGCTGGTGAGGGTCATGGTTATAATATTACTAAGACTGTTATTGACTGTACCCAACTAACAATTTTAACATTTTTTATGGCAGCAAAAAATAACAAGTCCAACAATTAAGCCATAGTTTTGACAGGTAATGGCCCAATACAGGAGTCTAGATAAGATTACAACTTGGTTAGAATTTGAAAATTCTTCCTAAAATAGTTTTTCTCTGAGTAGTTTGATTTTTCCCCAAAGATGTGCTGGTTTGATTGTTTGGCACCTGTTGGCCTAGTATAAGTAAGTGGTTGAGAGTGTGTCCTGCAATAGACTGATACCCTGATCAAGGACTTGATCCTGTCTTGCACCTTATCCTGTCAGGATACAGCATTCTCCCTTTAACTCTGAGATGAAACAAATCCAGTTTAGAAGAAGGATGGATAGATGAATGAAGGAATGCAACTTTGACATCCTTGCAACAGACTAATTTTATAATACTCTATATTTCCACTGTGACAAGAACAGGTGTTTTAATTGTGAAAAAATATTCAATTAATCATTGAATTAAAAGAATATACCATAGATGTTTATCTACATATATATCTTTACATTATGTACAATTCACACACTTACATACAGTAAGTGGGAGTATATTATGCTGAAGCAATAAATATTTCGGTGTGGCATTAAAATCTAATTTGTAATTGTTTTCTAGACTGATATCAGTATCAGAAATGCAATTGCCCGTGATTCTGATAGCAAACTACCCTTTTTTCACATTAAATGTGACACATTTAATCAAAAGAGTTTGTAAATATCTACATTTGTTGACCTCCAATTGGAAATTGTGCCAACCCCCTCTTACCTTGAAGCAACTAATGTATAATTTAAGTTTAAGTACCTTTGCATCAATGGGATATGTATTTAATTAAAAAAAACAATATGATAATTAATACTGGCAACTGCCCAAAAATCCACACTAAAAAAAAATCATAAGAAAAAGGTTTATGTAGCCTCAATACGGTTCATCAGCTTGTGGTATTTAATGGCCAACAAATGTCTGGCTTTTAAAATTTTAAACATATTCTTACATTGCAAACTTCTTTTATAAATGACACTGCTAAACACACAGCTGTGCGAATATTCAATATATCCTTGTGATTTTAATTATAATATTCATGACCCTTTTTATACAGTATGTGTATCTTGTTCTATGAGTATAAGCAAGCTACAATTGAGTTACAAATAACACTTAATAGTTTAAAATGTGTTTTGTCACCTGTTGGCTAAAAGTTTTTTTTTTATTATTATAAGTTAAGAGCAGCAAATCAAACATTATAATAAATAAGCATATTATTTTAAGTATAAAAATGCATCAACCACTTTCAATCTTTACCATATAACACAGACATCAGAAACATGCTCCTCTTATTGACTATTAGTGCTCATGTTCAAATCAATGCAAACATGTCACCTAAACCGATTAAATATGCATATTTACAAGAGAAAAATATGCCTGTTTGACTTTGTACCATTTCTTGTATTATTAATCATTTTCTGTAATAAAACATTAAAAAATTGACATTTGTATATCAAATATGTATCAGGAATTGTTTCCTGCACGTTAGCTCTAACATATTTTTAACGAAAGAATAATAGTGCAAGGTAACACCATGAAATTAAGCTTCATTCAATGAAAATAATTTAAAATGCTGTAAAAATATGTACTGTTAACTGGATTTTGTTATCAGCATTATCTAGCAGTCCACAGGTACTTATTATCCATCCATCCATCCATTATCCAACCTGCTGAATCTGAACACAGGGTCACGGGGGTCTGCTGGAGCCAATCCCAGCCAACACAGGGCACAAGGCAGGAACCAATCCTGGGCAGTGTGCCAACCCACCGCAGGACACACACAAACACACCAAGCACACACTAGGGCCAATTTAGAATTGCCAATCCACCTAACCTGCATGTCTTTGGACTGTGGGAGGAAACCGGAGCGTCCAGAGGAAACCCACGCAGACATGGGGAGAACATGCAAACTCCACGCAGGGAAGACCCCGGAAGCAAACCCGGGTCTCCTAACTGCGAGGCAGCACCACTACCACTACGCCACTGTGCTGCCCTTGGTACTTATTATTACTATTATTATTTTTATTAATAATATTATATTTAAAATATATGACTTTTTTTTAATATTTCCTTAGTCACATTATATATTATAGCCACTCAACCCTGACAAATAGAACAAGTCTTTAATTGATGCATGACTGTTAAATACCAAATGCTGACCCCTACTGTCCAGTCTTGGTACATACATTAAATGTACTGCCTTCAATTTGAATTCTAAAAACATCATAGTAATCACAAATGAACTATAAGGGGAAAAAAGAGCTTTAAAGATGGTTATGTAGTATATAAATAAATCCTAGGTTAACCTAAAACAGCTAAATAATATTTTCATATCCTAGACAGGCAGTAGGACACAGTTGCTGTCACACTATGTACACTGTTGAATCATAGTTGTTCATTAAGTCCTTGCCTTAAATGTGCCTGAATCACCCTTTATAAGTTACAAAAATTGTCATGCACAAAAATATGTATATAAACAATTCCAAAGTACTTTGTACTTTTGTAGAGGAACCAAAAATCACTAAGCAAAAATGAGATCAAAGGTTTAATGGTCTTAAAAGATATATAGTGCACTTGGAAAGTATTCACAGCACATCACTTTTTCCACACTTTGTTATGTTACAGCCTTATTCCAAAATGGATTAAGTTCATTTTTTTCCTCAGAATTCTCCACACAACACCCCAAAAAAAGTTTACTTGAGGTTTTTGCAAATTTATTAAAAATAAAAAAAATTGAGAAAGCACATGTACATAAGTATTCACAGCCTTTGCCGTGAAGCTCAAAATTGAGCTCAGGTGCATCCTGTTTCCCCTGATCGTCCTTGAGATGTTTCTGCAACTTAATTGGAGTCCACCTGTGGTAAATTCAGTTGTCTGGACATGATTTGGAAAGGCACACACCTGTCCCACAGTTGACAATTCATGTCAGAGCACAAACCAAGCATGAAGTCAAAGGAATTGTCTGTAGACCTCCGAGACAGGATTGTCTCGAGGCACATATCTGGGGAAGGTTACAGAAAAATTTCTGCTGCTTTGAAGGTCCCAATGAGCACAGTGGCCTCCATCATCCATAAATGGAAGAAGTTCGAAACCACCAGGACTCTTCCTAGAGCTGGCCGGCCATCTAAACTGAGCAATCGAGGGAGAAGGGCCTTAGTCAGGGAGGTGACCAAGAACCCAATGGTCACTCTGTCAGAGCTCCAGAGGTCCTCTGTGGAGAGAGGAGAACCTTCCAGAAGGAGAACCATCTCTGCAGCATTCCACCAATCAGGCCTGTATGGTAGAGTGGCCAGATGGAAGCCACTCCTTAGTAAAAGGCACATGGCAGCCCGCCTGGAGTTTGCCAAAAGGCACCTGAAGGACTCTCAGACCATGAGAAAGAAAATTCTCTGGTCTGATGAGACAAAGATTGAACGCTTTGGTGTGAATGCCAGGTGTCACGTTTGGAGGAAACCTGGCACCATCCCTACAGTAAAGCATGGTGGTGGCAGCATCATGCTTTGTGGATGATTTTCAGTGGCAGGAACTGGGAGACTAGTCAGAATAAAGGGAAAGATGACTGCAGCAATGTACAGAGACATCCTGTATGAAAACCTGCTCCACAGCGCTCTTGATCTCAGACTGGGGCGACGGTTCATCTTTCAGCAGGACAACGACCCTAAGCACACAGCCAAGATATCAAAGGAGTGGCTTCAGGACAACTCTGTGAATGTCCTTGAGTGGCCCAGCCAGAGCCAACTTGAATCCGATTGAACATCTCTGGAGAGATCTTAAAATGGCTGTGCACCGACGCTTCCCATCCAACCTGATGGAGCTTGAGAGGTGCTGCAAAGAGGAATGGGCGAAACTGGCCAAGGATAGGTATGACAAGCTTGTGGCATCATATTCAAAAAGGCTTGAGGCTGTAATTGCTGCCAAAGGTGCATCAACAAAGTATTGAGCAAAGGCTGCGAATACTCATGTACATGTGATTTCTCAGTTTTTTTATTTTTAATAAATTTGCAAAAACCTCAAGTAAACTTTTTTCACGTTGTCATTATGGGGTGTTGTGTGCAGAATTCTGAGGAAAAAATGAATTTAATCCATTTTGGAATAAGGCTGTAACATAACAAAAGGTGGAAAAAATGATGCGCTGTGAATAATTTCTGGATGCACTGTATCCATAAACTTGAAAAGAAAATGGCAGAAAAAATTGCCTTTTTAACCGTAATTTGCAGTCGGCATCGAGGTCTTTACTGGTGACCATTCCCATAACAACTGATTAGTGTCATAAGGACAAAGTCACAAAATGGTGTGAAAACAAATGGTAAATATGCACATTATAAATTTCAAAATGTTAAACAGAACCCCAAAAACTTAAAATTACTCCTGAAAAATACTCCTCCTAGTCTAAAACAAATTAAAGAATGAATCCACCTGACGACAACAACAATGGACCTAAACTGAAGGTTTTTTGAGAATTTGAAAAGAAAACTTGAATACCCAGAGAAAACCATAACAACATAGGAGTAATATGCGAACTCCCCACAGAAAAAGTTTTGGAGGAGGATTCAAACCCAGGATGCTAGATTCATGAAGCAGCAGCACAAGCACTAGCATGACTAGGCCTGCCAGTTAGGGAAAGCAATTTATCTAAAATAAAACTTCTGCTACAAGACTGCATTGTTGCAACTGAAAATTTTCTAAATAAAAGAACACGCAAGACACCCTCTTTGGCCTGATACGCGATACTCAGTGTATTTACTGTAATGCAGTGTGGCTTCTGCATATAACAATTTCAGACAGGTTGATAATATCAAAATGTTAGGATTTACATATTTTTAAAACATAAATCCATATTGGAAACACATCAGAAAAATATATTTCAATCTTCTTGAATCTTCAGTGACAAAACAAAAAAAAAATTGATGAATGGGAAAAGTTTGTGAAAAAATTTGCGCTTTATGCATTTAGCATAATGATTGTGTCCTAAAATTTTACAGCTAAGAGGGAGCTTAAGAATTGTACTATTCTAGTTTACAATGGTATACTGTAATACATATGCTCTGAGATTTTCCACGTAAAAGTTAAAACACAAAAGTTTTAAGGTGAAGAAGTAGTTATACTCACTAATCATGGCATCAGAAAGTGACCAGCACATGCAAGAAAAAAATTTCACTGTACTCTGTACATGTGATAGTAATGACCCTATAATAGGAAGCCTTTGCTGACTTTGCCTACTCTCATAATTTCATCTTGTTTTTGTGCCCACCTTCCTATAAAATAGAACACTCAGTTTTGTAAAATCTAACCTTACTGGGTTCTGAAGAAAGAAAAGGCATTGCACGAATTTGATATATAGTAGGTCCAATGTGCTAAAAAGCATGAAGAAAATTCTATTAGCATGCAACAACACTGTTTAATCTGAATGCACAGTTGAGTAAATGTTCCCTGCCGCTTACAAATGACATCCTCTTTATAAAATTTTCTCTGAAGCAGCCAAATTCAGAACTACAGCTGTGCCATACTCTGCTAAAGCTGCCCACGGCATATAACTGTTCTTGAAGAGAGGAAGCCTTTCCCCACCCGCGGTGATTATCTCTAGAGGGTTCATGTCTGTGAGTTTCCCCCTCAGTCCTACAGACAGTCAGACTATCCTTCAGCCTTAGGCACTTTTGCAGCAGAGGCTCATGAAGAGTACCATCACTTGTTCAAAATTTGCTCCTACAGATATATTAATGTATGGTGTATTAAGTGGTATAATGCACCATATAAAATACACTGAAGTGCCATGAAAAAGTATTATCCCCTTCCTGATTTCTTCTAGTTTTGCTTATTCATAACACCTAATTGTTTATGATCCTTTTAAACTGACCATCACTTAAATAGAACCTTTCCAGCAATGTGAAGTTGGACAAAAGTTCTGAACGAGCAGCACACAATGCCTTAATCAAAAGAAATTCCAGAAGACTCGAGAAACAAAGTTAATGAAATATATCAGTCTGGAAAGGGTTACAAAGCAATCTCTAAAACCCTGGGACTCCAGCAATCCACCATTAGTGCCATTATCCCTAAATGAGAAAACTTGGAACAATGGTAAATCTGCCCAAGAGTGGTAGGCTTAGCAAAATTACTGCAAAAGTGCACAGAAAACTCATCCGAGAAGTCAGAAAAGAACCCAGATGAACATTTAAGGATGCTTCTCTTAGCTCAGTTAATATCAGTTTTCATGATTCCACCATGAGCAAAAATTGTATTCATTGGGATGCTTTGCTGCTTCAGGGCCTGGGCAACTTGCCATAATTGAGAAAAGCACATATTCAGCTCTCTACCAGAAAATACTGAAGTAAAATGTCCAGCAATCAGTCAGTGATGTGAGGCTCAAGCACATCTGGGTTCAGCAGCAGGACAACAATGCCAAGCACAAGAGCAAGTCCACCTCAGAGTGACTGATAAACATCAAAATTAAGGATTTGGAGAAATTTAGTCAAAGTTCTGCCTTGAACTCCATTGAGATGTTGTGGCAGGAACTTAAATGGGCAATTCATAGACGAAAACCATCCAGTGTGGCTGAGTTAAAACAATTATGTAGAGAACAGTGGGCCAGATATTATCTACAGTGATGCCAAAGGTTGATCTCATATGGCCAGAAACATCTGATTGTATATGTTGCTGCTAAAGGTGTTACAACCAAGAATTAAGTTTAGGGGCAATTACGTTTCCTACATGGGTGATATAGGTGTTGATAAACTTTTTCCCTTCAATAAATTAAATGATCATTTAAAAATAGTATAATCTGTTTACTCAAGTTGAATTTGTTTGGAGATCAGAAACAATTATGTGTTATGAATAAGCACAAATAGGGGAAATCAGGTAGGGACAAATACTTCTTCATGGCACTGTTCATAAAAGAGGGGTTTTGATTGCTGGCGAACACTAGCAGCTCTTAATTAGATAGGTTACTTTTTCAAACAGAATTGGCCTGTATTGTTTTTTTTTAACAGAATATAATTAAATGAAAGGGTAAGCCAGCAAACCATTGTGTAAGATCACTTAATCCTAAGCAGGGTTGTGGGGGGCTGGAGCCTATCCCAGCAAGCATAAGCACAAGGTAGGACCAATCCCTGCACAGTTTGCCAGTCTATCATAGGGTGAAGACACTCACACAATACACAAACACACTAGGCCTACTTTAGCAATGGAAATCCAACTGGAGAAAACCAGAGCACCCGGAAGAAACCCAGGCAGACACCAGGAAAACATGCAAACTCCACACAAAGAGGACCCACAAAGCAAGCCCTGGTCTCCTTGCTGCAAGGCAGCAGTGCTGCCACTGCACCACCATGCCTCAACTGTAATATTACAACATTGCATAATCAAATATTGATTACATATTATCAAAATAGCAATGCTAAGTTATAACAATGAAATTCTCTGTTAATTATTGATACTACTCAAAACATTAAGTAATTAAAGGAAAAAAACACAGAAGTTACATAAATCAGTATGACAGTAAACTAAGGACAGGAAACTCTTAATCAATAATAACGCATGCATTTATAGTAGCAAAAAAAAAAGGAAAAGAAAAACAGTCACACTTTCTGAACAAACGTTAAGAGTAAAATGAAAGAGTTTAGCTTAAAGATAACTTGAGCAGATAATTAAAGTAACATCCTTATTTGAAGTATGGGCCTTTATATAAATACGACCAAGCCTTTTCATATCAATGTAAGGAGTCATTTTTAACTGTGATCATTTTTTCAAAAGAAGCACAGAGAGCTATTTCTTCCAAGACCTAGGTGACTTCTGCCTATGTTCTTAATTTGCTAAATACTATAATGCTGTTTGAGTTTGAATCCTGTCATTTTACAGACTATCCTTAATAACAAGTATTATCGGAGAGGAAGAACTTGCTGCCAGTGCTGTCAAACCCCAAATTAAACTAATGTTAACCATCACATTACCTTTCCTGGCAGCACTGAGCACAAAGCATGAACCTAACCTGGTTGGGAATGTGTCAATCAGAAACCTCAAGGGACTCTCCAATGAAATTCAGCTATTCTCTGTTGTAACTATGTACCCTTAATAACACGCAAGACGATGGAGCAGTATTTATCAACCTAGCATTAAACATTACACTTAAAGACAACCACTACCTTGAACCTTATGTCACAAGGTTTCTATCAGAATAAATTCAGAACCATGGCAATGAAGAAGGGAGTGCTTATCCTGAGTGCTTTGTCTCAGGGCTGAACTCTCAAGGCATTGGATGTAAATATGGTAGTTATAGTGGGTGAGCAGTTGTTCTTCAGCTGAGCATTGGACTTTAAGATCAATCACCCTACTGCTGAAACATGTCAGCCCTGGTGCAGTATATAATACCATTATCATATGGAAGTACATTACTTTCAAGATCAACATCAGGGCAACATGTATGGAAAGTGCCCTTTTTTACATGGGTGTTATACACCCACAATCTCGTTTGTTTCAAAGGAATTTCATGATCAATTGATTTAACCAGTGAAGTAGTACTGACAGAAGGTACAAGACATAAATATGACAGAATTGGCCTATGTACACCAGTGAGCTCCTTCAGTGCTGACCTTTAGAAGAGCAGGACCAATTCAGTGCATCCCCTAAAACTGTAGGTCAGCTGAGGGCCTGTTTGGAGGCAAGTAGCTTGGAATGAGTACATGTCCCATCAACGACATACATAGCTGTAACTCTGTTTAGACAGGCATGAAGTCAGTATTCAACAAGACACTGTAGTCTGTGTATTAGATCAGCTTTGCGATCAAATAACCTGCTTATTAAATATTACTCTTTTATGTAATATATATACTTTATTTGTACTTTTCTATATTATTACAACTAAAAAGAAGCCCATTTAGTAAAACAGGCACAATGGTATGATGTTAGAATAGGATGAAAATATAAGTAAAAACAACAGGAAAAGGAATATTTAGTTATTGTGACATTAGGATTGCAGGATAGATTGTTTCTATTAAAGGCATACTCATTTGATACAGCAGAAATAATGCCTATGTTATTGGAAGTGTCAAGTGAAAATTTCTTCATAGTATACTTAATTGCCATTGTAATTAATCCAGTTTATGGACAGGGGTTTTATAAAAAAATCTGTAGTATGTACTGTAGATATTAAAGACTAAAGATTTTTTGTATACAATATTTTTGGTAAACTGGCTTTTTTTATCCATTAGCTGGATGTAATGCAACTGCACAATGGTAAATCACATCATTAATCTAAAACAATATAGTCAAATACCTGGTGGAGACACAATGTTGGTACCCATAGATGAAAATGCTAAGGAGCTTCTGATTGATATTATGTTCTCCATAACATTTTTGAATATATATGGAGTCCAGTCAGATGAAATTGTCTGTTCATTGTGCTTCTTGCTATCTTTGTTCATTGGACTTTCTAGCCATTACATTCTGATTTTTTTGTGCTTCTTGCTTTTTCTGCTCATTTGACATTCTAGCTCTTCTTTCTTTCTTTTTCTAATTTTGCCCTTTGCCTTTTAACTTCTTTCTTAAGTTCTAAAAGCTTTTCATCAAAAGACCAATTCATTTTAGGTTTTATTAATAACTGAGGGGATTCATTCAAAGTAACAACTTTTTAAAACATATTGCTGTGGATGCCAGATGTCAGCTGCAATGTTACACCTGAACACAGACAGATGCAAGAAAGTTGCTAAGTTATGACTTAGTAAAAGAGACTCTGTGGATGGTATATGACATGAGTGGTGTTGATACATATAAATGCTGACGTTACACCCAGGCACGGACATATACAGGAAGGTTTGCTATGTTATGCCCGGGCACAGACAGTTGCCAGATGGCTTAGTATGTAATGCCTGGCCATGAACAGACACCAGACAGATGGAGTTATGCAGGATGTTTTGTTGTTTTATATCAAAGAACTAGCTGTGCTACCTGTCCAAGACAGGATGAAATTTAACTGTTTTATATGAAAGAACTAGCTGTGCTTGCTACCTGTCATTTGTAGTACACCATTTACTGGAATGTATTTTTAATTGCATGAAATAATGAAATGCTTTTCATATGTAATTTCAACAGATGGTGCATCGCAAACTTTTGTAGTAATAAAATTCATTACTACACATATTTGTGATGCATCATCTTTTGGAATGACTAATGCAATGCATATGTATGCTATATGCAAATTGGTTCAGGATTTATAAAAGCAGCATTAATGTTTGTGATTTTGGAGTGACATATGCATGCATTTTACCACTACAAATGTTGGTGACACCCAATCTGTTGGAATGACAGTGACATACCAACAAGACTGCAAATTTTGTGCATCAAGTAAAGCAACTCCATGTTTAGTTTTTTGTGTAAATTACTCCTAGACCCCACCCTGACTCATCCCATAATTGTGCATATTTGAATATGCAAATCAATATAAATAGCTCCTTCTGTTCAGTGTTTTGTTAAAAGACAATGGCAAAAGCATGTGGAAAAAAAGGAGAATTTCAGCAAATGCGAAGTGCAGTCAAGAAAAAACATTATTTGTTGGCTTAAGCAGTGGTATAAGCAACAAAAGGAAGTTGATCAAGTGATACTGAGTGGCGCAGACACTCATAAGTTCAAGTTCAAAAAGTCACACAGTGCCCAAAATAAAAAAGTGGTCAGATATCAAAGTCGACACGAAAAGTGAGTTGCAGCCCACCGTCTGTTTATTCTGTTTCAGGAAATATTACAAACGCTGACCTCTGTGCCGAAGACATTAATCCACACGGTGATGGTGATGCTGTGCCCAGCACATCTTTGGGCTCTGGCTGCACACATACGTCTGCCGCAGAAACTGCTAGGCAACCATCTAGCTGTGTGCTGACGGACGCTGTTCTGGAGTCACAAAATGCAATAGTGGATGCTATTAGAGATGTGGCCAATGAACTAAGGAATATAAGGGCTATACTATGTGATACTGACCAGAAATTAAATGAATTGTTTAAAAAATAAATGATACATTTGATTACCTGTTTTTACATTCTGCTAATTACATTCAAACAAAATTGTAACGCTTTCCGATTTGGCCGATCATTAAGTGGATCAGGGTTAGGTTCATCATACCGCATCTCTTCAGGTACGGGTAAGCCACGAATGTGGGCCACATTATGCAGCATGCTACATGCTTGTACAATGAGACACACTTTCTGTGGATTATAGAGCTGCTCATTAATAGAGTGGAAATTCATTCTATTTACATTAGCAAATTCATTCTCTGAAGGCACCTTCATTGTGTGCATTGATGCTCAACGCCACAACGGATAGATTCTCTGCTCTTTACATGGTTCTTTGAGGTGACTTGATATCTTTAAAAGGACTGCTTGCCTGTTTCCCAGTTTCAACCACAGTGTAAGGAAATCTTATATACCTTGATAACAAATGGATAATGCAATCCCATACAACTGGCATTGCACGACTCAGTGATGCCTGTGAAATACATGATCGGTCAGCAAATTCACATTGAAAGGCTCCTATAGCTAAAAACGCAAGAGTGAACAGAACTTGCAAAGGAGCAGGTAGAGCACAATTCTTAAAAGTCTGCCTTTGTAAAGCTGGTGTCAGTTCAGCACACAGCTCCAAGAGGATAGCTCTTGGAAATCAAAATCGACTTAGAAGCCTGTCATCATCATCTGTAAATATGCGCCCTCTTCTAATTCTTCCTTTAGCGATGACTTCTAGCAATGCTAAGGAAGCTATGGTAGTTGGAACAGTTTGGTCATTCCGTGTACCATTAAATTGTTACAGAATGATTACAATCAACTGAATTAAATGTGTAAACCATATGCAATTAATTTTGGTATATTTAATAAATCCTGTGTCATGGATGTGAATATGAAAAAGAAGGGAAAAAACACAGAAATAGTGGTACCGCTTTGATAATGGGTGCCGCCAGTTTGCAAAACCGAGTAGAAAAGTGTGTACGCAAGGTGAGAATCAGTGTTATTAGCATGGTTGCATGCATTTACACTTAGTGGAAAACCTGGTGTAACTATGAGGATTACAAAAGAGAGATGCTACATGATAACACCACAGCTCCCAAGGAGCAGGAACATATTTGCAAATATGTTATAAATATGGACAAACCCTGAATGGAGAACGACATGAAGACAGTTATACTCACACACTGAATGCATAATAACCACATCATAACCAAACAAGCCTGGAGAACTGAACAATCTCCTCTTGCTTGCCATAAAAACATTAATAGTTATACCCCACATTTTGCTCTTAGCCAAGTTTCATTACAATACGTAGAAATATTATGGGCAATTACAGAGTATATGCAATTCCAGTCAGCCTAGAACTATTAAACTCCATAATTTTCTTTGACTTTCTGACAGCTCAAAGCAAGGGATTTCATTCTTTGCTGAGCCTCATCAAATCCAATCACCACAGCAAAAATACATCGAAAACAGAAACAACCAAACATGGCCTACTAGAAGGATAGAAGAACACATGTCAGTATGTTTTTTGTGATTGCTGCTCATATTTTCAAGCTTTTGTGTAGTCCTGTATGTTTCTTCATCAAATGGACATCTCCTGTTTTGCTTTTGGTCAAACTGGCACCACCAACCAAGAAATTTTAGATCTCTGCCAAACTACTGAAGAAAAACGGCAGTATAAATAAAAAGGTACACTAATAATAATACATTCTGGAAATGAATATTGGCATTTAAGCACATTTTAGCTAGTTCACATTTCATTTTGGTTTTGTCAAATTGTATTACACAATGAGAAAAGTAAGACATGTCATTAGAAACACATGGATTTTAAACTACAGGTAGAAGTAAAGGCAAAAAGTTGATAAAAAAAATCAATGAATCCCAAAGCTGAACCTTCATCCATTCTTTCATTACCCAGTCTGCTTAACCCAATTCATTACCCCCAGTGGGGTATGGACCATCTACTAAAGGAAGAATTAGTTCACTTAAGGGGATTGATATTCATTTGGGGTCAATTTAGAGTCTTAAACAAACCTAAAGTGCAAAAATTTAGGATTTGGGAAGAATGAAGAAGCACTGAGTGGCAAGCACATGCAAGCATTATAAGACTGTGAACACTCCACATGGAAGAAAGCTGGGCATGGGATTCAAACACAGGTAGCTGGGTATATGAGATGACAGCATTAGCATGGCACAAACAAGGTTAAATCAAATGCAAGCCTCACAGATTTTGTCCCATAACATCAACATTACTAAAACTTTCCAAAGTGTTTAATACATTTATAACCTGCAATTGTATTTATTTTAAATTTGATTACATTTAAATTATTTTGCTTGGACATGTGAACCTCTTTAGACTCACCTTGCAGCATCACACTTTAATAAAAAGAAAAACGTCTGGGAAAGTTCTTGGTAAGCCAGACTTATTACCTGCACTCTATCACTGGTCTTCTAGGGCATTGCCTATAAATACTTGTTCTGGTTTGATCCTGATTTACCTTTACCAGATGACTCATTGGAGCTGCTGAATTGAGCCTCCTCCTCATCCTCTTCCTCAATGCAGTCAATAGGTATCTCCAGAATCTTCGACTTTCTTGAGTTAATCTTTGCTTTTCCATACGGCTTTGACATAACTTCGTGATCTGTTCCTTTCATATTTGTCTGTCAAAAGGAAATGATTTACATGGCAAATTTGCAATTTGAAGGTATTTTCTAAATTTATTTTTAAAATACAGTTTATTGCAGTTTTGTAGATGAATACAGTTTCACTTAGGCAAAAGTCTAAACCATTGTTTTGCTGGCCAAATTCTTACAGATTAAATGCAACAATTGAGTAAAATATGCCCTCTACACTTGTCTTGTTGACAATCTTCACCTGTCGTACATTTATTCAATGAATGCTAATAGCTTTATCCATTCATTAATTTTTCAATCTATTCAGTCTAAACTCAGGGTTACTTGGAGACAGAGGCTATCTTGACAACCCTAGGTGTCAGGAAAGTTCCAAACTCAAAGAATGTGAAGATGATATTAATTTTCAAAATGAATAAAACAAAATGTTCTCAATATTCTTCCAGAAATAAAATATTTTGATAGTCCTTAACATAAAGTAACAACAGTTGCTGGCAACAATGTCCATTACCAGTTGTCTGTTGTGGAGACTGGCTCGGAGACAGACAGGCAGACACGCTCATGTCACCCAACACACGTTTATTTATACTACTATTTACAAAGTCCAAGTGCCACAAACCCCAATCTTCCCCAAAGTCCAGGCCAACCACTCTTCCTCTTCGGACCACCTCCTTCTCTCTTTCTAGCGCCTTGTCCTGCTTCCACCCGACTCCAGCCTCGAATGAAGGGAGGCGGCCCCTTTTATCTGTACCCGGATGTGTTCCAGGTGTGCACCGGCAATCCCGTGGACACGCCCCAGTGTGGCAGAAATGCCGGCTGTCCTCCCGGAAGCACTCCGGGTGTTCCCTCTCTTCTTCCCCCCAGCACTTCCTGGTGTGGCGGAAGTACTGGGGTCCAGGGTCCTTCAGGCAGGGGGACGCTCCCTGGAGGTGACCACGGGCCCCTACAGGGTTTGGCTTCCAAGCCCTGTACCCATGGCCCCCAATACAACCAGGGCGGTCGCGGTCTGGAGGAGGAATGAGCCCTCCTCCTTTCTTCCTGGGCGTCCCGGCTGGGCATGAGCCCCGTCTGGGTGCCACACTGTATTGGTTATGAAGCTCCCTCATGGACTGTTAACAACGGCCTTGCACAGAACTCAGCAAACAAACATTTGGATTAAAAAATAATAATAATTTGTAGTATGCAGTTAAGTAAAGCACTTGTAGTTGTTATTAGGATCTTTTGACAATGTTTTTTTGACTTGAGTTTGAACAACGTTTTGTCTTTTGTTGCTGGCATTTTAAAAAATCTCTGTTTAACTTACAGAAATCTCACAAAGACAAGGGAAGAAAATGCAAACTCCACACAAACAGCAGAGCAAATCACTAAGAACTCAACATTGCCAAGTCTGAATACTGTTTTCAAACTTCCTTACTATTAAGCATTAACACTTGTATGCCACAAAATAGTGCATTTAGAGAGAAAAAGTCATAGTTAATTGTACTGTATAAAACTAACAATATTCAGACTCTGAAAACACAGAAGCAAGGCAGGAAGTAGTAGGGAGTAGTACTATCCTAGTAGTTTAACAAAAAATAAGCTATTCAACAATTGCTGAGTAATGGGCCCCCAGCTGCACATATAAAATAGGAAATCTTGAGAATCGACACAGGAATGCCTACAATGGACACTGAGTAAATGTAAGGAAATAAACCAAAACCAACACAAAACATACAATAACAAAAATACAATAACAATTTTACTCCAGTTATGATGGAGACCCTGACCCTGAAAAAGTCTTATAGAAAAATATTCATAGAGAACTCTGGCATATACAGATACAATACACTGTACAAGTAATCATTAGAGCGCCGATGCTATGTTTCTGTTATTGATAATTCAAACAATATAATATAGTATATGTGACAAAACCTAACATTCTCAGGCCTGGAGCCAATTCCAACACCATCAGGCAAAAAAGTCATGAACCAAGTCTAGACAGAGCACCAGTCCATCACAGAAGCTACACGCAAACAGTTTCAAGGGCTAATTTAGACTTACAAGTTAACCTAACATGTAAAAGTTTGGGATGTGAAAGGAAAAATGAAGTATGGTATGCATAGAAAAAACAGACACAAAGACAGCATGTAAACCCCACTCATAATATACGTATTATAACCATAGACTAAAAATCACCTTTTCATGGTTGCTGCCTGAACACTATACTCTTTAGGGTATGATATTTACTATGCTATTTGCCTTACACTTTCCTTTCAGAATGAATTTTTTGCTGCCTTTAGAGTCAATGTCGACTATTATGATAAGTGGAGCTTAGAGAAGCCTATTGTGATCGTATTTGGTATGAAATGCACTGCATAAAATAAATCATGGTGAATTTATGCATTTGAACTGTCACCTTCGAAGTCCTTGGAACTATAAAATCACATCCTTGTCCTTACCTTCCTTTCCACCTTATCAATACATATTATTTAATGGGTTCAGTCTCTTGCATCTACAATAGCCCAGACCCAGAAAAAGTATGATATTTACCTGTGGGTGGTCATTTGCACAGCACATAATATTTGAATTCTCGACTATGAAAATGCAAGCCAATTTCTAACAGGTAAAACACTGAAGTATATCTGTGGACTCCCCCAAGGCAAACTTCCTCAAAGAAAACTGCCCAGTTCTGTTGTTGAAGCAGACAATCTGCCATTTTTAAAAAGCCAACAAGATGAGATCTTGCGGCAGTTGAACTGATAATCTACTTAAACTACTTTGATAGACTAAACTGGTTCTCCTTGTTTGCAAACTTTCCTGCTGTATTAGAGCAGTATTCTGTTCTGGCATAAAATGTCTGTTAGCCTTGAATGTGAATGTATTCTCTTTAAACAGAAGCACTGTGATACTGTGACAATTATTAATTAAAATAGAATTAAATCATATATTCAATATTCTAACTTGTACAAATCACATTATATCATCTGAGCCCAATGCAGTCGAGTACTTAGGGGCATTTAATTAAGCCGTCAAAAGTAAAACAATGGCCCTGAAGAGAATAGCAAAACCTAATTCAATCCTAGTACTACTATTAATTAAATTTTTTTTTAATAAAAACTAACATTTCAGATAGCTAAAAATAACCTAATGTTCCATAAATGATTGCCTAACAGGTCCAAAGGGACTATTACATGACTTGTCAGGATTAGCTTCAGTGTATACCTAGTTATCTGTATCTGAAAGACAGACTACTAGCAGTGGGCAACTCAATTTCAAAAGCTGCCAAATCCAGTTGTCACCCAAATACACAGATAGTATTTAAATCCCCAGCTAACATAAGAAAAAGAAGGATAAAGACTGCGCTCTCTGTATCACCAGAAAGCATGTGCACTTTTCAGAATCACTGGCTAGGTTAAACAAATATGCTAAGTAGAGATCAAAACAATCCTTTGATCTGAAGCCGAGTTTCCAGTCAAAATCACTTGGCTGTTGTGGTAAATAACTTCAGTAAATCTATATAGTTTGCCTCCAGGTAATACCCACAATGCTAGAAATACAAAATGGTGGGTGGGGGAGGGTATATACACACACGCACACACACACACATTAAACATAAATATTCAAATAAAATGTTAAATTGTATACAGTACTATGCATTTTCTCTGCTTCCAATTCATCTGCTTTTCAGGAAAGTCAGAGTTTTAATGACCCTGGTTAGGAGTGTTGGACTCCTGGACACCTAAATTAATAATGGACATAATCAAGACCTCTTTTTAATGCTGGAGGCTACTTTCAGTGAACCTGACAACTTTTAATAACTTCCCACCAATTCTGATTCATGCCTCAAAGAAACGTGTTATCTCCCAGAATCTATACTAATTAGGTGATACTCTTTAGTGATAGATGAACAACAGTATGCTGTCCTTTAAAACAAACAAAAAAAGAGCAATCTGGAAAGGTCCTACCTCCAGTATCCTGGCAAGGTCACATACGGTAAAATATTTTGCCACAAAAGAGGCTCCAAGAGTCAAAATGCAGGAGCTATGCAACTTGCTGACTAACTTTGCTCTCTGTTTTGACCAGCTACACAAAGAAAAATGCTGTCTATTCAAAACACACTGTAAAACTCTTTTGACAAAAGAAGACCATGAACAAATGATGCCATGGTCCTGAGCTGCAGTCATTATCCCACGGAGCATGGGACTGGCTGACACCGCTACCAGCCACTGCAGGGCACTTTTGTGTAACTCTCAAGTCTTCCAGAAAACTTTATTTTGTTTAAGTTGGGACACTGATCTTTTCTTTACTTGAGCTGTCAGATCTTATTGTTTTACCTCAGGATTTAATATAATATAAATCATTCAAGATGGCTAAATGTAATTTAGAGTCATGTGCAGGACACAGCTGATTCCAGCAACACTGGGTGCAAGGCAGGAATGAACTATGGATGCATTTATTTTCCTAATCAACACAGATAGCATCACAGAAAGTAAGACTATAAAACACTGGTTGGGCTGTCACTGAAGAATAATCCATCCACCTATTCATCCACTAACACAACCTGCTCCCTCCAATTTTGGTGTCACAAGAAGTAACAACCTATCTTCAAAGTACAAGCAGCAAATACAAAACTAATCCTAGACTATTGTAGTACACCCACCCACCCATTTATGAAGCATTTTAAATCTAATTTTCAGGTCTAGAAAGCCATGGCCTATCCAGCAGCACTCGGCCCTAACCAATCCTGGATGAGAAATCTAGTTCAATGAAGTTTAATATTCATCAATCCATTAATATACAGAATCGGTTTAACACATTTTTGGAATGCAAAAGAGCCAGACCCTAACCTTGAAGAATTCAGCACAAGTCAGGTGTTATTTCTGAATAAGCTACAGAGTACACTGTGATATAATGAACAGTTTATGCATAATGGTAGGTTTTATGATGTTGTGGCTAATGTACTGGACTTTAATTGTCAAGCTGGCAATTTCATTTCCTGCCTCCTACTGGCTGTGTGACCCTGAACAAATTACTTAAACGGCCTGTGCTCCAATTGCACAAAACTGTAATACAAGTGGGCCTCAGGATACAAACAAGTCCTGTTTCTGTGAACCTTTGTGACATGGTTTTCTAAGTTGGAACGTGCGCTGCAGATGTTCAATAATGAAAAATTCAGTAAAAATGCACAATACTTTATTACTTGTTTAACAGGAAAACATTTCAAGATTTATTAATTAATTGACAGTAAAGCAATATTACCATAGCTTAAATGACAAAACACAAAAACCTGAAACTAATTTAAACTAAACTTAAACACAGGCATGTTTAACCATGGGTACATTATGCTTAAAAACTTTTTAGGTTTTGATAGTAATACAGTACCTCATGGATTTGGAAAAGGCAAAAATAATGATGTGGAAATCTACCACTAACTGACAATGTATCTCTCAGAGGGATTACTCAGGGTGTCACCTCCCCCTCTCATATAGCCCCTGGAAAGGCACGGCTGTGAAGCGCACTTTGAATGCTACTAATTAAAAACAGTAGGTTCTACTTCTCATTTAAATAGCCAGCAGCCAATCTAGCTGGTTACCTGTAATGGAGTTTATTGCACGACTGTGTGCACTGCTGGTTAGATACAACTATCGGTGACATATGTGTAAGAAAATACAAAAATGACTGAAAACAGTGAATAACCACTGACTACTGTACTATATTTCAACATTAGTGAAGGCTGTTATGTATTCATTTAAAATCAATTCTGTGTCAAAACTAGAAAAAATTTTGGAGTATTATGTACTCAATTGTATTTGCAGATTTTGTGTAAGTTGAAACCTACCTGTAACTACTGATTTTGTAAGTCATCTTGTCTGTGCATTTCTGAAAAACATTTCTGCTATTTAAATTGAAATTATTTTCTGTTTCCAAACTTTGCTTGATCCTACTTTAAAAGACTAAGATGAAAGGATGCAGTTGCTACATGTATTTCTTTAAACAGCACTATTGTAAAACTATTACAACTATAGTCACAACAGAATAATAAAAATAAATAAAAATCTTACGTTAAAGGAGTAATTACCAAAACTTGAGTCCACAATACTTTTTACTGTATTTTTCTCACTGAATATCCAAAAATATTTTGAAAACAAAATATACACTTCCTGCCTTTAAATTAATATGAGCAATGGCATTAACAATGAGCAATAATATTTGTCATTCTATGGGACACTGTCTGTGAAAAACACACTTCTTGTACCCCATTAGGCAAGGTTCAAGAATCCTTTCAGATAGCATCCACAAACTATTTGTTTAATGGTAGATACTAGCACATACTAAAATATGATGAATTAGCTCCATGTGGTCTTCAGGACAAAAACAACCCAAAGACTCCCTAGCAGTTTTACTATATTCGTGTACTTGGAGAGACAGCAGCTAACTCTTAAGAATTACCCAGTGCAGAGGCCAGTGCTACCTTACTGGCGATACCATATCTTAGCCATATCTCTTGTATACAAGTCCTATTAATCATTGTCTTGAGAAACTACCTCCACTTAGACAATGTTTTTAGTGAAAACTTCAAGCCTTGCCCTCCGTTGCTGAGGTGTTTATACTTGCATTTTGTTGAGCCACAGCATTTGCTTCATTTCGACATTGTGTCTCTTCATCTGTGTCATTAACACAACGTCGTTGTTGCGCGGTTGAGCATGAGCAGAGCGGACTGTTCCATACACACACAAATCTTTTGTTTATATATGTCTAATATGCAGTAAGTTTAACTAAGGAGGTGCGGTACATTGAATCTTAAATAACGAATTACATGAATTACAATGACTGCTGAAGGTCTGTGCATCGGAGCTGGGGGGTCCTCTACAGCACATCTTCGACCTGAGCCTGGAACAGGGGAGAGTCCCGAGGCTTTGGAAAACATCTTGCATCACCCCAGTCCCAAAGGTATCACGTCCTAGTAAGCTGAATGACTTCCGGCCTGTTGCTCAGACATCACATGTGATGAAGACCATGGAGAGGCTGCTGCTTCACCACCTGAGACCACAGGTTCAACACGCCCTCGACCCTCTGCAGTTTGCATATCAGGAGAAGGTGGGAGCGGAGGATGCCATCATCTACTGTATATGCTACATCGATCCCTCTCCCACTTGGACAGAGGCAGTGGTGCTGTAAGAATTATGTTTCTAGACTTCTCTAGCGCCTTCAACACAATCCAACCTCTGCTCCTTAGGGACAAGCTGACAGAGATGGGAGTAGATTCATACCTAGTAGCATGGATCGTGGACTATCTTAAAGACAGACCTCAGTATGTGCGTCTTGGGAACTGCACGTCTGACATTGTGGTCAGCAACATAGGAGCGCCACAAGGGACTGTACTTTCTCCAGTCCTGTTCAGCCGATATACATCGGACTTCCAATACAACTCAGAGTCCTGCCACATGTAAAAGTTCGCTGATGACACTGCTATCGTGGGCTGCATCAGGAGTGGGCAGGAGGAGGAGTATAGGGACCTAATCAATGACTTTGTTAAATGGTGCAACTGAAACCACCTACACCTGAACACCAGCAAAACCAAGGAGCTGGTGGTGGATTTTAGGAGGCCCAGACCCCTTATGGACCCCGTGATCATCAGAGGTGACTGTGTGCAGATGGTGCAGACCTATAAATACTTGGGAGTAAAGCTGGATGATAAATGAGACTGGACTGCCAATACTGATGCTCTGTGTAAGAAAGGACAGAGCCGGTTATACTTCCTTAGAAGGCTGGCGTCCTTCAACATCTGCAATAAGATGCTGCAGATGTTCTATCAGACGGTTGTGGCGAGCGCCCTCTTCTACGCGGTGGTGTGCTGGGGAGGCAGCATTAAGAAGAAAGACGCCTCACGCCTGGACTAACTGGTGAGGAGGGCAGGCTCTATTGTTGGCATGGAGCTGGACAGTTTGACATCTGTGGCAGAGAGACGAGCACTCAGCAGGCTCCTATCAATTATGGAAAATCCACTGCATCCACTAAACAGTGTCATCTCCAGACAGAAGAGCAGCTTCAGCGACAGACTGCTGTCACTGTCCTGCTCCACTGACAGACTGAGAAGATCGTTCCTCCCCCAAACTATGTGAATCTTCAATTCCACCCGGGGGGGTAAACATTAACATTATACAAAGATATTGTCTGTTTTTTACCTGCATTATTATCAATCTTTAAATTAATATTGTTTTTTGTATCAGTAAGGTGCTATCTATCTATCTATCTATCTATCTATCTATCTATCTATCTATCTATCTATCTATCTATCTATCTATCTATCTATCTATCTATCTATCTATCTATCTATCTATCTATCTATCTATCTACAGATATAAATGCATCAGGCTTAATACTGTTGAACATTTAAAAATACTGCTAAGAATACAGTTTTTTAATTTGGTCTTTTTATAATTTATTAATAGCACAATTATTAAAAAGATTACAATTAACACTGAATTACTTTTAAATTTTAGTTACTAATAACTACGTTTTTCTTTGTTTTCCTTTTACAGTGGCCTATGGTGGCACTCTTTGCAACCTCGAGGTAAAGTATAAAGTATTCTGAACCTTTGATACTGGAAGGAATAAAGGGTACTACTACTACAATGACAACTACTAAATCAAATCTTTCCAGACGTTTCATCATATGTAGTCAATAATTAAAAACTATCACATTTCAGTACTGCAGACTGCTCATGTGGAGCTGGTTGGTCTTTTGGCCATAGAACCCCTAGAGGTTTATTTAATCCATTTTTCGTGCTGGTTGAACTCTACTTTCCTTTCCTCCCAGGATATCTGGCCATAACTATCTGAACTCAACCTACATTCACTTTCACTCTATTCTTCTGTTTCTACCTGCTATTATTTTTTCATTTAAGGACTTTGAGCTACACTTTTGTATGTGATATAATATCATAGAAGGCGTGCCTGGGCTGGCAAGGGTCCCAGTCCATTACCTAGTTTGGAGGCCAGAAGAAAGAACAGAGAGGACACCTCCTGTCTTTGCCATAATGTTGGCATGAGGAGCCAGCAATTTGTGGAGTGTGTTAGCAGCCCGGCAGGGGTGGAGAGAGGATCCTTACCAGGCAACAGTGGCGTAGCTGGGAGGGGCAAGGGGGGACATCTGTCCCCGGGCGCAGCATCCAGGGGGCGCCAAATTGATGTTACAAACAGGCAAACAGGAGGGGGTGCGAAATCTTCAGTTGTCCCCGGGCGCTGAAAACCCTAGCTATGCCTCTGCCAGGCAAGGGGGTAAAAAGTAATGGTGCGATTGGGAAGGACTTCATATGCCAGATGGCAGCTTTCCTGGGCCTCAGTATTCAAATGGATACCCACAGGGCATGCTGGAAACTGAAGTGCCATGAAGGAGCTCTGTTGGGTTCCATGGGTGCCACCAGGGGGTGCTGTGTAGATTTATGATCCCTGCTCATCAGGGAGTTCCTCTTGACCTGGACAGCCTAAACAGAAGCAGCCATTTGTCTACCTATTTAATTCAGGGTCACTAGGGGCCTGAAATCTATCCTGGCCAAATTA
The DNA here is from genome assembly GCF_900747795.2 of Erpetoichthys calabaricus. Classification (NCBI taxonomy): domain Eukaryota; kingdom Metazoa; phylum Chordata; class Cladistia; order Polypteriformes; family Polypteridae; genus Erpetoichthys; species Erpetoichthys calabaricus. The sequence continues at coordinate 41,115,979 of NC_041399.2, forward strand.
GGCATAAGATAGAAACTAACCCCAAACAGGGTACCAGTCCTCCACAAAGAACACTCACACACTCACATTTACTCGTAAGTCTCAGTTTACCATCTACAGTCATTCTGGATTCTAACCTACTCTTTTGCTTTGTGCCTGATGATGCCAAAATAGTCTGTCACCCTCATGCCCCTGCACCAAAATTAGCAGGTTTGATGATGGATAGAACTGAAAGTAAGCAATGATAACCAACACACACCACTGCTTACATAGGATCAGTTAATTTAATTTAATGGGAACTAATGTAAGCCTTGCATCAAATGGCTAATTTAAAAATGCATTCAATGCATGGTAAGGTCAGTGTCCAGAGAAAGTAAACATCTTTGTGTATAAATCTCTTACAATTCGTATAAAATATTAATTCAAAAGGTAAAACAATCCCAGATGTAGTTGTTGATGTAGGTTTCCTCTCACATCCCAAAAACATGCATATGCTGATAAACTGGTTCTGTGTGATTGAAGGTACCCCACAATGGAGTGGGACCCCTTCCTCAAGTGGTTCTGGCTTTGAAGTCAGGGAGGCATAGACAGGCTTGGGCTGACATGGAAACTTTAATGTCAGTAATGAGTTAAAGAAATGGAAGGATGATGATACTATAAGCTTTGCTTGAACATTTTTGTTTTTTATGTGGAAAAATAAAGCAAATGAGTCAACCAAAAATATGTTATCAATGAGCTAATTATACAGTATACCTTATTCTCATTACTAGACTATGAAATAACATTAAAAAATGAATGCAGAATTAATGTAGATTACATTTCCCTATATTAAAGTTTAGATTAGATTTTTACTATGTACACTATTCACAGAAGCTCCTACTCACACTTACATTTCAGCCAAAACGGTCAAAAAAAGGAAGGGGGAGAAAGATATGCAGAAGCCACACTGACATAAGATATCAAATAAATTTTACAGTATACTTATTCACTGTTTGCCTGTAAATGAAAAAATTACAGAGCACTTTTATGTCTACAAAGCAATGTAGAGTTGGATACATGAAGTTATCTAGTAGATTTATCTAAAAATGTGCGCACATTTGCAAAAACTATCCATTATTGTTATCAGAAATAAATGTAAGAATATGGGAGTGAAAAATATTCATTTGTGACTTCAGCCCTGAAATGGATTTCAAACACGTTAACATTCATAATTGATCTGTTTTGGTGCATTCAGGCAATCAATCCTTACAAAACAAGGAAAACGACAAAGGTTACCAGTTTAGTAGACATTTTCTGAAATGGCTTTATCTATTGCAAGTTACTGAAGCATCATCAGGTACAAGGCAGAAATCAAAATTATTTGAGAGTTCACTGGGATGTAGCAAAAAGTGAAACATCCATGATAAATTGTAAGGAGGTTATTGAACAGCCAATCATAATAACATGTTTATATATATATTTATATATATTATTAGGCACACTGATAAAAATAAAAATGTTTTTTTTTTTCACCTCGTGGGATACGCTTTCCAAATTTCCCACAGGTACAACACAGTCTCACTAAGCACAACAACACATGATACTTTTCTTTACTTTTCTTTTCACTTCCACTCCTCCTCAGCAAGCTTCGTCCACCTTACACCCAATTCTAGATCATTGAGTAATGTCAGCTGACCCCACACGGGTTCAGGAACAGCTGTAGCACCCCCTGGTGGTGCCCCCGGGTTCCCAACAGGGTTGCATCTAACTCCATCTCCTATGAAGCCCTGCGGGAGTCTGAGGCACTGCTACCACCCATGACAATATTATATATATATATATATATATATATATATATATACAGTATATATATATATATATATATATATATATATATATATGTATATATATATATATATATGTATATATATATATATATATATATATGTATATATATATATATATATATATATATATATATATATATATATATATATATATATATATATATATATATATATATATATATATACATATATTGTGGTCAGCAGTGGAAGGACAGAATGGAAACAGTTGAAATTTTACAATGCCTACAGGGTCATCCCTTTTAATCATCGCGAGATGAAACAAACATAATAAAAAAGTAAATGAAAAAAATGCACCAATGCACTATTCCCAATCAGGGATTCCTCCTTCTTTAAGGATTACAAGAGTCACATGCTCAGCCATGCGGCTCGTTCCGGTCTTCTGGTAAAAGACACAGAGCTTCTTTTATAGCGAAACGTCCGGAAGGGGCGGGGTTAAATGCCCTTACTGGGCAGCTTCTTGGAGCTGTGGGGGAAGAAGAACAACAGGATAAAGTCAGCGGTAGCAGCCCTCCTCTCTCAGTGGGTTATTACATACATTTCCCCGGCCCTTAGAGGAATCCTCCGATGCCCATGCGTGACAGTATATGTATATATACACACTGTATATACGTAGTTTTGTATGTGTTTATCTTTGCTAGAATTATATTATTGTCAACTATTTCAAAGAATTACTGTATATAAGTAAGAATTTTATTGTACTATGTACACATGGTAACACACTGGGATCTGATTCTGAATCTGTATATTGTCTCTTAAATAGAAAGAACACATACATATCATATCATATCATATCATATTATATTATATTATATTATATTATATTATATTATATTATATTATCCATCCATCCATCCATTTTCCAACCCGCTGAATCCGAATACAGGGTCACGGGGGTCTGCTGGAGCCAATCCCAGCCAACACAGGGCACAAGGCAGGAACCAATCCCAGGCAGGGTGCCAACCCACCGCAGGACTATATTATATTATATTATATTATATTATATTATATTATATTATATTATATTATATTATATATTATATACTGTAACTTGATGTTTAGCTGATATTGGCTGGACTCTCAGCAATGGAATGCCGAGATCTTTGGAACAGATCTTACCTCAGCTATGTACTCTCCTCCTTTGCCACCATTTAAGTGCTTTCTGTCTCTGAGCTCTCTGTCTAACATATGGCAGACATCAGGACCCTTCTGTATTCCCAAGAAACCTGGACATCATACCAATGTCATTTGACAGCATTCAAAAGAGTCCACTACAGCAAAGTCCACTCCTTCTTCAGAATAAAGTGAAAGAATAATGTCACCAACAGTATTGAGATTGTCCAGCAGGAGGATATGACCATAACAATGAACTTGATCATCCCCCATTAGGTCTGGTGAGTTACACATGCCATCAGAATATCTGGCACACAGCTTCCAAAACTCACCCTTTGCTCTGAGCTGCTGTGGGATATATACTACAAAGGAAACCCATGAAAAAAATGAATGACAAACTAAATAAAAACCTCACCCACTGTTGCAATCATACTGGTGAACTGGAATTTCTGGTGAAAGACTGACAAGGTTGAAGAAGATCTCAGATCATGGATCTGAGTGCTTCAATCAGAAAATGAAGAAAAGTAAGGCAGAAAACCTGTGTGGCTTCAATTCCAAATGTCACTACACAGCCAAAGTCCCAGATATACAAGAATGATCCAGAAAGAGATTGTTGGTCTGCTTTTTTTGTAATAACAAAAACTGATGATGATGATAAATGGGTGTCTCCACAGACTCATCACTGTCCTAAATTAGACACTACAGTAGATAATATGATGTTGGCTTACAAAGTGTATCATCCTGCATCTCTTTATCAAGCATTTATATAGTTTTTTGTATTTTACTATTTTTATACAAGCCATATTTTTACTTTAATTTTGTTATTATAACAGCTGTATAGTCAGAATTTTAAACAGCCTTTTAATGTCAAGAATGCTCACATAACTAACTCGACCAACAGGCAGGTAACAAGCAGTCTGCCTCTTAGTTGGCTGCTGGCTTGACAATGCATAAAACAAAGGTACAATGAAAAATACTTATAAAGCTCACCTGATCAATGGTATACTATTTTTGCTGTAACTGTAAAGGGGAAAAAATAGAAAATGAGTTTAGTTTAGTACAGTATGTTATTCACTGCCTGACAACTTCTACCATAGGTATGAAGTCGGGTTTGGATCCATCCTCCACACCTAATCTCTTGTCCCACCAGCTGCCTTTTTTTATTTTTTTGGCTTTTATTTTTATAGCATTTAACTGTTTAAGGATATTAAGTTTCTGCAGACGCACCACAAGTAAAAGGAAAAAATATAAATTTGAAGGGATACTCCACCCAAAAATGATATTTTTTAAATTGCCCCATGTAGTTTATAATAATGGCATAAAAAAGTATTAATGTCATGTTTTCATATAACTTTTGAGTATAGTATTCTTTAAGCCAAATTCATATAGTTTCAAATATATATTTTTGATATGAGTATTTAAATCTTAGTTTTTGGCTAATTTAACAGCCCTAATGCAGATTTGTTTATTGTATACTTAAAGTCAAAAGTGAAATTAAAAATTTTAAATAAATAACAATATTACCTTTGTGGCATCTCTCAAGCCATGTTACAATACCGTTAAGTTTAGAAAGTTCTGGAATAGAGGTAATGGTTAAGTTCTATAAAGTACCTGGAATACCATGTACAGATAAAGTTCACAGTGATTCCAGAATTTTAACAGTATGAGCTATAAGGAACAGCTAAAAGAGATGACCCTTCCCAGCTTAAGCAAACGTGATAGAAGTATATAAAATTGTAAGGGATGTAATTAGGTTGTTGCCGACAAGTTATTTAAAGCCAAATCTTTAAAATAATAGGAGCACATACATAGAAGCTGTTAAAGGTAATTTAATCAGAAATGTTGAAAAATATTTCTTCACTAAGTTGAAAAAACTTACACGCAACAAGTTATCAATAGTATAGTTGAAAGCAGTACAGGCTATAAGCTATAAGCTACAGGCTATCAATTCTCAGCTTAATGTTTTACAACAATTAGGTGAATGTTAATTAAGTCATTTTAGGTTGAATGGCTTATTTTCATTAATTGTTTTTCTATTGAAAGTGGTTTTTGTTTCTTATAATCATTCAATTAAAGGTGATCTTTACATAACAACATATTAATATTGATAAATGAGATGAGACCGTTTAGTTCATTGAGTTTGTTTGGCTAGCTAAGATAAGGCCAACAATCCATTTAGATTTAAATTTGTCTGTGGATCCCAATTTTAATGAATTTCCAAAACTCTGAATGTGGCCCATTTGAAAAAACTCAAATCGGGTTTGTGAAGCTAAAATGATCATTCCCGCTTCATTAGCCCTGCCACATATCTGATCCTTCACTAACATCTTGTGCCTGGAGTGAACAACAATAAATTAAAAAGTTTGACAATACTAGCAACTGAAGCCAAAGGAAGGTGGAATATATTCAATTTCAAGCTAATACTACTGTACTGGGACACTTTAAAGAAAAAAAGCATATTTGAAGTATTATCTTCCAGTAATCATATATTCAGTGACAATAAAAAGTATAAGGGCAAGAAAAATGCACTTTTATACCTTCATATATTTAGTTTTTCTAAAGTTTATTGATACTTTGCACTGTTGGTGTTAATTTTACAAGCCCTTGTCCTTTTGCATATGGCATTTGCTTCAGAGTTAACACAATATAAGCAGTTTGTTAAATACAACTTCTAAAAAGAAAAACTGGAAGTGCATTAAGTCTTGTAATGTAAAACTTAATCACAACATGGCTGTGTATTTCTAATGAATGGATAGCATTACTCCCATTTTTCTCCCATATCCTAAAAAAATGCACGATAGGCAACTGGTCATTCAAAATTGGCCCCATGTCAGTATGACTGAGTGCGAGGACCATGCCTTGTGCTTGATGCTGTTTGGATAGGCCCCAGATATACTGTGACACCGTGACAAGTTTTGAAAATAAATGAACGGATGAGTAGTGCTTTCTGGGGGAAAAAAGGCTTATTAACCTAAGAAAACAGCACAGACACTGCTGCTCCACCTGATTCATTTGCTCAAATCCTACACAAATTGATTGAGTGAATGCTGCATACACCCTAAATAGCACTGGCACTACTCTTAAAGATAGAGATTAAAAATACAAATGATGTGTTGAATGCACATAATGTCTTTTTAAATGAATCAAGGAAAGCAAGGCTGCTTTATGATTCCAGATTTGTTATTACTGCATGAAACTTAGTTAAAAATTCTATTTTTCTCCTGGCAAGAGATGAAACAAAGAAAAAAAAAAACCTCTGATTTTATTCAAAAGCTATAAGTAGCAGTGCATGTTGCTCATTTTTATAATTAATCTGGATAATGCGAGCCACGTAATACCCTGATCCAATGCTCAGAAATAAAAGACCTATAAAAATGAAGAGGCAATGCCCTGCATTTCAGGTTGCATCTGCATATAGAGAAAGAAAATTTGAGTTTTCATCTCATCTAACCACATTGATGCCAAAGTGTGGAACAAAAATAAATGCAAGATAAAAAACCTAAATCCTAGGTGCCTAGCCAGTGAGGTGTTGTGGCTAAGCAATCAGATGTGAATCCCTAAGTTCTTTGGTTTAATTATCCTGCCTATCTAAACTATATAAACATGTGTAGGATGATTAAGTTGACTAGATATTACAAATGAGGTC